>NC_083343.1:129432268-129758080 GCF_019175385.1 Lycium barbarum
GGTGTAATTCTTAACTCGACGAGAACGAGATAATAAACTGGAAGGTTCCTGCGTGATTGTGTGCATGTTGTGATGAATTATATCTAATCCTCAGAGTTTGAGGTAATATTTCATTTCAACTGCAGTATATATGCCTGTTTATGCATTCACCTTTAATTGGGGGATTCTCGGGATCATATTAACAGTCACTTTGATGGTCTTTGTGTGAAGAAAAAGAAAAATAAGTTGGTACTAGTAAGAGTTATCCTCATGAAAAATTATAATTCATAGTTTTTGCCTCTTAAGTAACCTGCTTAAGTGCACATAACCTGATAGGTTTACATCACGTACCTTGAGACATCTTGTCTTGATTCACGTTAGTAGTATCTGGATAGAAAAGAGAATGAGTTTTTGAATGTGTAAAATTCGTAGGTTTTGTGTGCATGTTTGAATGAATTATATGTAATCATCATATTTAATATTTAGTTTCAACTGCGGTATATATGCATGTGTCTGCATTCACCTTTAATTGGCGGATTCTCTGGATCACTTTGACAATAACTTTGATGGTCTTGGTGTGAAGAAAAAGAAAATTAAGTTAGTACTAGTAAGAGTTATCATGGAAAAAGAATTCATAGTTTTTTGCCTCTTAAGTATGCTCAAGTCCACATGATCTGAAAGGTTTATTACACAATTACGTACCTGGAGACTCCTCTGGATTCACATTAGTTGCTTGAGCAGTATCTGAATAGAAAAGAGAATTAGTCTTTGGCCATGTAAAATTCTTAGTTACCAAGTGCCAACAAGACTCTTCTGAGGCGCTCTGAATCCTTTGGTTAGTTCATTTTCAAAAAGAGATTGGCAATATTGTTTAACTCAACATGAATGAGTTAGTAAACTAGAATGTTTCTATTCACGTACCTTCAGACTTGTCTTTTCGATTCCCAAAATATATTTCTTTAATATAATCTGGATAGAAAAGAGAAAATCAGTCTCTGTAATGGTGATACTGTTAGGTAGAAAGTGCCAACAACAGTCTCTCAAAACCACTTTCTTAGTGCATATTCAAAAGGAGATTGGTCAAGCGCTTTCTATACAGGGGCGGATTTACATGATGCCGAGGGTGTTCCTATACAGGGGCGGATTTACCTGATGCCGAGGGTGTTCACCCGAACACCCTCGGCAAAAACTTATAGTGTATATATAGGGTCAATTTTCTATGTTTATGTACATATATTAACTTTTGAACACCTTGAATAAATGTGAAAGGTTAGCTCAAGTGGTCCAGGATGTTCAAAATTGTTTCTGGCATCCTAGGTTAAATTCCTGTCAACACCATTATATTTTATATTTAGCTTGTTGTTTTTTCGAACCCCCTGAGTGAAAATTCTAGATCCGCCGCTGTTTCTATAAACCCCAAAAACATATGAGCACCATTCTCGTTTTGATTGGAGTATCTGTTGGCATTTCCTACCTAATGAGTTTTTGTACTACTCCTCCCTCTATTCCAATTTATGTGATATTTTTAGTTCCTGAGATTCAAACTGCATAAATTTTGATCAATATTTTAAGATGCATTTTTTCACCAAATTGATATTAGAAAAGTTGCAACTTAAAGTACTTTTTATGTAGTTTTCAAACATATAAATTTTAATCTTAAAATATTGCTTTAGTCTAATCCAATTTAGCTTCAAAATTTAATCAAACTGACTCTCGATAAAGGAAAGATATCACATAAATTGAGACAGAAGGACTAGCATAATGTACTGTACAGATTAGACCAGACATTTCATGTGCGGTACCAATCTACCCACCAAGAATTTTCCGAGTCCCATACTGAAGTAGTTCCAAGAACTCCACCACTGTTTGGTAGTTCCCTGGGAGATTCCAAGGGAATTTAGATTTGGAGTCTCCAGGTTTATATGTCATTAGCTCTAGCTCATCGATATTTATGCCTGGAAAGAAGAACCCAGTATTAGCTATATAACCTCCACAAACGATGAACATGACCCAACGTGCAAAAGTATTGGATGTTTATGACTAACAGAAAACAGTAAATCCACTAGACTGAGAGGAAGGATAAAGAGACTTCTATGAACAATACTGGGGGAGGGTACGAAGAGGATCTATGTAAGGAGAATGTTGAGGAAGGCATACCTGTTCCTCATATATTAAAAGAGTTTAACTAATATATGCATTTCAAAAAAAAAAAAAAGAGAGAGAGAGAGAGAGAGATTAACTAGTATATGCTACCAGTGTACAAAAGTTTTACAGTATCAGGTTACTTAAAAACCAATTAAAGATAACTCTATAGCAAGCACAAAATAATGGTATATAACTTTATAGCAAGCATGAAATAATGGTAACCTGCAGCAGATGGTAAGTGACTTATCACAATATTTAAACTTGCTTGGGATGGTGTAAAAATCTTTGGCACTACCGGTGTAAATAATTTTAATCCATAATAAGAATGCTTATCTATGCCACTATTTGACAAAAAGAGACTTTAGTCTTACAGAAGTGTATAATGCTATGTAATAACCGAAAACGGCCCCGTCTGAATACTTGAGGCATCCCGGAAAGGATGTGTAGAGGAGACACGCCCACTGTGTTGTAATAGTTGACAAGTAGCGGATAGTAATGTATTATCTGAAAAGCCACATCTGTTACAAGAGAAGTTGTTACTACTACCCCACAGTATATAATCGAAATGTCTGATAATTAATACTCCCTCCGTCACAATGATATTATTTGATTAGATACAGAGTTTAGAAAATAAAAGAAAGTTTTTTAATTTTGTGATCTAAAATAAGCTAAAGATATTTGTATGATTATAAGAGCCCGTTTGGATTGACTTATAGCTTAAAGCTATTTGCAGCTTATAAGCTCAAAAAAATAAGCTGGGGTAGTCCAACTTATTTTTTTTGGCTTATAAGCTGTTTTCAGCTTATAAGCTGCTTTAAATAAACTAAATTAAATGAGTCCAATTATTTTTTTGAGCTTATTTTAAGCACAAAATGACTTTAAGCTGGCCAGCCAAACACTCAAAAAAGCTGAAAACAGCTTATAAGCCAACTTATAAGCCAATCCAAACGGGCTCTAAATCATCTCGTAAAGCGTAAAAGATAAATTTTAAAGTTAAATTAATATCAAATACTCCCTCTGTTTCAATTATATATGAACCTATTTTATTTTTAGTCCGTATCAAAATAAATGACTTCTTTCCTAATTTAGAAACAAATTCACTTTATGAAGTGATTTACAGCCACACAAATATTCAAGACTTATTTTGAATTATAAATTTTAAAAGTCTTTACTCTTTTTTAAATATTAGGTTCAGTCAAATGAATTCACATAATTTGAATTGAAATGGAGAGAGTAAAAAATATATCATTTTTTTTTTTAACAAATTAAAAAGGGAAGTGTCATAAATTGGGACAGACGTAGTAAGAAAAACATTTGGAGGGGATTGGCTCTTACCAAAGAACTCGCCAAAGATGGCGGCATGTAGAATGTTTTCCCCATCATTCCTTCTACAAAGTTCAGTTGGACCTTCTCCGTTTTCATATTGAACACACTTATGTAGGTAGAGAAAAGCTTGTAGCTTACCACGATAAGCAGTTACGAATAAGGGGGTTTCCCCTTTTGAATTGGTCACCCAGATGAGAGCAGGGTCTTCTGGTTTTACCAAACACTCAATAATCGGGACAAATCCGAGTGCTGCTGCAAGGTGAAGAGGTGTGTTCCCTCTGTAATCCTGCTGTTTTAAGATTAAAGATCGATTTTCCTCTGGTATGTTAGCAATCATGGCCTTAATACAAGTAAGATGAGGTTGATGTTTAGGGTCATCTCGATCTGGATGGTAAGAAGAGATAGCTATGTGAAGAGCAGTATCTTCAAATCTATTGAATCTATATTTATGGAGAAACTGGTAGTTGGTGTACAGGTGCTGAAATTGTACCCACTTCTTCTTCAAAGAAGCTTGAAATATTTCATCTTTAATTGAAGCTTGAAATATTTCATCTGTAATTGAAGCTTGTTCAACTACTTTGGAATCCATTGGCACTACTTGTTTTTGCAGATTGTGTTGATGCCACTCACCAGTCACCAATGGATTCTATATATACTGCTAGGAGAGACGTATTGTTGACAAATATTTCTTTACAAGCCTCTATGCTGGTGCATGTGTAATGGCTCTTCTAGTACCCAAAGTATTAAAGAATCTAATACTTCTTTACTCTAACAGTGTAAGATAACTTATGTCATATAACCTAAAAGATAATTTAGCTTATATATACCAACAATGTAGAAAAATTCACATTATCAATATAAAAGAAATGTTTTACACTGTCAATGCACTTAAAGTTAAACTCTAAGTGAAATTAGTGATCCAAAAAATAAGGCAGATAACCTGTTACAACAGGTTTTAGGTAACCTAATAGTGTGAAGATCTTACATATTTCCCGTGTATATAAGTTAAATCCATTGTTAGGCAATCACAAAAAATGCTTGCCAGTGGATTAACTTTAGACAGGGTCAAAAGCCAATGTAGGTCGTATATAGTTGAAATTGTGATACATAATTTATTTAATTGAGTCTTCAACACACTCCACGTGCGGGTATGGGTCTAGCACGTGAAAATTCATAAGAAGAATGGGTGGCAATGAGAGTTGAACCATGACTTTTGCTTTCTCTAATACCATGTTGAATTGTGTGACCATCTTACCTAAAAGTTTAAGCTATTACAAAGGTTATACTTTTATTTACTTAATTATATTTTTAACATTGTCAAGTGTCCCACATTGGTTGAGGAAATGAATTGTGTGTCTGACAATCCTCACGTCGTGAACTACCTTCTCGGGTCAAGTTAGGTTGTTCACATAATGTTAGAGCTAAATCCATCTGTATTCCTTGGTTTACCTAATGTTAGGATTTTATGTTATGTTGTCAATGCACAAGGTGTCCAGTCCTAGGCATGAGGGAGGGGCGTGAGTGCTAAGTGTCCCACATTAGTTGAAAAGATGAGTTGTATCTCCTTATGTGATCTTGGTCAATTCTCACTTCATGAGCTAACTTTGGAGTCACGAGTTAGACTCAAGATCCATTTTCTTTAAACTTATGTCATGCAAAACCAAGGGCAAGACCTCCAGTCATTTCTTCCCTTCTTGCTGCTATCACCAAGCATCTCTCTTTTGCTTTTGCCTTTATTCTACACAAGAATTTTTACCAATAGAAACTCTTTTATTTTTTGTCCTGCTTTTACTGCAAGTATTTCTTGCATTTCGATATTTATACAAATCCTACCATTGTTTTGACATAACAACTTGTTACTAATACAGATTTATCCTCACATACATTGATCTAGTTAATTGTACTCGGTTTTTCTCTTGATGCTGCAAATTGCCGGCTGGATTCACTGTTTACTTTTCCTAGCCGGTATACGTAATGAGTATACACTGATTATATGTGGTTATATACATATTATACCTCTGCTGGCTATTTTAAGTTTAAGCGGTTGGGTGAGCGATTATTTAGATTAGTTCTTTTTTATATGATTTCTATTGACAAGAACTGTATCAAAACGAAGATTTATTGGTTAACAAGTGTAATATGCAAATTTGTGTGACTCGTGAATTTCATGGGAAGTACTGTTTTATCTTTTAAGTTTGTAAATCCATAACAGGGCGGGGCCAGGACTTTAAACTTAAAAGACATGCATTTTATTTGGTACTATATCCTTTGCTCAAATGTTATGTTATTCTCCTTTTTCTTTCTTTACATTTTTTCCCTAACTTGAAGTAATTCTTCAAATAGTGAATGTCAAGTTTGAACTCTTTAATTGCACTTTTTTCCTCATCCTTTGATTCACTAGGAGCACCCAAATGTGTTTGTTAGGAAGGAAAATAATTTCCGAAAATTATTTTTCAGGTTGTTTTGTTGGAGAGTGAAATAATTTTCAGGGAAAAACATTTACAAAGATTCGAAAGAAAGTCTAGCAAATTGTTCTTTGATGAAATTTTTGAGTATTAAAGTTTGATAAGTAATAGGAGTAACTTTTAACTGTTGGTTAGAGTTGTGATATGAAGTTAAAACGTCAATTTAGTTATGAAGGAAAATGACTTTTCAGTTGTTGTTTCATCTAATTTGCTTCACTATTATTTTTTTTATTTTTTAATTTACCATGAATGTGAATCATTATACATATATTCAATTGGCGTATTTTTTGGCGTTACGCCCCAGAAATTGAAGCCATTTTTCACTCTTTTGGTGGAAATTGCACTATTTTTCGCGAAACGTGATATGAAATGGCCAATTTGCATGATTGACCCTATTCGGGGGTGATCTTTAATTTTTATTCCTCGAATTGCTGGTCTTTAATTTTTATCCTTTGCCTAATACCTGAGGTTCTAAGTTCAAATTCCGGCTCAGTAAAAAAAATCACAAGGCAGAATCTCGTAGCAAAAATTAGGCTTATTCGAGTAAAAGTCAGGCCTTAAGGCAGAGGTTTGCATTACGGCAAACTTTTGTCCAAAATTAGGCCTTAAGGCCTAACGTTTGCCCAAATAGGCCTAATTTTGGGAAAATGTTAGGTCTTAAGGCAGAGGCTATGCGAAAGCCTTGTCTTGCGAAAAAAAACTTTTTTTTTTAATTGAGCGGTGTTTGAACCTAGAACCTTGAAATATTCTTGGCCACTTTTTTAAGTAAGGGTCAAAATAAAGATCAACAATTTGATGGACAAAACTTAAAGACCAGCGCCTTTGAAGACAATCCACGCAAAAAAATGATGTGAAACTCTTTCTATTCAGTTGCTCTTTTTTCTTCAGAATATGGGGTTTAAAAAAAACACTATATCATTCTAGTACCCTATTCTTCTACTTTTACTATTCTTGATCTGAAAGAAAAGAATGAATGAAGTTTTCGAAAGCAAAATTCTGTTACTTTACATATTTGTGAGTTGCATTTCAATCGACTTTAAAGGCTGCGTAAACTATCATAATGAGCCAAAATGGTGGTAAAGCTAGAAATCTGATTAAGGGTGTTCAAAATTATTAAGTAAATATTTTTTTCCAACGAGTGATTTTACTAAAAAAAATTTAAATCAAACTACATAATATTCAGCTTTGACACTTTGTAGGTAATACCGAAAACATTATCCAAACACTAAATTTGACATATGTTTTTGAATTTCTACTACAAAATTTAATTGAACAAAAAAAATCACTCAAGAAAGTCCGATTAAAAAATATCACAAGGCACCAGTAAAGAAAAATGTTGGAAGCTAACCAAAAAAAAAAAAATGAAGAACCGGATAACAAGCTGCTTCGACGACGTCCAAGGAATGGAAACGATGAGATTTTAAACAATTTGTTGGAGTAATTAAATTAAGTCAAACGAAAAGTAAAACTTATAAATTATTCACGCTTCCCGCGGTGTGAAAACCATCAATAAATTTAAAAATAATAATTTTATAAATCTAGTCGAGATAATTTCAGGTATATTCATGTAAACTTAATAATATATTAATGAAATCATCATTATAAACATCTTTATTAGTGTTAGAGTTTTTATCAAACCACAATTTTCATTATCAAATTTTCTCATATAAAGGGGAAAAAAATCACTTATGTGTGTGTGTGCACGCGAGGTGGGATTTAATGCATAATTATATAAATAATTAATTATTTATGTATTTATCTTTAATAAATATTTAAACACTATAGTGTAAGTTAAAATTTTCAAGAAGGTAAGGGTTACCTCTTTAATGATACTTTTAAACCAAGTATGTAGAAAGAATATGTAATACTTGAAAGAAAAAAAAGGCAAAAGAGGTATCGACATCTATTACCGGACTAATTCCATAAAAATCCTATTCAATGATACTTTTAAACCAAGTATGTAGAAAGAATATGTAATACTTGAAAGAAAAAAAGAGGTAAAAGCGGTATCGACAGCTATTACCGGACTAATTCCATAAAAATCCCTTTCTTATCAAACAACCTTTGTTTTTAATTAAAAAGGTACGAAAATATGTCTTAAGAAAGGATCGAACCAGCAACGCAAGCCTCAATTCTAAATACCCTTCGTTGCTGAGCTACGGCACCCAATTGTTCTAATGGTGTTCAGTATTTATTATTTATCCTGTTTCGAAAATATTTTACCTATATGCCCGGTATAATATTTTGGTAAAAGGTGTTCATATGACCACCCTTGGTATAATGTAGATCCGCCCCTGAGCCAAAAGCTTTAAAATATATATATATATATATATATATATATATTAATAACTAGGCAAATAAAATGATTTTCAGATATTTCATACAATATTGAAATATACTTTGCTATGTCAGATATATCTAATGAAACCTGAAAGACTTGTTCACAAAGTACAACTAGACATGAATTGTTGGGGGAAATGTGTAGATGGTTATAGTCTCTTATTCTAAAGGGTTTTGCAATTTGAATATTGCCAAGAAGATAAGAGTAGTTTTTTTGGATATTGGGTATTCTCAGCACAAGCTGAAGATTGATATTTGACTGAGCGTGCTTTGGCTGCTCGTGGTGGAATACTCTTTGTCGATTCGCTTTATTATTGCTTCCTATTTTTTAGAGAGTGATTGGGATTTAGCCGCATGGCCAAAAAAAAAAATACAAGTGGCGCATATAGATATCTAAATCTACTATAGACCTTGGATCCGCCCGTAGTTTCTTATTTTTATAAGTTTTGCAATATGGATATTCGCGCTGCATATGAACCATCAAGTACGTATTTACAAGAAGCTGTGTTCTAATGCAAACATATAAAGGTGATACGATCAAAGTTTTTTTTATTATTATTGAGACCAATAATAATCCAGATGGTTATTTTGGTTAATTTTTTGGATCACTTTTTAATATTTCTCAACTGAGAAACAGTTAGTTAAAATTTAACGAGCTCAAATTTCCATGCGAACCCAACTGAACTATTTTATCCATTTTGAAAAAATTGAGTATGTCTATTAGAGCCTAAGTTATTAGGAGAAGTTAAGAGAAAGGACTTACAATAATAGAACTTACCTATTATAATAACTCTTTTTCTTAACTTCTTCCGATTGGGTCAGTTCACATAAGCGACTAAATTTTAACTAGGTCAAAAGTTAACCGACGGTTGGTTAGGATGTCACATGGTGTTGTTTTGTTGGGTGTGTTCACGTGAAATTTTTTATTTTACGAAAACTCTATTATCTCTATTAATGATCGATAAGAGGAAAAGCTTATTAGAAGAGAGGGGTGGGGAGGAAGAGAGTGGTGATTATGTCCTAGGGTTAACTCCACCAAGGTGATTTACAAGATTGGCCTCAGAAACGAGTGATCATGAAATCTGATCCTGTTTGCCTTATGGGGAAAACTTCAAGTTTTAAAAGTTCAGTTACATGGACAATGCTTTGACTTTTGGCCTTGAAGGTTTGGCCATGGGGCTATAGCGGGGGTCAAAAACTCAAGATCACATATCTTCAAGGTCATTGGGCATAATTCCACCACCTTCAAGGTCATTGGCTGTAATTTCCACACTCCCACGACCAACAACTTCTAGTTCTAAGTTGGGCTAACTTTTGGATCCAATATGGAATAGCCCAATTTGGGCTCATATTTTCGGATTTAATTGCACGGTTAGCCTCTCAAACGGGCCGGTCTTTAATTTTTTGCTTCAAATGGAACTTATGCCTTGCGGGGCATAAGTTCTTAATAGGATCCGGCAAAATTTGTGCTAGATGCCTTAAGGACTTATGCCTCCTCTCTAGGCATAAATTTCATTTGAGGGATAAAACTTAAAGACTAGTACAAAATAGGGACAAAGTGCAAATATCTGGAAAATACACGGGCCACAAGTTCTAATTTCAACTTGGACTTACATTTAAGTCCAATATGAAACGGCCCATCGGTGCAGCGAACCATTTTGCTTGTAGAAATTGCACCTGATAACCACTTTTCACCTTACTATTTAAGTTATTTAGTTTCTTTTAATTATTTAATTTGCACTCAGGTTTGAAAGATTTCAAATAAAAGTCTAGTTCTTTTCCTCCTCCTTTTTCAAAAACTTTGCTTGACGCTGGTTAACCGAGATTATTGCTATTTGGGGCACTAACACATGTAATGCTTTTCTGCTCTTAGTATTTCCAGTTCTTGGATTGTAAAATTTCTACTTAATTTGGGCTAATTTGGATGAAAAGAGAATAAATTAAATTAATGTAGATGAATGAATAACGTACCATGAGTAAAAATGAAATGGATGGATACATTATTTTCAAGCTAAAAAGGAATAAATTAATTGATATGCCATGAAACCAGTGAGTATCGTAGATGAAATGAATGAGTTACCATGAGTTAAATGAAATGGAAGTACTTTGTGTCAAATGAAACAAATAAATTACTCCCTCCGGCTCAATTTATATGAAGGTTGACCAGTTTGAAGAGTCAAACAGTTTTTCTTTGACTCAATTTTAAACATAGATTCTTTGAGTATTTTACATTAAAATTTACATATTTAAAAACTCCATAAAAAGCGCTATAAGTCTATATAATTAATAATTCATAATATAGGAAAATAGTTGGAGAAAATCATAGTCAAAGAAAGAGTTGTTTGACTCCCAAAACTGATCGACCTTCACATAAATTGGGAGGGATGGAGTATCAAAGTTCAGACTTATGTGTTAAGCCAAACTTCAAATTACATGAATGAAATACTGAAGTTTGCTAGTACAAGCATATGTCAAACTAATACGTCAAACTTCAGGCGCAGATTTTTTAAACTTTAGTCTTGTAGGTCTGAAATTGATCATATAAAGACTAAAATTGCAAAAAAAAGATCCACAATTAATGAAGACCCAAAATAACTTTTGACAAATTTAAAGGAACAAAACTGCTAAATGAATACTTAAAGGGATCATTTGTGTCATTTTCACGTAACAAATCATTTTCACTATAGAAATAGTCTCATGTATCTAGTGATGAGTTCACACGTATTACCACATGTAGCAAAAATTGTCCAGAGATTTACCGCTCCCACGGCCTTCTCTCGGCGGCGCCACCACTTTTTCAGCTGAGGACGGTGGCTAATCCCGGCCGTCACCATTGCCTGATCTATCGTCTTTCTTTTCTTAACCTCTCGATTCTCGTGCCTTCTACAAATATGTATATATTTTATTTTAAAGATTCCATGTCTGATTCATGATCAAAATTAAACTGCTTGGCTATATCGAAGTTCGAACTATAACATATAAGTTGGGATAGAGAGATTACTATACTGCTAGGATTTTTTTTGTTTTCCCCCCTTAGAAATATTATCAAGCATAGGCTATTATTGATGATATTGTTATTATTAATATTATTATTATTATTACTCCCTTTGTTCCAATTTATATGAGGGTTGACCTATGTGAGAAGTCAAACAGGTAATTCTTTGCCTACAATTTTTTTCAAACTCTTTTTATATTGTGAATTATTAATTATGCAGATTTATAGTAAGATTAGTGTTTTTTATATAATTTTCAAATATGTAAATTTTATTATAAAATACTCGAAGAATCTATATTTAAAACTTAGTCAAAAGAAAAAGTTATTTGACTCTCCAAATAGCATCTAGCCTCTCTACTTTATTACGTATAAAAAAACATTGCTTACAAACTATTTTCAATACAAACTAGTCTCAACTATATGCATGCATGTGAGTTTGCACATATTAACACAGCGTAATTCCCTCTCAATCTTAATCGGCAAACTGGAGGATAATCAAAACTTCCTTTCACCACCACTCCCATGGCCTTCTCTCTGTGGCACCACCACTTTTTCAGCCGTGGACGGTGTCTATTCCCCGCCATCACCGTTGCCTCTATCTTTCTTCTCTTATTCTTTTTCCTCTCGAGTCTCGCTCCTTCTCCTAATGATAGTAATCGTCTCTTCATTCTTCCCCGTCGTCGTGATTCCTCGGTACATCACTCTAACTCAGCCTAGCTAGTTTCTCGCTATATATATATATATATATATATATTAGGCCAATTAATGCATGCAGATGCGTATTCAGAATTCGATATTTATGCTTCTTGCTAGATTATTTATATTAGACCAATTAATGCAGATGCGTATGAAGGATTTTATGTTTATGCTTTTTGCTATATTATTTATTTTAAACCAATCAATGTAAATGCGTATTCAGAATTTGATGTTTATGCTTCTTGCTACATTATTTATATTAGACCAATTAATGCATATGCATACGAAGGATTTTATGTTTATGCTTTTTGCTACATTATTTATTTTAAACCAATTAATGTAGATGCATATTCAGAATTTGGTGTTTATGCTTCTTGCTACATTATTTATATTAGACCAATTAATATAGATGCTTACTAAAGGATTTGATGTTTATGCTTCTTGTTGCATTATTTATATCAGACCAATTAATGGAGATGCGTATTCAAAATTTGAGGTTTATGCTTCTTGCTACAATATTTATATCAGACCAATTAATGAAGATGCACATTCAAAATTTGATGTTTATGCTTCTTGCTACATATTTATAATAGACAATTAATGCAAATGTGTACTAATTAAGGATTTGATGTTTATGTGTTTTTACAGCGACTCAAGTTATAATAATACAATAATAGTTGGATTCACGGTCAAATATTTATAGATATTTAATAGATTTCTTAATATATGTATAGAGTTTGATCAAAAGCTACTGGTTCACGTGAACCTGTGATCAGGTCTAGATCCGCCCCTGAGTTAATGCACGTCCATTTTTGAGATACAATGGGTAAGTGTGTTTGCGTGTGTGTTTTGAAGTATTAATTTGATTGACATGTTGTATTTGTAGGGAGATGATGATGATGCTAATGCGATTGATGAAGATTCTCAATTGCATATTCCGGTTAATCTGTGCCTTCATGTTTTATTCTATATAGTTTCTATTTTTATTTGGATTTCTAGCATAATTTCTAAATTTTGTGTGTGTGTTTTTTTTTTTTTTTTTTTTTTTTTTTTGAGATCAAGGCCAGAGGAGGAGTATATGATAGGGAAATGTGGAGTTCCAGAAATTCCAAGTCCTTTTTTGGATGCAGTAATGCTAGTAACAAATTTCGAAGTGTGTATGGAAGAAACTAATTGGTACTGCATTTTGGATATCTCATTTTACTCTGGCATTTCTTAATTCAAGTCATTGTAAAATTTGCAGAAGCACAGGAAATCACTCATCCAAATCGTTACTTGTCGATTGTAACAAGTGGAGGTCTTAACCAACAAAGAACCGGGGTAAGATAATGTGCTTTGCACTGGCTTTCAATTAAGAAATCAGGTTGATGCATGGAAAGCAGAATGGTTCTGTATTTAACAGTCACCTCAATGACAGATAACGGATGTTGTTGTTGCTGCTCGCATTTTAAATGCTACTCTTGTTGTGCCAAAGCTGGACAAGAGTTCTTTTTGGAAAGACTCTAGGTGTGTAGCTGAAAAATGATATTTCGCTTTTTCCTTACATATCGGTTACTTCTAATATCTCTTAGCTTATTGTTTATACATATTTTAGAGTTGGATCCTACAAGTGACTGCAAAGTGAACTATACCTTTACCTTGCAGCGGCTTCTCTGATATTTTTGATGTTGATTGGTTTATAAAATATCTAGCAAAAGATGTTTCAGTTGTAAAGGAACTCCCACTCAGAAGAGGGCAGATCTGGACACCTTATAGAATGCGAGTTCCTAGAAAGTGCAGCGGCCGTTGCTATATAAATCGTGTATTGCCTGTACTTAACAAGAAACATGTAAGTATATCAGGTCCCTTAAATTTCTTCCTCCAATTGTATGCATGAGGACATTTCTTAATCATACTTTTCTTTATTCTTTACACTATAAGGAATGCTATTACTTGACATGGTTGTGAATTGCATCACCTCTGCATAATTGGGTATTGATCTTGTAGTAAAACATATATCTTTGTCAACTTATGGCTTATGAAAGGTAAAAATGTATTCGATGATTGTGGAATTGGGGCACTAGATAGTTCATACATGGCCTGAATCATCTTGGGGAATTTATACAGTATTTGGAATACTGAAATAATTATCTGCAACTAGTAATTTGACATGAAGTTTTGGTTTTCGAGTGAAATATCATTTGAACATCAAGCGAACTATTGAAATAGTGGTTTAATGTGTATTCCAAGTGAAGTTTTTCAAATCTTCAACTTCCACTCACAAACTTTCAAATTTCACCCAACTCTTTTTCCAACTGAAGTTCATGTTGACAAGCCAATTCAACTTCCAAAAACTGTCTTAAAAGTAAAACTTCAACTTCAAGTGCTGCTTTCTCAACTTCAATACAAATGTCGTTCAAAAATGTAAATCTTTTACAAGACACTTTGGTATAGCTATCATTGATTCATGTGACAGTAAATATGTTGGAACATTTTGATGGAATATAATTTAGCTTGGGTGTGAGTATAGTCTAAATGAATGTGAAAAAACCTAAGAGTAACCCTGTCATGACACCGCATGTTCAAGTGAGAATACCTTCTAGAGATTAGGTTGTTAGAGAATAGAGCTTGACTAGTAGAGGTTTGAGGAAAACTTCCCATTGAAAAAATCTTTTCCATAAAAAATCTGGTATTATTATTTATAACTCTGTAGGTTTAGAGGTTAAGGAGATTATTGTTGCTTACTTGAATCAGATTTACTGGTCTGTTAACAACTCGACTTGAATCAGTTTACTGATCTTCAATTTAATTTTTGAAGATTGGTTTCCAGAACTAGGTACACAGTCAATTGGGAAACCATTCTTCAAATGCATAATCAGAAATTATTAAGCTAAGTCCTGGATAAGGATATCTCCATGCTCTATATAAGATGTTTGAATGTTGATCTATATTTCTAGACCTGTATAGCCTCTCCTTCTTGTAACAGGCTGTACAGATCACCAAGTTTGATTATCGACTTGCAAATAGTCTGGATACAGATTTGCAAAAGCTTAGATGTAGAGTTAATTATCATGCATTGAAGTTTGCTGACCCTATACTGAGAATGGGTGAGAAATTGGTCCAGCGGATGAGGATTAGGAGCAAGCATTTTATTGCTCTTCACCTAAGGTTAGTCTTCAGTTCATGTATATACATTGATTATTTTTCTCTTTTATGATCACAGACAGTTGGTATTTGATCTAGCTATGTTATGGTTTTCTCTTTCTAGTTTTATTTCACTTTTCCCTTTGTCCTGTTTGATTTCCTTATGTTTACTATAACTATTGTGCTCAGACTTCTGCTATTTAATTTGTCTATTGCCTCTTCAGGAAGTTGAATAATTTACACAGCCAAGATTATACTAGCATGTAGATTCTTGGGTATAAGTTACGATTGAATTTGTAGGAACAGTATATCAAACATGAGAAATGATGCTAAGAATGTTGATAAACAAACGCCATATCATTTTGATTATGGCCATTTATTCTTATTACTTGTTTTATACTCTTATATTGCTGACATGCTAACTTTTGATGCTGGGAGGATTTTGGTTCCTGGAGTTTGATGGATGTTTTAACCAAAATTCAAAGAGAAGATAGTGTGCTGATGGTGAATATGGTTCCATTAACAGGTTTGAACCCGATATGCTTGCATTCTCAGGATGCTATTACGGTGGGGGTGATAAGGAGAGGAGTGAATTGGGGAAGATACGGAAGAAGTGGAAAACTTTACATGTAAGTACCTAAGTATCTGCTTCAAATCATATCCTCATAATGGTTTATGAAACTATGAGCTTCAAAGATTTGACTGTTTCATTTGTTCCATCTAAGCACTGAAGTTCTGACAATCAATATAGTACAAGTATAAATTTTGGTTCTTTTCTTTTGGATAGTTTAAATACCCCGTAGTAAGCCATCTCTGGTTTGCATACAGGTTAAAAACTCGGGGATTATGTGCCCGCCCCTCTACCCCCTTCAACATAAATACTGGCAGGGTTCGAACTTGTGTGGGTACTGTTGAACCAATGCCAAGGGCTGCAATTTTAGGTTTTCTCTATCAAAAAGAAAGGGAAAAAAACACTTCTGGTTCAGCTTTTCAAGGTAGGGGTAAGGTTGTGTACACGCTACCCTTCAGACCCCGCTTGTGGGATTACACTGGGTATGTTGGAATACAGAGAGGAATTACCCATCAGAAAGAGAATCAAGTCCGACACAACAAGTCTGGGGTTGTAAACTAGATTTTGGTCATCCGCACATGCACTCACACACACCACACTACATAGATACAACATACATGCATACATTTTCCAATATAAGGAGCATTTTTAGGTTGAGACAATTCTCATCCTGGCTTTCGGACAATATGATATGTGACTCTATTTCCAATATGCTTTCAGGAAAGTCACCCAGATAAGGCAAGGAGACATGGAAGATGCCTTCTGACTCCTGAGGAAGTCGGCTTGATTCTGAGATCACTTGGATATGGCGAAGATGTTCATATATACGTAGCATCTGGTGAAATATATGGAGGGGAAGAGACATTGTCTCCATTGAAGGCCCTCTTTCCAAACTTCTATACAAAGGACACCCTTGCCAGCAAGGATGAGTTAGAACCATTTTCTGCATTTTCATCTAGAATGGCTACTCTTGATTTCATAGTTTGTGATGAAAGTGATGTATTTGTCACCAACAACCATGGAAACATGGCGAAAATTTTAGCAGGGCGAAGGTCTGCTGCTTCCCGTTCTCCTATTTCACTTTTTTGTGCAAAATAGGTATTTCGGCGGACGACTAATATGTCTTTTTCTTTTGGATGCAGGAGATATTTTGGTCATAAACCCACCATTCGCCCAAACGGTAGGAAACTGTATCGATTGTTCTTAAACAGAAATTACATGTCACACAAGGAATTTGTATATAGAGTCAATAAATATCAGAAAGGCTTCATGGGGGAGCCAAAGGAGATCGGTCCAAGCTGGGGTGTGTTTCATGAAAATCCATCTCCATGCATATGTGAGAAAGTAGATAACTCTACTGGAGGAGAGATTTTGCATAGTACTTCTCGACTCGAAACTTCCTCCAGGCTAACAAGTACTGACTATGACGCTGACACACCTGAGGATCCTGAGGTGGATGTCTTGCTCTCAGATTGAGAAAGTACCAATGAGTGTTTTTCTTGTACATACACCATTGTTCCGATGATATTAATTGAGCCTTGATCATATCTTCGACAAGTGCAATTTTGAAATATAATTTTGCCGGTAGCTTGGTTTTGCTTCTGAAGCCTTGGCACCAAAGGACTGTGTTGGCGTTTTCGTTGTCATTGAGAATTTTGCTTCAGTAATTTTGGTATTCAGTTGATTGAAAAAGAAAGTCAAAGTTTCAAGATTCAAGATTAGGTGAGCGTTCAGTGTACTAAGGTATAAGATTGATCTTTTATCAGGTGTTCTAACTGTTAGTATCCTGATGACCTTGGATTCACAATGATTAGGATCTGAAGAAACTATAACCAGTGATGAACTAATACTTTGGCCTACAGAGAAGCTCCATCTATCATTTGTTTCGGCTAACTGGAATTTTCTTGCAAAACTATCACAGTTCATACAGAGAGAAAAGATCATTGATGATTGTTAAAAGTCAATTGTCTTAGAGATCTAGAATTTTAATTGAAGGGTTCAACGTTTAGTTTCTTACGATAGAGCCTATTGCACTTTCGAAATTATGGATTCAGCTTCTAATATTTTTAGCATTTTGACGATTTTTCACACACTCATATACACACACTCTCTGTCTAAAACTTTGGGTTCAAATGTAACCGAATGTGCAACGTACTTATTTTTTATTACATTAGGGAAAGGGGGCGGGAAGGGGAAGCTACTGATGGGGTTTGATTTGAACCCTCCACCTCAACTATAGAAGATGGAGAATATATTAGGCAATAGGTATTAACTACTAAGATCAATTTTGTCTTGTTTCACATATTTTTAAGTGTTTTTGGCTTCTGCTTGATTACGCTTTCTACTTTCAAAGTCGTTGTGAAAGTTGTTAATATAATTGAAATGTTTTTACAAAATCAAATGTGATAAAAAAACAAATATTTGGTGGACCATAATGATGTAATACTATAAGACAAGGCTATTATTTAACACAAAGTTTGTAATCCACTTTAGATTCAAACACATATTTATATCCATTTAGATTTTTTTAATATGATAATACAAACTTTCAACAATAAAAGGGAAATACTGCAATATTTATCAAGTACTGCAATGTTTGTATTATAATACATGTATACTTTGATCGGAACGAAAAGAACCTTGAAGTTCAAACTCCCAATAAAAGCAAATTTAAAAAGCTAAAAAGAGAAAGATAATACAGCACAAACCCCATAGACGAAAAAAAACAAGTAAAACAACAAAGAAGAAAAACAAATAAAGAACGCAATATCCTTATTCCACTTGAATCTGTCTTTGCTTTTCTTTTTCTTTTCAAATCATAATAATGCTGGTTGAATCAGTTTTTGCGTGTATATATAACACTAGTTACAAGTTATCAGTGGTGAGCATGGGCCCAAGCATGATAACCTAATATGATCATATCAAAATTAACTTTTATCTCTAATTATATAAAAGTAGCTTTAGAATTTAGATAGAAATCCTATTCTTATTTCATAAATTTTATTCTTCTTCCAAGCGAGACATCATACTTCTGGAGCAACAACTTTGATTTGAGATTTTGCATTATAGTTTGTTAGTATAGACATGTTTGACAGAATGTTGCATTCAAGTTCATATGGATTAGTCTCTTTGAGGTTGATATACCTGCAATTTCTTCCATTTAAATGACGGAAGAATATTCTTGAGCTCTTTAAAACAGTTAAATGCCTTATATATAATATGAAAAATCATTCAATAATTAAATCAGTGGATAATGTATGACAAAAAATTATTACATGAAATTTAGTACTATTAATACTCATAATATTTATAAGATTTCTAATAAAGTAAAAAGGGACTGGAAATTTAAAAGAAAGTTGCGCAGAATATATAAGATTCCATATCTGAGCCACGTATACTTACATAATCATAAGATATTATTTTGGTTCAGTATTTCGTCCAATATTCTTTTCGGAGCAACTTGTAGCATGCCTTCTGAATTATGCTAATTGTTCTTACTGTCCGACTAATCTCTTCCGTCATAATTCAGAAGGATGGTGTATGCTAATTGTGTGAGTAATTTTGTGAAGGATAATGTTTGCTAATTAAGTTGGGACAATTAATAATTTTATAAAGGAATACTGTATGCTAATTGTGTGAGTAAAAAATGTGAAGTATCAAAGAGAAAAATAAACAACACTTGAGTGGGACTGGGACCCACTCAAAGGATAAGCTTCCACTTTCAACTGAAATTGACACGAATCAACAATGGCCAAAAGGTCTGCGCAGCCAAAATAAAAGAAAGCAGATTTAATTAATCTTGATTGTGATCAGTAAAGAAAAGGTTGATGAATGCGGGCAATGCCCTTCATGAATTTTCTCCTGCCTTTAATCAAAAGTGTTTATAGGAAATTATCACCGGCCGCCTTATCGAACTTCGACTGAAGGGACATCTTAACACAAAAATATATTAAACAAAGAAAGAAACAAAGCTTATTTCTTTATCAATGACCAGGTCAGATACGCAATTTGGCTTCAGTTTCTTAGTGTTACTGATCTTCTTAATTTTCCCCGATTGGATTATGACAAAAAGTTTGAATTTTTATGTTAGAAGGTAAGATTTGAGATCAGTTGGTCTATTTTCAATTTAATTAGTGTGAACATTCTATTTTCATTTATCTAATCATCCCTTCTAACTTTCTTATTTTTAAAGGAAGGAAAAAAAGGTCTTAAGCTCTCTATCGAGAGCCGTTCATTCTCCAACTCTAAAATTCAGTCACGTCGTAATTTTTTGTGTGGTATGATGTTGTCAAGTTGTTGTTTCATTTCTTGTATTGATGTTCCTGATTTAGTTCACATTTTTTTTTTTAACAAAGATGGATCTATGTGATAAGCTTGCAGTTAAAAAGGTTTTTTAATCTAACAAGTATGCTCTACCTGTTTGTTGCAAGGCTAATGCTACACAAATGCCGAATTATCATCTACAATCTTCCTTCTGTTTTGATTAGTCATCCGTTGTTACTCCTACCCATGTTGTTATACATAAAG
The DNA here is from genome assembly GCF_019175385.1 of Lycium barbarum. Lineage (NCBI taxonomy): Eukaryota > Viridiplantae > Streptophyta > Magnoliopsida > Solanales > Solanaceae > Lycium > Lycium barbarum. The sequence goes on from NC_083343.1 coordinate 129,452,436, forward strand.
CAGTAAGCTGAATACTTGATAAACATTGTCATGCATTATATACTACTGACCAAAAAATATGCTCTGGCTGGCATTTCCTATGAATTATGTAGTTTATCGTCAGTTCTGGTGGCATTTTCTGCCAAGCAAAATTGGAAGTAATTATCAAGTGTAACACTATTTTGTGGATAGTGTAATAAAATACCATAAAATATGAGGACCACCAAATCATTTTCGTTTTTGTTAGAGTGTCAGTGTTTGAGTTATTTGAGCAGTTTATTGGTATTCGTAGTTCATAAGTCTTCAAATCTCTTGGTTGACAATTTTAACAAGGGTAAAGTAGACTGCCTTTATTACCTCATTGCAACACTACAGATTTTGCATTTGGAATATTTTCTTGCATGTGAGAAAGTAATAGTGAAGAGGAACTACATCTACAAATGGTTTCCAACTTAATTGTGGAAAAAAGAATACGAGATGCTTATTTTAACTGATCATGAACCTGTAGAAATCTAAAGGTCACGTCACTTAAGCTTGAAAACGTACAAATCAGCGAGCAGATAATTAGATCTTCAATGTTCCTATCCTATCGTTGCCCATGGGAGTTCGAAAAGGGTGATGAAGACCCTCTAATCCTTTGTACAAATTGTCAAGAATATTAACTATGATATTGCTGCAAATGCATGTTTCACTTCAGTTCTTTTTTTTTTTTCCTTCTGAACGACTAGCTTCTTGTATTTTGTATTTGCAATATACCCTTTGTCGTCATATAATAGCGTTTGATATGGCAACTCTTTTTTCTGAAAAATGTGTTTTCAATTTTTTGGTTCTTCATCATGTTAGAATGAGAAAGTTAATGACTACTTCATGATTCTTTCTCATATTTTGGGCATTTTGGAGTATTAAGATTTTGAAAAGACGTTGGAGAATTGATCACCGCCGGTTCAGTGTATACAATCTGTCCATTTTCTAATTACCTGTATTCTGCTTATGATATTTAGTTCATTCTCTTTTCTACTTTTCTGTTGATTTTTTTATTGAGATGTTATGAAATTCAGAAATGCACAACTGGTAGAGACAAGTTCAGAACAATTATAAAGAAATATATTTCAATATTTCAATACATCGCTGGATTGACATTTGCTTATTGAGGGGTGATAGACCTAAACCTTTGTAAGCTTTTGTTGTGTTTGTTATTTGACTGTTTGATTTGTTCCTTTTTAAGTGGGTTTGTTGTACAGAAAGTTGTAAATGAAGACAAAGAGGATAATAAGAAAGGAACCAACAATGTAGACAACACTATGAAGAAGAGGAGACAGAAGGTTTTTGACTGTCTGGTCATAAGAGAGACCCTCCTGAGGAAGTATGTTCCTTTATCTTATCGTTGTGATTCTGGTGAATATTGGGCAACGGCATTTTTCCTAGGTTTGGAATCTGATGGTACTATTATATTCCGGATTTCCACAGACCTCTAAAGAATTTTATATGAATCATTGTATCAGCAAATGCCACAAGGTGAACTAGCAGCTACCAAAGGATTTCGGATAAGTTCCGCATTATTGCATCTTCTTTCAGTTACTGATTGTGTCATCTTTGGAATTCTTTTTGTCAACTCTAATGAAGACATAAAGATTACATGAACATTACAATGACCTAACACTACTATGCTGATTTGAGTATCATTTTTTCCCAAATGAATGTTAAATTATGATAATTAACATTATTTTATTGGTGTGACATATAACTTTAATAAATGGCACATCAAGGTACCAATATTAATAGTTAATAGTTCATTAAAACAACCTTTTGCTCAATTAACTGATCATCTATATATTTTTTCTTACACATTTAAGAAAGATACCGGGGTGCTATTCAAGCACTCATTTCGATTAATGAAGTTCTTGAGATGAGTATTATATAGTTGATTCTAAATTTTTTCAACACGAAATAAAATAAAAACGTGCAATTACTTTAGAAGGAGCGCGCAATCAACTTTGAGATGGTAATTATATCAATGAAAAATTAACAACGTTTACCTTGGATAACATGGAGAGAAAAATTATCAAAGGTTGCTACTTCCGCTTTTTCCTTGACATATGTCACCATGTTATCTTTTCTATACTCTACTTTATGAAGAGTTCTGACTCAATTAATTAACGTTCGGGTTATTAATTTTTTTTCCCAAAATCTACTTTTTTGTTTTTATTATAATAATTAGATATTTAGAAAAACTCATTTCGTAAATTCAATGAAATAGTTTAGACAGCGCGAAGCGTGAGACTATTTACTAATATACGTACACACACGCATCATCATATCTAAAGTTGGAAAGGCAAATATACCAATTGATTCTAAAATATGAAAGCATAGGGCAGAATCAAGCTCCCAAAGCAAAAGAGTATATTTGAAAAGACAAAAAAGAGAAAAAGATGACATGAGCACACACACCCATGAAAGCAAAAAAGATAAAAAACTTACATATATCATCATTCCACTTGATATTTCTCAGCCTCCTTTGTTCACACTTGTAAATCATTCCTCTCCTTTTTTTTTCCCTCTCTTATTTCTTGCTTTACCAAATCCCTTACTCCTTAGTCCCAACTCTCACAAGTCACAATTATAGCGGCGAATTTAAAATTTAAATATCGCCTACTTTTTTCACATTAAATTCTACCATAAAACAGCGATTTAATTTATCAACCCATGCGCAAACTCAAATCACCAATTTTCTTGACCTTTTGGCACTGGATGGACGTTAGCCCCCATATATATAATCTTGCGATTTTGCAGAGACCTTTATATTTCATGGAAGTGTTGATATTTGTTGTCATATTTTGCAGCCTAAATATTATTGTTGTTAAAGTAGAAGCTACATGGTGTATAGTTAGAAGTGATGCAAGTAATCAAGCATTGCAAAGAGGATTGGATTATGCATGTAGCTATGGTGCTGATTGTGCACCAATTCAATCTACTGGGCTTTGTTATCTTCCTAATACTATTCAAAATCATGCTTCTTATGCATTCAATAGTTTCTATCAGAGGAGCAACATGGCCCCTGGATCTTGTCAATTTTCTGGCACTGCTACTATTGCCAAAACTGACCCAAGTAAGTTTTTTTCTTTTTTCTTTTTCTTTTTGATTTTTCATCCGGTATTCGGTATTGTTCCGAGGCTTGACTAAATTCCGACTCCGACCTGAATTTTTATACATTAAGTTTTATATACGATTAGTATAAAGAACTTTATACATTATCAGGTGAATCAAAGAGCATCTACAGGTAAGCTTCTTTAATATGTGAAATTTGTAATCTTGAAAATAGAATAGATTACCTACTGCAAGAAGTAATACGATTTGATGGAGCAAAAGTTTTGTAAATAAAACTAACCGTAAATATAATATAAACTCTTTATCTGCATTGGTAGCATAAATAATATTTACACATTTAGCTTAGTTTGACATGGGGTAGTTGATTAATTTTTTTTTTTGGGTATTATTGTAGGCTATGGATCTTGTGTTTACCCAGCTTCTCCAAGGTAATGTTTAAATTGTTCCATTCTTGATTTGCTTACTTTTCTTCTCAGTTTTATATTTCTTTTTAGTACGTTCCATCTTTTTCTTCTTTTCTTTTTATCTTCTTTTGGTGTTGAATATTGGAACATACAAATTGGTGTTCAAAATCTATAGGGTAAAAGTGCTAGAGAACGGGGGTGGATGTACATACATGTTATAGATTCAGTAAAATTTAATAATTTTAACTCAAACTCTCTATTTGTATAGTGAAAAAATAGCCTTAGTATGTAAAAGTGATCTAACACGAAACCCAATAAGTAAAGAAGCTCTATAAAATTAAAATTTTGAATTGGTCTTCAATAGAGACCAATAAATTTCAAATGACTTTGTTCATCATCACAGGTTAATACCCTCGTGCTTAAAATTTATATTAAAAAGGAAGAAAATAGTAAAAAAAAAAAAAAAAATTAAAGTCCATTAGGCTTTTGGCCTAGGGCTAATTTATAAATTTTATCAAGAAATTCAAAAGTCTGTACAATTGTAGCCAAAAAGGCTAATGAAAAATACAAAATTTAAACTAATGATCAAATTAAGACTTATAACTTGTCTTAATTTGATATTACAAATTGTTAAAAAATTACTAATAGAATAAAATTTGAAATAATTGCTCCATAAAGACCTTATGCTTCTATATCTGCTCTATATTTGGTTCTCTATATGCACCAAGGCAATACATTTTCTAACTAATGACCAGTTATCAATAGGATAAGCATCCCGGGGTGCTAATACCACCAACTAAGTAACAACCACTAAATAGAAATTGTATGCCCATGTGTACTCAAGAGGTCTGTTGTGTTTCATGTGCTCAATCATTAAGAGGAGTAATTCCACTTCATGTCATTTGTCAAAAGTGTCTCCAACCAGTTGTAATTTATGCTGCCTGATTATACTATGTTTCGCTACTTGTTGGTATTCCTTCGATGTGATTATTTTGTGGTACCTGTTGAATTAAAAATCCTCCATTTATATTAGTTTGTGTACCTGCAACCAACAACAAAAATATTTATTTTGTTGAAAAAAGTGTTTTTTCTTCCACTTTAGCTACGTAATAATGCTGCTTTTTTTTCAAAAAATAATAAATAAAAGCTGTAAAGTAGAACAGTATTAGCAAACTTTTCCTCTTTTTTGGGTGTTGGATTGAGCTTTGCCTTTGTGGAAAATGCTGTCCGTCCATAGTGCCTTATTACGTGGTATTTTTTTTTTTTTTTAAATGAATCATCCTTTATCCATTTTTATTTGTTTATATTTGACTTACATTTCATAAAAAATATTCCCTCCAATTCAAAGTAAGTGTCCATGTAATCTTTAGCACATTCTTAAAAAATATTTATTCCAAATAAAAAAAAAGACTAAACTACCCTTAATTAAAATTACATATTACTATTAACTTGACATATTGAATTGAGATTTGATCGCTTAACACTTTATAATGACAAATCTGAAAAAATAAAGTTAATTCCTTCTTGATTATGTAAGTATGAACAGTTATTATGAACCATAGGGAGTAATTAATTAAATAATAAGTTTACTATATCACCCTTCGAATATAATAAATTCAATGTTCTGGGAAATGTATTGGGAGATAACTATAGCTAATAATAAGGGTGATTTATGAATTAATGATAAATTAAGTTTTTGTTTTTTTCATACTGGACAAGTAAAAGTGGACATCTATTTGTAGTATAGTGGCCAAGTAAAAGTAGATGGAGAAAGTAATTGAAATTTACATTCATTATTATTATTAATATAAAATTTTTCATAACATTAGTGTATTTTAACCAATTATATCAAAGCAGTAATTTATTACATTTTAAATTCTCAAATTAAAATTATTATAAGTAGATTCTAATATAGTAGATCAAAGGTTGACCTGAAAGTGTAAACAATTTTCTTTTATGTTATTAGTGTAAAGATGTTAAATTATTCATAACATTAAACTTTAACTTTCTATGGATGTGATTGTACTTTAGCCTTGTCAAATCTATGTTTCAACTAATTATCTATTTCCTTCTATATGTCTCAAGTTTAATGCTATGGATTTTAAATTTTGATTAGGGCTGCTGGAGGGTCGATTCCTCCCGGAATTGGAGGTCACAACAACACAAGTGGAGGGATCACGACCACCCCAGTTCTATATTCACCACCACAAGCAATTATAAATCCTGTGTATGGTAACGGAACGTTACCAGACACTGGATCGGACGACCCCAACTCTCAAGATTCTAAAGCAACTTCTCCCACGTTTTGGACAATGGCAAGCTTAGCTCCAACATGTTTGATGCTCCTCTTCCTTTATATTTTTCAATTTTGTTAGCTCTTTCCTAGTAAAGTGGGAAGACAACAAACTTCTGCATGAGTAAACAAAAAGTTGGTGTCGGTAAAGAAAAATTTTGATTGATCAGAGCAATTTTGTAACAAATGGGAACTTTATGTTGTTGTTATTATGAAGACCAATGTTATCAAAAGTATTGCTTTGCCGCTTAAAGCAATGAAGCAATGGAAAGCGAGGGATTATTACTTTACGAGTGAAGTTACACACTTCAAAAAAGTATGAACTTCAAACAAATTAAGCTGCAGAGTGATGTAAACGACATTATGATCAGTTCTTTGAATCTCAATTGTTGACAAGTTGGATCAACATAGATATAATTTTAAGTGTGGGATGCTGATGAAATTAGTTATTAATTTTGTTTTGATTATTATGGTACTAATTTCATGTGTTTGCTTATTCTTAATTTGTTAAGATCAACAAATTGTGAAATTATTTGAAGAAATCAAAGTTAGGTTTGACATAGAGAGAAAGATAGAAATATGAACTTCTTTTCTTTTCATTTCATTCAACTGAGTCCACTGTACATTCCATAGTCTTTTTATATTTAGGGTAGAAATGTAAAAGGCTAACTAGTCTAACTGCTAAAATCAATACATTCGGGTACAATAAAAAATACAAATAATGTAAAATTGGGCTAGGCCCAATACAAGTAAATGGACCTAAGTAACTCCAACATCCCCCCTCAAGTTAGAGGGAGGGCACACACCCAACTTGCCAAGCAAAAACTGATGCTGAGCACCATGCAAAGTCTTGGTAAAAATATCAACAGGTTGAGAAGAGGTGGAAACATGACGCAAGGAGATGAGCCCCTCAGCCAACTTGGTGCGTATAAAGTGACAATCGACCTCAATGTGTTTTGTGCGCTCATGAAACGTTGGATTTTTTGCTATGTGGATGGCAGGCTGGCTATCACAAAGAACATGAACTCGAGGACCAACATCCATCCCCAAATCAAATAGCAATCTAACCATCCAGGATAACTTAGCCATAACTTTACTCATTGCTCTATATTCAGCCTCGGCAGAGGACAAAGCAACAACAGGTTGCTTTTTAGACTTCCAACTAATAAGACTATTCCCCGAAAATACACAGAACCAGTAACTAAACATCTAGAATCTGCGCAGGCAGCCTAATCACTGTCACAACAACCAACCAAGGAAAAAGTGGAGGAACCATTCAAGTAGACACCAACATCAGGAGTACCATTCAAATACCTCAACACATGTAAAGCAACATCCATATGGGGTACCCTAGGAGTCTTAAGAAACTGACTAAGGTGTTGGACAACAAAGCAAAGATCAGGTCTAGTATGGGTAAGAAAATTGAGTTTACCAATGAGGCATCTATAAGAATAGGTTTGGGAAGCAACTCACCCTTAGAAACATGTAATTTTTAAGTGAGAGCCAAGGGAGAAACCACAGGAGTAACATCAGCACAATACAACTCAAGTAGGAGGTCAGAAATGAACATCTTCTGGTGCAATAAAAGACCAGAAGAGTGATAAAAAATCTCAATGCCCAAAAAATAGTGCAACAACCCCAAATCTTTTATTTTGAACTAATCATCCAAAAAAATCTTCAAAGAGGAAATTTCATCCAAATCATCCCCAGTGAGAATGATATCATCAACATATACATCAAGAAAAACAGTAGACTGTGGGGACGTTTTGAAGAAAAGAGAGTAATCATTCAAAGAACGGGTATATCCCTTAGAACAAAGAGCTTGGGAAAGTTTAGCATGCCATTGTCTAGAGGTCTCTCTGAGACCATATAAAGACTTTTGCAACTTATATACTAAGGGTGTGACATATGAAGAAGGAGGAAAGGAAAAACCCTGTGGCAGTCTCATAAACACTTCCTCATCTAGATCACCATGGAGGAAGGCATTATTAACATCCAATTGGAAAAGGGGCCATTGTTTCTTAACAGCAAAGGCAATCAAACATCTAATAGTACACATTTTCACAATCGGGGAAAATGTTTCATGAAAGTCAATACCCTCAACTTGTGTGTCACCCCTAACAACCAACCTAGCTTTATATCTTTCTACTGACCTATCAGCTCTATGTTTGATTTTAAAAATCCATTTACAACCTATAGGCTTTTTACCAGCAGGTAAAGGAGCAACAACCCAGGTATTATTAGCCTCTAATGCCTCAAACTCCTTTATTATAGCCTTCTGCCAAGCAGGGTTGGCAGCAGCCTGAGTGTAAGAGTGAGGCTCAACTGCTGCATTGAGCAATACATGAGAAACTGAAGTAGTAGAGGAGCAAGACAGGGAAGGTGGAAGCTGAACCACATCATTAGTAAGGTGTGAAGGATTTTGATGTTATCTGATGCTTCTCCTAGGTACAGGATCAGGAGAAGAAGTTGGAACAGGAGAAGGAGAAGTAACAATGGCAGAAGCAAGACAGCAAGGTGTACGATCAGGGGAATCAAAAAATTTGAGATGGAATAGAACCAAAATAGGGGAGAAGAGGTAAAAGAAGAAGGAAGAGGATATTAATGATAAGGGAAAATAGTCTCATGAAAAATGACATCCCTGGACAGTAGAATGAATTTGGTGGTCAAATTGTAAAGTTTATAGCCTTTTTGGCCAAAAGGATATCCAACAAAAACACAAGGGGCAGCCCTTGGCTAAAATTTGTCCTTATGACACTTAGGAATGGTTGCATAAGCAAGACAACCAAATGGTTTTTGATGTGAATAAAAAGGGGCAGAACCATACAGTAATTCAAAGAGGGTTTTATTGGCAAGAACAGAGGAAGGAAACCTATTGATTAAGTAAGTGGCAGTTAACACACAATCCCCCCAAAATTTAGTAGGAAGTTTAGAGTCAAATAATAAGTCCCTGGTTTGATGGAGAATCCCATTATCAGAAAAATATTGAGAAGCTAAGAGAGAAGACCCAAGTTCTAGAGTATTGTCACTTCTAATGGTCTGGACAAACAACTGAAACTGTGTTTTAGACATAGTAATGAAAGCTTTAAGCAAGGTAAAAGCATTACTCTTGGAATAGAAAAGATGAGTCTAAGTAGCTCTGTTATAGTCATCAACTATATTTAGAAAATACTTGGCACCTGAATAAGTTTGGGTGTGATATGAACCTCATGCGTCAATGTGAATGAGTTGGAACAATGAAGAGGAATGGGAAGAGCTATCTGAAAAGGAGAGCCTAGTTTGCCTAGACAAAGGGCAAATATGACAAACAAATGATTGCTTAGAAGGTAATTTAGAAGCAATAGCAGGTATGCATTACATTTTTTCAAAAGGAATATGACCCAATTTGTAATGCCACAGTACATCAGGATTAAAAGCTTGACTAGAACTAGATGAAACAAAAAGAAGATCTACATTGCAATCTACATTGTCAGGCAAACCAGCAGAATGAACAACATTCATGGATTGTGAAGTACTAGGTAAAGCAGAAATATTATTCAAACCAGAATCAGAAACATTAATAACAGGTATGACTGAAGGTGAGGTGGAAGAGTGATGGAACTGATAAAGTTCTTGGTGTAATATACCAAGAACCAGAAGCTTCTTCCTCGAAAGGACGTGTATCAAGCAAGAAGAAAAGGTAAATAGGACTATACTGTTAAATTGTTGAATTAACCTGTAGACAGATGTCACACCCCATTTTAACCCGGAAGTTAAAATTAGGAGGTATGACGTATTGGTGATTCCTATTTTGTTTCGTTTTAAGGAGTCGCCACCTAATTAATTTGACGGTGAATTAGGACACCTAGATGTTAACTAAGGCAAAGTTAAAACTAAACCTCCGTTAATAGTCTGCTTAACCAGGATGATTCTGGGTAAGGGCTCTATATTATCCTAAAGGGAAGGGGTTAGGCATCCTTTAGAATCCGTTAAATTACGGTTATCCGCCAACTTAGGTTAATTAATTGAGAGTAAAATATAATGTTTAAATTTAAAAATGGAAAATAGTATTAGTGGAAATAAGATTTACGGAAAATATAATATAAAAGAAAACTAAAAATGCCATTTTTTAAAAATAGGACTGATAAATATTGCTAAGACTTTAAATGAAATGCTATTTAGAAATAAAACTTATAAAAGATAGTTTGCATAAAAGAGGATTTTAGACGCAATTTAAATAAAGCTTAAAATGTTGCTAAGGCTTTATATGAAAGTAATAATGATGTCGTTTGAAATAATACTTGTAGAAAATATGATGTATTGTATAAAAGAAGATTTTAAAGGCTATTTAAAATAAAAACTTGGACATGCTAAACCCTTGAATGAAAATGTAATAATATTCTTGAAAATAAGACTTGCAGAAATATAACAATTTGCATATAAGTGACGTTTTAGTAACTTTGAAACAAGATTATGTTATGTGAATATGGCGGTGTAGAAAATCTAGACTTAAATAGAATGCAAAGAAAGTAAGTTTTCTTCCTCTTTATTACTGATTTATTTAATTATGCTCAGCTAAAAACAGACGCGATTGATTCAAACTTGAAGAGTTATTTATAAAATATACTTGAGTTTATACTTGCGTATTAGTGACGTTTTAAAAATGTATATGATAATAAGAATAAAATATGATTCCCTTTACTTAGAATATATAATCATGCTATTTTTGCAAATCAATTATTCCAAACCAAAATAAAACATGAAAAAGCAAGAGAATAACTTATGAAATTAATTGTTAGCCTTCCTTAAACTAAACTACCCATTACTAAAACTAAATCTACTAATTCGTTAGGATTCATCTGAGTTAATAAAATAGGATAAGGTTAGCCATTCAAGCAAATAAAAATACATAACAATAAAATAAGGAAGAGAGAAAGACAAAGATGAAATGGATCCGGCCATTTTAAAGCCCAGCTGCTGGAACTGTTCACGTGATTGGGCTTAGGCCCAGTGAATTTTTCTTTATATTGCTGCTGCGGACATAGATTGACCCGAGAGGAGATTGCGTTGGGTTTTTAGCCCAACACCGAATGCAGGAGAAGAACGAGTCCCTCGGACTCGTATGCGATGGTCATGCAGAAAACGAAAGGAAAAGGATTAGTACATAATCGATAAATAAGGCTAAACGAATATAATGTAAATAAAGCAGACCAGTGGAGTATGTATATAATATGTATATTTGTCCTAATCTAAACAAGGGACTGGAAACCCAACAGAAAGAAACGAGATAGAGAACAACTAGCTTGGACACTTGGGACAATAATGACTTAGCCGTGACAACACTTTACAAAATGTACTGGCAGCATATAAATACTTTGGCAAAGCAAGTATCCCAAATATCCCAAAAGGGAAAGGTGTATAACTGAACAGCAGGTATCGACCAAAATAAAGGTAACTCAAAGGTTTTGAATATGTTATTACACAGAACCATACACAAGTGTTTAAATATCCAAACAGCCAGCTAGAGGGTGAAACATGCTGAGGCTCTAGGAAATTGGTTAAAGCTTAATCAAGGTATAGCAACTTTAGGAAAAACTCATGCTCATGAATACTAAAAGGTCCAGTTGCTAAAGCCAGAACTGATACACTCTACTCAAAGTAAGAATTCACGCTCTCCTCATTTACCAAAATGTACAGGGGACGAATTTTGAGCTAAAGGGACAACGGCTCACATACCCAAAAGAAGCAGAACAAAGGGAAACGAGGTGATTTTCTACAGATCTAAACATATTCTCCAACCTAACAGACCTCATATTAATCAACTTTAAGCCAGCAAGGTGATAACTCTAACAGGTGTAAAGGAAATGAAACCTTTAATGATTCATATTTCAATCGGCACCTTGAAGAACACAAACTTCAATAAGACAAAAAACAAGTACAGTAACTTTTAATTACGAAAGCTTACACTTATCCAACTTGGTCACCAAGGAAATTTAACACTTAATCCAACCAGAAGCTTCTTCGGGTGCAGCGAAGTGGGAGCGGGGTTTCGATATCTACCTCGAACACTTCGAATCTACTTCGAAACACTGCGAATCCCGGATTTGTATACCATCGAATCCAAACGGATGCCAAGGGCAAAAAAAAAAGAACAAAAAGGGTGTGGATTTCGACTCGATATCAAATAATATTGCTAAAAGAATGATTTAGGAGCTTCATAAACTATTTTTTTGTTGAGGTAATTTTGGGGTTTTTCGTGACCAGAAAGAAAAAATGAAATTTCAGATTCTTTGGGGGTTTTCGATCCCTCTTCCAAAGCCTCTCCAAACAACAACAAAAAAAAAAAAAACTACAAAATAGGGGGGTTTTGGGGTTCAGGAACTGTCTTTTTTCTCCCTTTCCTGCGATTCTAACCCTACTATTTATGGGGATTTGGGGGGTTCTTTTGTGTTGAAGAAAAAACAGGGGGAGAGGAGCGGGGGAAAAAGGAAGAGGAGCGTGGTGGGGTAGCGGTGTGGGGGTCGTCGGCGAGGTGGGGACGAGGTGATGAAAAGGAGCGGCGGTGGTGGGGTAAAGGGAACGGCGGGGTGGGGGATGGAGATGATGAAGATGATGAAGATGATGAATGAGAAGAGAGAAAGAGGAAGGGAGCGGCGGAGAAAAAAAAATGAAGGGGAACCCTTTTAGGGTTTCCCTTATTTCGTCTGAAAATGGGTCGGACCCAGTCCATAAATGGACTGGGTTGATTTTTTAGACCGGATATTAAAAGAATGGGTTAGTGAATTAAACATGGATTGATCAAAAATTGAGATAAGAAATATGGTTTAGTCTAAAAAAAAAAAAAAAATTAGGAATTAATCGGACTTTGATTTGGGGTCCGGTAAGTCAAAATACGGACCGAGTGCAAGAAATAGTTTGGCTTCTAAATTTGAATAAGAGACCTATTTAAATAACTTGTGTTAAAATATTGCTCAACATGAAATATGCAAACATTAATGCTCAGATAAAAATGGCGTCGTAATAGTCGTGCAATAATATTTCAAAAATCCACAGTAAGATAAATACTATTATTTAATTATACAAAGATAAATGTGATGCGTGTGCGTAAGCTGGTAAAGTACTGAAATGATAAAAATTGTGAACTGTAATAATAATAATAATAATAATAATAATAATAATAATAATAATAAGAGTAACTGCAACAGAATAATAAAGTGCCGGTATTGATGAGAAGTTGATAATTTAGTAAAAAATGACTATATATATATTTTAATTTTTCTAAAAATATTAGAGGCGTAAATAGGTATTTTGGAAGAGAGGCGGGACAAAATTGGGTGTCAACAACAGAAATAAGATTGTATTTGAAAGTTGGAATGTAAAGAACCCTGTGTAAGGTGAAAGTAGGGGACAAAGTAAGGGAACCAGTGGAGGTTACTTTCACTTTGTAACCATTAGGTAAGGTAACAAGGTATGGGATGGACAAAAGGGTAATGTTAAAAAGTAGGTCTTTATCAGATGTCATGCGGTCAGTTGCTCCTGAGTCTACTATCCAAATACTCCTACCTACACTAGTCAACATACAAGCAGAATAAGCAACACAGTTATAATCATGTAAAGTAAAAGCACTACTAGCAAAGTTGGCAGAACCCATGAAGTTGGACTGCAAACTGGGATCAGCAAAATTGCACTTCTGCAACAACATGAGGATTTGAGACTGTTGATCTTTGTTTAAACCAGGAATCTGAACATCAGAATCAGAAGGAGAAGTTTGGCAAGCACGAAAATCAGGTGGTCTAGAAGTGGATTCGGCAGTGGCAGTTGTACCAAACTTTCTACCCTTTGCTAGGGGATTATTGGCTTGAAATTTGTATTGGATTGAGTATTTGTGAACTTGAAGTTTGGAAGATATCCATGTAACCCATAGCATGAGTTAATAGTGTGTCTAGTCCTCCTACAATATGTGCATAAAAGAGAGTCCTTGTCTATATCAGTGTTTAGTTTTTATTTGTTATGAGTAACACCTCCTTTTTGGTTAAAATGTCTTGGAGGCGCAAATGTTGGTTTGAAAGTGTCTGCATTAAACGAAGCTCCATCAGGGCCAAAATGAGAGGTAGTAGTGACTTGTCTTTGTTTTTCATCTTGCAAGAGGATATTATAAACACTTTCAAGACAGGGTAGAGGGTTCATCATGAGAATGTTGCTCTTCACCCCCAACATAAGTCTCATTAAGACCCATTAAACACTGGTAAACCTTATTTTCTTCATCCTCTTTCTTTAAACCAATTTTTGTAGCACATATGCATTCATAAGCATGATTGTTACCCATCACCCCCAATTCATTCCACAATTTCTTAAGTTTATTAAAGTAAGAAGTTATGCCAAGTGCCCCTTGTGAAGTAGAAGCCAATTCCTTGTTAATTTCAAATATTTTTGTGCCACTTATGGTTCCATACCTCTTATTCAACTGATCTCACATACTTTCTGCGATGTCAGAGTATTGAACACTCCCAGCGATATCAGGGGAGAGAGAACTAGTAAGCCACGATATCAACATATTGTTACACCTATCCCAGAACATTAGCTGAACCCTCAGCTGGTCTCGGACACGAACCATCTACAAATCCTATCTTATTCTTAGCTGAAACTGAAACAATAATGCTTTATTTCCACCCACCAAAACCCGAACAAGAGAAAGGTACATGAACTAAAGAAATCCCTGAAATATCGGATGAATGAATGTAAAGAGGATTAGATGAATCTATTTGCTGAGGCATGATGAACATCAACAACAGCAGCGAAAAAAACAATATGGAATCCTAGAGCAGTTAGGGAACGAAATTACCCATAAAGGATGAATCCACGACAAATCGCAGAAGAAAACCCTAAAGTAGCAATCAAACTCAAGTAAATCATAAATAAACACCAGATATCACTTCGAAAACCACAAAATCACCTTGAAACCCGTAGATTCAAACAAATCAACACCAAAAAAATCTTGAAACCTTGAAAACCACAGATTTAAGCAAATCAACACCAAAATACATCGAAACCCTGAATTTTAAGAGAAAAAAAACTTAGATTCGAGTAGATCTCCTTGATAATGAAGCATACACACTGGAAACAATTAAAAAACAACGAAGAAACACCTCGATTTCTTCATCCATACCGAAAAATAAAAAAATTAGGGTTTCAATATAAAACTCAACTACAGATCTTAAGGGCAAGATCGAAGAATGCGGAATCACCAGTCGAGAGCAAACACATGCTCTGATACCATGTCAAGATCAACAAATTGCGAAATTATTTGAAGAAACCGAAGTTGGGTTTGACATAGAGAGAGAGAGAAATATGAACTGCCTTTCTTTTCATTTCATTCAACTAAGTCCACTATACATTCCATAGTCTTTTTATATTGAGGGTAGAAATGTAAAAGGCTAACTAGTCTAACTACTAAAACCAATACATCCAGGTACAACCGGGAAATACAAATAATGTAAAATTGGCCTGGGCCCAATACAAGTAAATGGACCTAAGTAACTCCAACATAATTTTCATACTTTATGCTCTTCACTTATATTTTTTCGTTTCAAGCTCATGAAACCTGGTTGTTCTTGACACTTTTTGCTTTAACAAAAGTGATGAAGACTTCAACCTTTTAGATTATTATCCCGATAGCGTGAGAATACACATTTGACTATTGAAGGAATTCAACAATTCATATATATAACACACATTTTTTTTACCTCAGTTGTATAAGACTTTCTGACATAGGGGATTTTGATCCCCCTTCAAGAGTAGCTACATCGTGTTTAGACCATTGTTTAATGACAAAGACGAATCTAGAATTTTAAGACAAAAAATGTGAAATATCAAGTACCTACATCAATGGGTAGATATTATACTCCAATGTTTAAATTTATGACAATAGGTGTGCCTGAACCTGCTAATTAAATTGAAGTGGTTCCACCCCCCTATGTTTAATTTTAGTGCTAGAGAAGTTTTTTTTTTTTTTAATATACATTTGGGCATAGACAAAGCTTAAATAAAGCTACAAATACCGTGAGGATTCATATAACTAATGCTTGTTTTAGTATTTACACTTCCATAATCATGCAATGTCTTGCTTGTAGTATTGGTTTTGCTAATTCTTCAGTACAATCAATTATTCGATTAATCAAAAAATCAAACTTCTTAAATGGGAAAGTTATACATTTAGCCGCTCACATATTTACAGATGCTAATCAAATATACAAGAAAAATGTACTAACTATTTATAACATATATTTAATATATAAAAAATATATATTTGTCGGCTATAATTTTCTATAATTTTGATGGACGGCTATACAACGTAAAAAAATCCTTTTTATAAAAAAAGGTTCTGGGCTATATACATTAGTCTTTAATTTGAAGCTTTTGTGTGGATTGTCCTTCAAAGTGTCTTTAATTTTTGTCCTTGCTGCTCATTTAATGCAAAATTTATGGATGAAAATACACATTTTTCACTCGGTATAAGTTTATATTTTCATATCATAATATCCCACAAGTTATGTCCCGCTGACTTGAAATACATTATGCCTTCCTCGGCATAAGTTGTGTAACATCCCACAAGTTATGATCCACTCAGCATATGTTCTTTCGGCATGAGTGTTGGTAGGAAATCATTATGCCCTTTCCGACATAAATTATGTAACACGTGTTGAGTTTTTTTTTTACCGTTAGCAACCCTTTTACGGCATAACATGTGGGCTATTTTGATGCAAAATATAAACTTATACCGCACGATAACTTTGTAAGTTTTGATGTCATAGATGTTTTCATCCTCTTATTTGCGACTTAAAGTATTAAAGGATAAAAATTAAAAGGAAATTCGCAAGAATGCCCTTCCTTTGGGGTGGTCTTTAATTTTTGTCCATTAAATTGGTGCTCTTTAATATTTGCCCTTCGCCTAATATCATGACCTTTGGGGTTCGAATCCCTGCTCAGTCAAAAAAAAATTAAGCGGGGGTTTGAACCCGAAACTAAAGGGCTTCTTGCGAAGGACAAAATTTAAAGACCACCAATTTAAGGGACAAAAATTAAAGACCAGTGCTTTTGAAGGGCAATCCGCACAAAAAGTTGTAATGTTGGAGGCCAGCCCAAATATAATGATCCACACAGGCCCAGCCCATTTAGTTTAGCACCCTCAAACACTAGTATTCCTATTCTAATCCAATTATGTCATTTAGCCGTCCGTTCCGTGTTTCCGGTTATAATCAGATCTTAATTATGTCAATTTCATACTCTCCTTTGAAAGTTTTACCTAAAAACTATATTAGCGGCGCTTCGAACTTTAAGCGATATCATAATGTAGTAGTCGCATGTACCAAAAAATCACATGAAGATATCTCTCTCCAATCAAAGGTATGCGTTTGTTTATTTTGATATTCAGTTGATGTAGAAGCTATAAGTTTTTGTTTTTAAGTTTAATATTGTCTATGAATGAATTTGTAGTTTTTTTTTTTATATAATCAATCAGGTATGTACTGTGTATATTTATGGTGGATATTTGTTACATTTCCAGGAAACAAATATGCCAGGGTAGTAAAAATGATAAATTGAGTTCCTGGTTTACGCCATTAGCCATTAGGACGTTAATCGCCACATCATCATAATCGGTTTACGCATTAGCTAAGGAATCAAAATCTAATTTTGACTTAGATAACTAGTCCAATTGATCAGTTTTCCCTTTTTGAACCTAGGTTTAAACTTGTAAATTTAGACTATGAATACTCAAGATTTTATGGTTCAAATTACTACCAAATTTTGTGTATAGTTACAGGACTTGAATTAGCTAGAACATTAGACAACATGTTCTTCTTTAGAGGTTATTAGATATCGACACAGTTAGGTGTCTACTATGTGCACTATGCTAGTATTTTACATGTCTGGAAAAGAAATGCTAGCAAAGTAGAAAAAGATCGATGGGATTTTTTGTCTGTCACTTTGATCTCAAGTGTGTTGTTTTTCTATGTTGCACTTTGCCACTGATGGTTTACTAAGTTACTCGGACTCTCCTAAAATGTTGTCGTGCGTGTTGGATCCTTCAAAAGTAGTGTATTTTTGGAGGTTCTGACATGGGTGCGGCAACACTTTCGAAGAGTCCGATAACTTAGGTGGTTTATTGCTGTACTTCCGATTACGTGCAATGCCTTGCTCTTTGGACTATGCAACACCTTTCCCTGCAAAGCCTAGTTGAAACGTCTTCTATTTATTGTCCTGGAAGGATGAACGATGAATATATTGTATCGGCCTTCCTTGGCCTCTTGTTGTCTCTTGTCTGATAACAGTACTTCAGGTTGATTTCTTACTAGACCGTGTCAAATGGGACGACAAAGGTTTGGCGGTTGCAATAGCCCAAAATGTTGATACAGGAGCGGTTTTAATGCAAGGGTTTGCAAACAGAGAGGCTCTGTCAACAACCATCTCATCACGTAAAGCAACATTTTATAGCCGGTCACGGTCATCTTTATGGACAAAGGGAGAGACCTCCAATAATTTTATCAATGTTTTTGATGTCTTTCTTGATTGTGATCGTGATTCTGTAAGTTTTTAGAATCCCTTTTGATTATCAAATTAGCCTGCCTTTGATTCCATGTGCCTTTTTACTGAAAAGATAATCAAAACTACCTGTCAGATAATATATCTTGGGAAGCCTGATGGCCCAACATGCCACACGGGGTCGGAGACATGTTATTACACACCAGTTGATGAACTCCTGAAAAATCCAGAGGTTTGTCCCATTCTGTGACGTATTTGTTTTAAGTGTTTTTTTGTCATCTTAATATTACCTTCCTCAAAAAGAATTTTTTTTTACTCATCTCATGAATTCAATAAAAAATAGCTCTGCTTCTTCTATTGGAAAATGGTCTATCTGAACCTGCCTAAGATGTAGTAGCTGTGCTAGGTTGAGAAAAACGAGCTGGCTTTGACGACTTTATATGCATTAGAATCTACAATCAACCAAAGGAAGGCAGAAACATCTAGTTCTTCAAATGGAAAACCCTCGTGGACAAAGCGATTGTTGCTTGATGACAAGTTGCTTTGCTCCAAAATTAGGTATCTTGCTTGACGTACTTGATCTTTTCATTGACTAATCTTCAGAAGAATAGCTTCCCCTACTCCCCCATAGCACGTACATATCTGGGTATTTAATTGTCTTGATGGGTATAATAGTTCTCTTCTGAAATTTTTGCTTCGCGACTTGCAGAGAGGAGGCTGACGAGTTATGCCGAACTCTGGAGCAAAACGAGGATGAAGGACGGACCGCCTCAGAGATGGCAGATGTCTTGTATCATGCCATGGTTTTGCTTTCTCTTAGAGGAGTAAAAATCGAGGAAGTTATGCAGGTCCTGAGACAAAGGTTTTCAAAGTCAGGAATTGAAGAAAAGAACAGTCGGAAATCCTAGGACAAATGGTATTGTAGAAACTTCATCCTATTTGACCTGATTGAATTTACCTCAATACAAATGGATTTACCTCTATGAGGTATGCCAAATAGGTTCATCTGGCTTTAACATAATGTCTTCCGCCTTTGGCGGAAATGATACAAGTGCCCCACTTCTGTAACATGTGACTTTGGTTGGGTATAGTTATTTACAGTCTCAAGTAACTAGCTACCTCTTTTCTTTCTTTGTTATGCCTACAAACTCTTTTATTCCCTTTGTATCCATTGTTATAGCCTGTTAGCTCTTGTACATGATTACAACCTCCCTTGACATATTGGTCTGGTTCAGTCTTTTGGTTCCTATTTTGGATTCTTGATTTTCTGTTTCGGTGGGCTTATACATTTTTCCTTGTCCGGACCAATATTTTCATACATTGAAATGCTATATCTGCTTTTCTTTTAAAAAAGCCAATGCCTACAGGACCTCCAAAAGCACTAAGCTGCCTTAAGCTTGGCATTATCTTCTTTACTTCATTTCTTCGATGATCACTTTCCTCGCCTGTGCTGAATAACAAACCTTCCCAAATCTGCTTGCATTTCTGTTGTAGCTCGCAATTCGCTCTCTTCATTCTTATTCAATAACTTGTTTTCAACGTGTTCTCGCAGGGCATACAGTTGTTGAAGGCCTAATTACAGTCGACATAAGTTCTTATGTTTTCTGCAAAAGAGAGTGGAATACTCCAGCTCCAACGTTGTTAAAGTGAAAGTTTATTGTGTGATGATTATGATTAAAGGGGGAGATCTTTGAATTCTCCATGTCAATACAGACTAGACCTTATTGATGTACTTTTGCTAAACTATGGGAACATATATGAACAACATTCTAGTCGTCAGTACAGACAGGAATTGGGATCATCCATTGTTAATTTCTCTCCCTCGTTCTTTTTCACCCTTCTCTTGAGTGTGTGTTAATCTCTCATGATAATAAAAGTTTTGATTCTCATCATTTTTCAAGCTGGATCTGACACAAATGGTCTTCCTATTGTTCAATTCTCTTTATTTTTGCCATGAGGATTGTTGTAAGAGCTTGCTAGTTTCATGATGATTCCTCGCAATATAATATGAGATGACTTTAAATGTCATAGCATGGTCAATGATGATTCATATAGCCGATTTTTACTTGCTTGGAGTGGAAGCATAGTTGTTCATCAACTTTTGAAGAAGTGACAAACTTCTAAATACTAGCCATTTGGTGTAGATAACGTTTGTGGAATCCTGCAGTCCATTACCAAGTAAAATTTCGGTAGATTGAAATATGAATTGTTGATTGATTCAACTTATTTTAATCCGTTCATTTAATATCCCTTAATTATGGCCTAAACAACCTAATCCGAATTGCTTAACCAAAATAGACCCACTTAAATGCAACAGTTTTTGAGTTTCACAAGACCAACTTTTTCTCATTTGTTTTGGCCTAATATTATGGAATGGTTAACACTCTGATGTTATTAGTCAAAGTAATAAGTAAGATTATTTTCAGTTTTTAAATACTTTTGGTTTGACATAAATTTTTATTATTTTACCTTTAATTTTGTTTTTATATATTTCTCAAAAACGTTTTCAGAATAAAATTTCTAATTTGCCTCTTCACTTTGTATCGATCGTTCTTCCTTTTTGTTGTAAATTTTCTTTTTTAATGAAAGAACAACTTATCAATATCTTTTGTCAAATGCATCAATTGTTTATTATTAATTCAATTCTTTTATTCAAATAACCAGTTACTTATTTATAAACTTTATTGTTAACACTTAGAAAAATATTTTTCAATACTCTTATTGGCTATTCTTTTCGTCTCAAAATAAGTGTCATCTTAACAAAAAAAAAAAAAAAAAAAATCCCCAAACAACTGCAACCGTAGAACAAAGGTCCTTGGACACGTAATGGATCTTGAAGTACTATTTCTGCATCTCCCTAACCAGATCCGTCTATATTAGGATTACTCGTTAATGGTTGATCAAATTTGATAAATTCGCACTCGGAAACAAAAAGTTTTGGTCTTGGAGGGACAATATCAACCATTTGACATTCAAGATGAAAATTGACAAGTGTTTCCAATCATGCCTCTCGCATTAAAAAAACAGTCATCTTTAATAGTGTTCAAATCTAAAAACAACATCCGGTAGTTTAGTAAACTCACATGGTATTTATTTTAAGGTGATATTTATTTTGAGACGGAGAAAGTGTTTATTTATAAAATTAATTAATTTCAAACACTTGAAAATATTTCTCTACTATTCAATACTTCTAACTTTATTAGCTATTCACAATGAGGTAAAACCCAATCACACTCTAACTAGAATTTACCTTAAAAACCAACAAGTATAAAAAACCTTTTCATCTCCTAACAAACAAACCCCATTGACGACCAAAGAACACAATCAGAAAAAAAAGCAAAATTGAGATACATAGATAGATCTAATTAAGTTGAATTGAATTATAAGTGTTGTAATAATGTCAGGTGTATCATTACAGTGTGGTGATTGCGGAACACTCTTCAAATCTGTAGAAGAAGCACAAGAACATGCTGAAGTTACTTCACATACTAATTTCTCTGAATCAACTGAAGCTGTTCTTAACCTTGTTTGTACTGCTTGTGGCAAGCCTTGTCGCTCCAAAACGGTAAAAGATATTGCCCCTTTTATTGATTAATTGTAGCTAAGAATTGGGTTTTAATGATTTGTGTAGACAATTGTTGGATCATATCTAGTTTGAGATTGAGTAGTGGTAACTTTTATTGCCCTTTTGTTGATTGTCTGTGGGGTAGGGTGGTGTGGGGTGGGGAGGGGATGGGGTTGGGGGAGGTAGGTGGTGTGGGGAGTGGTGGGGTGGGGGGGATGGGTTGGGGTGTTGTGGGGTGTGGGTGTGGGTGTGGTGGTTGGTTGGGTGGTAGGGGTGGTGGGGATCCAAGATTTGAACTTTATGGGTATGGGATGCTTCTGAAACCATTGATTATTTGAGTTATAGAGTTTTAATGATTTGTATAGATAATTGTTGGATCATATCTAGTTTGAGAGTGAGTAGTGGTAACTTTTATTGCCCTTTTATTCCCCTTTTGTTGATTATATGTGGGGTAGGGTGGTGTGGGGTGAAGGTGGGGTCGGTTGGGGAGTAGGTGGTGGGGGTGAGTTGGGGAGAAAGGGATGTGGGGTGTGGTGGGGTATGGGAGTGGTGAGTGGTTGGTGGTGGGGGTGGTGGATGTGGTTGGGTGTGGGGGTCCAAGATTTGAACTTTATGGGTTTGGGATGTCACTGAAGCCATTGATTGTTTGAGTTATTACAGGGTTTTTAATGATTTGTATAGACAATTGATGGATCCATTATCTAGCCTGAGATTGAGTAGTTGTTGTAGGTGTGCAGTAGCCAAAGGAGGATTCAAGTTTTAAACTTTATGGGTTTCTGAAAACTACTGATTATTTGAGTTAATGGGTTCGGAATTTAATATTTGTAAGTAGATTTTTCACACATACTAGGGTTTTAATGATTTGTGTTGTCAATTGGTGGATCCTTGTCTAGTTTGAGATTTGAGGAGTAGTTGTAGGTGTGAAGTACAAGAACATGCTGAGGTTACTTCCCATACCAACTTCTCTAAATCAACCGAAGCTGTTCTTAGGCCTCATTTGTTTTCATTAAGATTAAGACGTCTGAATCTGAATGCACATCTGAATGATTAAGATGTCTCTAGGTCTGAACACTGAATGATTAAGACTGTTTGTTTTTCAATATCTGAATGTGCATAATGTATTTATTTAAACATAATAAATATACAATTCAAATTAAAAAAGTAACTAAATAGTAGAAAATAAATATAAATTTAATAAAATAAAATATTATTTGATAAAAAAAAATGGAACATTTATGTTCACTAGTGATGGTGGAGATATTTTGTAGTCGTGGTGGGTGGGGGTGAAGGGGTGAGTGGGTGATAGGTGGTTGGGGTGAGGTGTGGGAGGTAGTGTGGTGGAGTTGGAGTAGAGGGTGGGTGGGTGGTGGGGTGGGGTGGGATTGAGGTGGATGGGTGGGGTTGGAGTGGAGAGTGGGTGGAGGGTTGGGGTTGTGGTTGGAGCTGGTGATAAAAAAGTTCCATACAAAAATACCTCTTAATGATATTAAGACTTGTTCAAGATCTTAATGATTAAGACCTATTCAGACCCAATAAGTGCTTATATCTTAATGCAAACAAATGCACTTAATGGCTTAAGGTCTGAACCATTCAGATTCAGACCTCCAATAAGTGCAAACAAATGAGGTCTTAGCCTCCTTTGCACTGCTTGTGGCAAGCCTTGTCGCTCCAAAAGAGTATAAAAATTGCCTCTTTTTATTGATTAATTGTAGCTAAGAATAGGGTTTTAATGATTGGTAGATAATTGATGGATCCTATTTTGTTTGATATTGAGAGTGGTAACTTTGATTGCCCTTTTATTCCCCTTTTATTGATTATCTGTGGGGTAGGGTGGTGTTGGGTGGGGTTGAAGGGGGTGGTGTGGTGTGTGGTGTGTGGTTGGGTGGTGTGCGGTGAGTGGTGAGTGGTGAGTGGTGGGTGGTTGGGTGTGGGGACCCAAGATTTAAACTTTATGGGTTTGAGATGTCACTGAAACCATTGATCATTTGAGTTATAGGGATTTAATGACTTTTGTAGCTAATTACTAGATCCTATCTAGTTTCAGATTGAAGAGTAGTCGTTATATGTATGAACTATGAAGTACCTAGAAGTGAATCCAAGATTTGGACTTTATGGGTTTCCGGAAACTACTGACGATTTGACTTATTGGGTGTCGAAATATAACTTTTTTTGGCCCTCTTGTTCCACTTTTATTGATAATCTGTAGCTAAGAATAGGATTTTAATGATTGGTACAGATAATGGATCCTATCTAGTTTGAGATTGAGGGGGTAGTCCAAGATTTGAACTTTATGGTTTTCAGGAACGATTTAAGTTATTGGGTTTGAAATTTAATATATGTAAATAGTTTTTTTAACACATGTACAGGGTTTGAACTAAAGCTAATGGTTTTGGGGGCCTTGTGCTCCAAGACCAAAACGGTAAATCTTTTGCCCTTTTATTGATTATTTGTAGCTACGAATCGGGTTTTAATGATTTGTATAGACAATTGCTGGATCCTTATCTAGTTTGAGATTGAGTAGTAGTTGTAGGTGTTAAGTACCTGGAGGTGGATCCAAAATGTGAACTTTATGGGTTCGGGATGTCTCTGAAGCTACGATTGAGTTATAGGGTTTTAATGATTTATATAGCCAATTGCTGGATCCTATCTAGTTTAGGATTGAGGAGTTGTTGTAGGTGTGAAGTACCCACAGGCTGTCAAAGATTTGAACTTCACGAGGATTTGAGTTATTGGGTTTGAAATTTAATATTTATGAATATATTTTTTTAACACATATACGGGGTTGCACCAAAACTAATGTGTTGGAGAACATCATACAATTGATAATACTGTCCGAAAACATAGGAGTAGTAGTACTTGCTAAAGTTAAAGGTTTTATCCCTCTCGACACGTGAAAGCTAAAAATAGTCTACTAGATAAGCCAAGTAAAGCAGTGCTACCGAACTCATATCTTACCTTGTACATTCGCCCCTGGAATTACCACTCCGCACATTAGTCTGTTGTGTCAGAGTGTGTGTGTGTGTGTGTATACTCAAATAAATATTTGTATATGGTTCCGGTCAAAAGGTAGTGAGTGTTAGTTCAGTACCAGTTTCTCGGAAAGGCAGTGAGTGTTAGCTATGGTAGGATTGGATATACCCATGGCACCCAGGGCTTTGATTCAATTATAAAAGGTAGTACCAGAGGCGGATTCACAAATTGAATATTATGGGTTCGAGTTTGGAATTTTATCACAACCCATTTGATATATGTAATTGTTTAGTAAACTTTTAACACATACAGGGTGTGAGCCAAGGTAAGCTGCTTTGGTTTAACCCGCAATTGAGCACTACGTCTTCCGTAATACGACATCAGTGAATCAAGGCTGGTAGTTAAATGAGAAAGATAAAGGGGCAGATTCTTAATCCACCAAGTTTTGAAGCTGAAAACAGTGGAGTTCACATTTATAAAAAAGAAAAGAATAAAAGGTTAGATCCACCCAGGGCTTAGTGTAGTATATTATATTGTGAATTTGGGTGGAGATAATTTTGTAAAAACTTCTGATTGGAATATGAATAGTTTAGTTCTGCTGTAATGATGATTTAACTGTTGATGTAGCTCGACAATGCAGCTTTTTGTGAATTTGGGATGTTTTTGATTTATGAAGGAGAGTGATTTGCACACCAAGAGAACTGGCCACACAGAATTTACAGACAAGACAGCAGAGGCAGTGAAGCCAATCAGCTTGGAGGTACCAAAGGCAAAAGCCGATGAGGACGTAGACATGGCAGAGGGTGGTGATGACAGTGGTACTGGCCAACATGAAGGTAGTAGTTAGTTCATTGTGGTTGCAGATTTTGGTCTTTTAAATTACAATTTAGTAGTTATTAGATAAATTCATTTATTACTTACGATTTGCTAATTGGTTCTTTTATCAGTAGCTTTATCTTATGAGCTTGTTTAGAGGGAGAAAACGCCTTGGACTTTGAGAACCAACGGGGATAGGAGTACCATGAACATTTGGGAGTAATTACAATATCTAGACAAGTTGGGATGGAGGGGTGTTTTTATTTTTTTAATGCTTTAATTCATCAAGCAAGCTCTTTATGTAGATCTAGAATTTGCAAATATAAGGTGCTTATCATCCAACTCTAATAGGGAAGAACTATGAAACCCATAGATTGCAGCTAATATTTGGTCAAATGAGGCGGAAATATTTGAGCAGTTCTTTATTTTTATTGCGTATGCGTGGATATATCGGTACTAATATACCTTTTCTTGCTAGAAATGGTTGTTCCTGAAGTTGACCAAAACCTGCTATCGGAACTCGAGACAATGGGATTTCCCAAAGCTAGGGCTATCCGCGCACTCCACTTTTCTGGTGAGTACTTTTGTAGATGAGCATCTTCATTGTTATGATTGTCCCTAAATCTATGGGAGACGAGAAAAAGTCACATATCCAAAAAACAAATCCATGTATGATGCATTCAGGTGACTGATGTAATGCCCTTTTTTTTTTTTTTAATCAAGACTCTTGAATACAAATAGAAAGACAGCTCCCAAACAGTCCATTCTCATCCAAACCCAACTACTCTTACTATTTTGTAGTACTGGACTGAGCCGAGAAAGCGTAGCCTGTTAATACCCAAGAAGGGGGTTGGGGGAGGGAGTTGAATGCCCTCCAGTAGCTAACTTTTTCAAACATTTCCTCTTTTACTTTAACCAATCTAGTATGATGTCAATCTCCCAATTCTGTATGTTTACTGTTGACCACCTTGTTGTCTGTGCGAGGTTCTTCTTTGTTTCATCTATAAAACTTTTAAGGCATCTAATTGTCCATGCCTGTGAATTTTGGATACAGGCAATGCCAGCTTGGAGGCTGCTGTAAATTGGGTTGTAGAGCATGAAAGTGACCCAGACATTGATGAAACACCAATGGTATGGAAATTTCATATTCCTGCACTTAATTGCTTAGTTCACTATCTAATTCTATGCTGTGGTTACTGTTTCCATATGAGATTCATAAAGATGTTTTTATGTGGCATTTATGATCTATTAACAGGAAGTTGTACTCAGTTTTCCAAAAAAAAAAAAAACAAAAAAAAAAAAACAAAAAAAAAAGGGAAGTTGTACTCAGTTATATCAATTTTGTGGTTGTGTGCATGGTTGAACCTGTTAAAAGAGACCTTAGGGCTTGTTTGGTTGGAAACAACTTATCCCGGGATTAGTTATCCTGATTTTTTTTTTCCAACCAAACGTGGGATAAGGCGGTACTAATTTTTATCCCAGGACTATTTTTCTCTATCCATCATACCAAATGAGCCCTTAGTTCTTAGCATTATAAGGGCATGATACCAGTTAGGACGGTACAGCTAGAAGGATGGTCCAATCCATACTCAACCAGGCCTAGGAAAAATTAAAAGAGTAGTTTGCACGTTACTGATTATAAGGAAACACCACAGAAGTTACACCAAAAGGTAACACTTAAGCCCCAAAATATCTCTTATTCCCTTTCTCTAGTAAGTTTCCGAGCTTTCTAAATAGCCACTAGGATTTTTTGGTAAATTAAATGTGCCTTATTCTTAATTGATAACCATGGTACCCAGGCCTCTTGCTACCTCCCAACAACGCATGTACCTGGTAACTATGCTCACCAAGGCTTGGACAATTGGGAGGAAATCATGTAGTGTTTTTGCCTCCACTTGGATTTGAACCTGAGACCTCATGGCTACTCAACCTACTTCATTGACCATTAGGCACACTCTTGGGTGCAGATAAAGTTTGCCTTATATTGTGAGAAGGCCAATGCTTTTCTTGGTGGTCCAGGAAGAAATGTTTTTTTGTATCTTTGCTGGAACCTATAAGCATTTCTACAGAAGAATCTCTTAAGCATTACCTGCTTCAATAATGCTATGATTATTAAAATTTATCTAGGTACCTGCCAGTTCGAAGAAAGCTGAGGCTCCAAAGCCTTCTCTTACTCCAGAGGAAATAAAGATGAAACAACAAGAGTTGAAGGAGCGTGCTCGTAAAAAGAAAGAAGAGGAAGAGAGACAAAGGGAAAGAGAGAGAGAAAAGGTAACTCTTGATTTAGATTGTGACGTTAGTTTGTATTCATGGAAGTCAATTGAATATTATTGTTGAGTTATGTTCTGAAACCGGAGATGGTTGATTGGTTGCATTGTTAGTTAATTGTGTTTTATTTCTTGACTTGTAATCAGTATAGTTGAATATGTTAATAAAATCGTTTTGCCTTCTGCTTCAGGAAAGAATTAGAATTGGTAAGGAACTGCTGGAAGCAAAACGGATTGAGGAAGATAATGAAAGAAAACGGTACGCCTTGAACTTTGCTACTCTTTCAGTTTTCACTCTCAGCGATTTCTGCTCATATAATTGAATTTTTTCACTATGCTGTATAGTATAATAGCATTGCGTAAAGCCGAAAAAGAGGAAGAAGCACGAGCTAGGGAGAGAATTCGTCAGAAGCTGGAAGAAGATAAGGTCAGAAACTCCAACCTATCATGAAATTTATTCAGCCCTTCTATATCTAGATTGCTTGATGGAACTTGTCAATTTATTAATGTATAAAACACGTCTTTGCAATATATATGATTCACTTAAAAACAGTATTTGGTACTATCTATCTTGCCACCTACTCTTTGTTGGGCAGCCTAGAGCATGGATAATTGCAGTCAGATGGTTTGAGCAACTTACAAACCTATAATAAGAAATAATTTATTTTCCTATTATATTATAAGGACGAGGAGGTAAAAAGGCGCTTTTGGGAGGACTTGGACGAAGTTGTGGTAAGTATACTGCCTACTGAGAAGTTATACATAGGAGGAGATTTCAATGGACACATTGGGTCTGTTTCGAGGGGTTATGATGAGGTGCATGGAGGATTTGGCTTCGGGGACAGGAATGGTGGAGTCTCACTCTTGGATTTCGCAAAAGCTTTTGGATTGGTGGTAGCCAACTCGAGTTTTCCGAAGAAGGCGCACTTGGTAACCTTCCGTAGCTCAGAGGCTGCGACGCAAATAGACTTTCTGCTTCTTAGAAAAGATGATAAAGGCCTCTGTAAGGACTGCAAGTTTATACCGAGTGAGAATCTTACGACGCAACATAAGCTATTGGTGATGGATTTGGAGATAAGAAAGAAAAAGAAGAAGAGGGTCGTGGATGACCAACCGAGGATTAAGTGGGGAAGTTTGACTCCGTCTAGTGCCCTAGAGATGGGGGAGAAGTTGATGGCTATGGGAGCGTGGGATAGCAGGGGGGATGCGAGCAGTATGTGGGATAGGACGGCCAGTTGCATTAGGGAAGCAGCGAGAGAGATATTGGGGGTCTTACGAGGCGGCCGTGGTATGCACCGAGGGGATTGGTGGTGGAATGGAGAAGTCCAAGGAAGGTAGAAGCAAAGAAGCAGGCATATGTGAAGTTGGTAGATAGCAAGGATGATAAGAGAAGCGGAAGAACAGGGAAAAGTATAAAATGGCGAGAAAGGAGGCGAAGTTGGCAGTTTCGGCGGCTAAAACGACTGCCTTTGAACGCCTGTATGCAGAACTAGAGGACAGAGGTGGGGATAAGAAGCTATTCAAGCTCGCCAAAGCGAGAGAGAGGAAGACACACGACTTGGATCAAGTGAAGTGCATCAAGGACGAGGATGGCCAAGTGTTGGTACATGAATCTCGCATTAGACAGAGATGACAGTTATGTTTTCATGAACTCTTGAACGAAGGAGGGGACATTCAAAGCTGCAACAACTATAGAGGTATCAAGCTGCTAAGTCACACTATGAAAGTGTGGGAAAGGGTGGTGGAAATGAGGGTGAGGAAAGGTGTGTCTATTTCAGAGAACCAGTTTGGATTCATGTCGGTGCGCTCGACTACAGAAGTCATTCATATTGTAAGGAGATTGGTGGAGTAGTATAGGGAGCGGAAGAGGGACTTGCACATAGTATTCATTGATCTAGAAAAGGCCTACGACAAAGTGCCAAGAGAGGTCCTATGGAGATGCTTGGAGGCTAAAGGTGTACCTGTGGTGTACATTAGAGCGATAAAGGACATGTATGATGGAGCTAAGACCAAGGTAAGGACGGCAGGAGGAGACTCAGAGCACTTTCCTGTTATGATGGGGTTGCATCAGGGATCAACTCTTAGCCCGTTTCTATTCGCCCTAGTGATGGATGAATTGACGCGACAAATACAAGGGGAGGTGTCTTGGTATATGTTGTTCGCGGATGACATAGTCCTGATTGACGAGACTCGCAACGGAGTTAACGATAAGCTGGAGGGCTGGAGATAGACGTTGGAGTCTAAAGGATTTAGATTGAGTAGGACCAAGACAGAATACTTGGAGTGCAAGTTCAGTGGCCTACCGCGTGAGGCTGACGAGGAAGTGAGGCTTGGTACCTAGGCCATTCAGAAGAAAGGAAGTTTCAAGTATCTTGGGTCTATTATACAGGGGAGATGGGAATATCGACT
Source organism: Lycium barbarum (assembly GCF_019175385.1). Lineage (NCBI taxonomy): Eukaryota > Viridiplantae > Streptophyta > Magnoliopsida > Solanales > Solanaceae > Lycium > Lycium barbarum. Next base: position 129,482,763 of record NC_083343.1, read on the forward strand.
ACGATGTTTCACATCGTATTAGTGCAGGGTGGATGAAATGGAGAGTGCTGTGTGATAAGAAAGTGCCACCAAAACTTAAAGGCAAGTTCTACAAAGGGGTGGTTAGACCGACCTTACTGTACGGGACGGAGTGTTGGTCAGCCAAGAAATGTCACGTTCAGAAGATGAAAGTCGCGGAAATGCGAATGCTACCGTGGATGTGTGGGCACACTAGGAGGGATAGAATTAGAAATGAAGATATTCGAGACAACGTGGGAGTGGCATCAGTGGAAGACAAGATGTGTGAAGCGAGGCTGAGATGGTTTGAGCATGTGAAGAGGAGAGACACAGATGCCCCAGTGCGGAAGTGTGAGAGATTGGCTATGGACGGTTTTAGGAGAGGCAAAGGGAGGCCGAAGAAGTATTGGGGAGAGGTGATTAGACAGGATATGACACAGTTTCAGCTCACCGAGGACATGACCTTAGATAGGAAGTTGTGGAGGACTCAAATTAGGATAGAAGGCTAGGTGGCTAATCCTTTCACCGTATTAGTTGTAGTTTTACTCATTTGTTTATTGCCATTTGATTTTTGCATTGGATTGCTGCTTATATTTGTTGGGCTGTTAGTTATCTATAGTAGTTAATGCTCCTTTCTTTCCCGAACTGTTCTACCATGACTTTCTCGCTTTTGTTATTCCTTGCTTTCTTATTGTTTTCGATATGCTTGGTCCTATCTAACCTTTTGTCTTGTTTTTCCTGTCTTGTTCTCCTCTCTTGAGCCAAGGTTCTTTCGAAAACAGCCGCTCTACCTTTTAAGGTGGGGATTAGGTCTGCGTACACTCTACCCTCCTCAGACCTCACATGGTGGGATTATACTGGGTTTTTTTTTGTTGTTGTATTATAAGGCACTAGACTCGAAAATTCCAGAATATGCACGTACATAATGCATAACGAAAAGTTGCTTTCAGTGGTCGACGTTCATCAATATCACTAATTCAAATGATTTTTAAATTCCTGGACCAAATTATAACTCATGATCTGGATCACTTGAGTGCACTCCTCACAACATAATTACGTACTGCTACGTTTGTCATGCTGAAACAACTGTGTTTACTTTCACAGGCAGAAAGAAGAAGGAAGCTCGGTTTGCCAGCAGAAGATCCTGCTTCCCCCAAACCTTCTACACCTGTTGTGGAGGAGAAAAAGGTGTTTATTTATTTATTTAACAAATCTGCTTGTAGTTTTTTTCCATTTGGACATGTCTTGTTTGACTCAAACTTTTTCGAGTGTTCCTTGGTAGAGCTCATTTTTGCCTGTCAGACCAGCTACAAAGGCAGAGAAGATGAGGGAGTGCCTGCGAACTCTTAAACAGACTCACAAGGTAATCATTCAGTTGTGTTTTGGATCCCTAGACTATTTTCTTCCAGGTTTGGGCTTTGGAACTGAGAGGTGGTTCAAGGTGCACCAGCTAGTTACCTTTATTTAAAAACAAAGTGAAACTTACTTGTTCTTCCACCCTTAGTTCCCAAACTCAAAAAAGTAGAAGTCAAAAGGACATCAGTCATAATTACCCACTCAGGTTAAATTATTATTTTTCATCTAGGCATAAATAATGAATTTTGAAATACAAGGATAGATTGAATGTTTCTTTTGTCTTTCTTTCTTTAGTGTATTACATTAGGAAGCTTTTTCTTTTGAAAACTGATCAACAAATACTCCCTAGGAACTGAGTAGCCTACGATTGACATTCTACATTCCTTTGGTGGGTTTTAGATATGAATGAGATGTCATTCTAACTTCATTGTTGGTGAGCTGATTTTTTGTTCATTTTTCCCTTACGCTTCAGGATGATGAGGCCAAAGTCAAGACAGCCTTCAACACGCTGCTAACTTATGCAAAGAATGTCGCTACAAATCCCAATGAGGAGAAATTTCGCAAGATTAGACTTAGTAATGCTGCTTTTCAGGTGAAGTGTCATTAAGATATTGGTTATGCTTCTATTTTTGTTCTTTAGTTACTTCTGAATTGACTCCATCACTTCTTGAAATTTTATAAGTCAAAGCTCTTTTGATCCTTGCTTTTATAACCTTGTTAGTTGGTTACCTTCATTCAATTTCTGAAAATAGGGGGTGGGTTGTGGTTTATGTACTTGCTTATTTGCTTAATTGATTATTATTGCTAGCCAACATGGAGGATGATTTAGGAACCTCACCTCCAATTCTTTGTGCCTAGACTATCCCAATCCCAATTTCTTTTTCTTCCCTAGTTGTCAAGTAGATTCATAAACTCAGAGAACTAACACGCCCACCTCTTTTGACATTACAGGATAGAATTGGCAAGCTCCAAGGAGGCATTGAGTTTCTTGAGCACTGTGGATTTGAGAAAATTGAAGGGGGTGAATTCTTGTACCTGCCAAGAGAGAAGGTGGACATTGCAGTACTTAATACTGCTGGAACTGAGTTGAACAATGCAATTAAGAATCCCTTCTTTGGAGTCCTCTAATCTTTAGTTTAGGCCAATAGTGAAGGATGTTTGGTCCAACTTTTACCCCTTGTTGATTGAAGGTACCTTAGTGTTATATAAACTGAAACACTGTAAAAGCCGCTAAGGTTGATATATGGATGTTCCTTTTTGAACCATTTTTTTTTTAATCTACGAGTTAAATGATCGTGATCATTTTGAAACTTGATGTGCTTATTTGCATGACTAAGATAACAATGGAAAGTATGTATGATGAATATCAGGCTAATGGTTGGATGTATTTCCTTTGTTTTTGGAACTAAAGCTATAAAAGAGTAACAGAGGGTAGGAAGAACTTTCTCCGTTTCACTTTGTTTGACACTATTTCTTTATCAGTTTATTAAAGAATTGGCACATTTATATACTTATATCTTAAGGAGAAGATTTTACCGTCATAGAAATGTTACATGTTTAAGATTTTAGTTTTAGAAGTCTTTCTTTTATTTTTAAACTTCTGGGCGAGTCAAATTATGACAAACAAATTTGAGAGGAATTAATTTCAATTGTTCATGTTTAATATAAATTCCAATATCAAAGTGGTAATAGTAACTAGTTCTAATGTTAAAATTCGATTGTTAAGTCAATGGGAGGCTAATCAATGACTTTTTATTTTTCCTTAAAAAGGAAAAGAACATCCTTATGAATTATTACGACTTAAAACTTGAAGAATAGTTTACAAGCTATACTACTGCTTTGAAAATACACAAGTTTTTACTTTTAATCTTTTTTAATTGTTTCATGTTTACATTTCTCTTAACGTACTTACTGATTCACCAACTAATTTTTCAAAATTGTCCAAACTTTACAGTTCCTACTTTCTTCAATTCAAACTTGTACAAGTTAATGCGCACGTTCATAGTCTTAACTTATTCTAACATATTAATTCCCAATCTCTCGATTAATGTCTGAATAAACTCCAAACAATCAGATGGTACGATAACACACGTTCCCAATTTCTCGATTAATGTTTAAACAAACTCCAACAATAATCAGATGGTACGATAACAAATGTTTGACTGCTACCCGTCACATAACGTCTGCCTCGATAACAAATAATGCGAAAATTTGATCGGTGTACATTATAAGCACATCTTCCTAGCTAAAATGCCATTTTGTCTCTTGCCCAAGGGCGGATTTAGAGGTATCCGAGGGTGTTCACCCGAACACCCTCAAATTATTGTGTATATGTAGGGTAATTTTTTTGTGTTTATATACATATATTAACTTTTGAACAACCTGAATAAATGCAAATAGTTAGCTTAAGTGGTCTAGGGTGTTCAAAATAATCTCTAGCATTCTAGGTTTGATCCCCATCAACAACATTATTTTTTATATTTAGCTTTTATTATTTTTTTCGAACCCTCTGAGTGAAAATCCTGAATCCGCCACTGCTCTTGCCCTTAACGAGAATAAACCGACTTACTTGATCAATCACCTATTCATTTTCTCATTCTTTTGTACCAATAGTGGTCCAATTGAACCTTCAAAATTAAAATTTGTCAATAAAAGTATTCACAGTCTTAATTTATTTAACCTATTAATTTCGAACCAACTTCCAAACACATTCCAAAGTTGTCAACAATTAGATGCTTTCTTTCTTTTGGTTGGTAAAATAATACTCCTTACATCCCAATTTAAATGTTTTAGTTTGACTAGACACGGAATTTAAAGAGAATAATTTTTAAATCTTACAACAATAATAACATACCTAGTGTAATCGCACAAGTGGATTCTAGGGAGGGGTTGTGTGTATGCAGTCTCACCCCTACCTTGTGAGTGTAGAGCGGTTGTTTCTGATAGACCATAAGCTCAAGCAACACATATAAAAAACAGTATAAAAAGAAATGCATAGTGTGGATGCCAAGTAGAAAATATTGAAGAAAAGAACAGTAGCAACAATAATGAAACCATAACCTAACAAAGAAACACAACAGGTAGTAATAAAAATCAAAGAATGAGATAGTAAGACAGTAATAATAATAATATTAAGGAAAACTAGACAACACTCGATAATTTACTCAAGATTTTTGAATATCGGTAATTATCATTTGAATCTTGTAATTATAAACTTATTATTTATAATATTTGAAGTGTTAACTTAGATATTCTTTCCACGTCATAGCAAAAAGGAAAGTAGAACAGTACTATTATAAATATATTTGTATGATCCTCAATAAACAATCAAACCGACCTTAGCTCAGTTGGTAGAGCGGAAGACTGTAGTTGGTGCTGTAATCTTTAGGTCGCTGGTTCGAATCCGGCAGGTCGGACTTTCTTTTTCATTTTTTTTTTGCTTTCACTTTACTTCCTCAACTCAGCGCATTTTATTTTAACTTAACGTGCACACAAAAAAAAAAAAAAAAAAAAACTCAGCTAAAACGTCGATCAGATTATAACTGTATTCAATTCAAAGCGAAATCAAGCGAAACATTCCTTAATGGTAAGTATTGTCATTTAAATTTCAAGAAAAAAAAAGTGTTTTTAGGGATTTGATCATATACCCGATATTTATACTATTATTGGAGTAACTATAGATAAAATTAATTCATGTTTATTTACGAGCCCAATTGGTTCAGATCCAAGATTTTCAAATTTAGTAGTTTCAGAAATATTGCTTCACTTGCTACTGTTGTGTTAGCATTATGAATATGTAATATGTTTAGTCTAAAATTTGCTTAACTATGTATATGGTTCAAGTCTAGATAGTGGGTCTTAAGAAATACTATGAAATGAAATTTTAGATGGAATGATTTTTCTGAAGGGGTTTGGTTGTTTTAAAAATGTGATCTTTTTTTCTCTGTCTGTGTTGTGGGGGGGGGGGGGGGGGGGGAAGGGGGTGGGGTGGGGGGTTAGATACTGCAAAAAGCTGAGCAAATACTATTTTGATGAATTTCTAGGCAAATTCGTTAGGGTTGTCTCCGTGCCAAGTCAAACCAAAACGATTGTTTTGGGACGGAGGGAGTATCTTTTTTTTCTGTGTGGCGGGTTGGGTGGGGGTTACATACTGTAAGATTGCTGAGCAGTTATTGTTTTGATAAATTTCTAGGGGAATTAATTGCGATTGTATCTGACATGAATAAGAAATATGCTCGAGGCAGCAATGTGTGGGTTTGATTGTTTAAAAACGTTGCTCACTCTGTCTCAATTTATGTGGCACACTTTCCTTTTTAGTTTGTCCCAAAAAGAATGTCACTTTTCTATATTTAGAAATGATTTAACTTCATAAGATGATTTACAGCCACACAAATATCTTAGGCTTGTTTTGGACCACAAATTTCACAAGTCTTCCTTTCTTTCTTCAACTTCGTGCCTAATCAAATGGTGCCACATAAATTGGGATTGGGGGAGTATCTGTTTTTCCTGTTTGTGGGGTGGGGTGGGTTACATACTGCAAAATGCTGATCAGTTATTGTTTTGATAAATTCCTAGGCAAATTCGTTACGATTGTATCTGACATGTATAAGAAACACGCTCGAGGCAGCAATGTGTCTTCAGGTATGTAGCATTCTACATGTTAAATACCTTTAGAATTTTTAGTAGTTTTGTAATAGAATTTTTTTAGAAAAGTTCAAGTTAGAATACTAAATTCTTAGTTGAGTTCTGTTAGTTGTTGTGTTTGACTTGGACTGTCATTGGCCTGAGATATATGTTTGAGGTTTGTACATCGAGACATGAACTAGAGCTGGTAGTTTGAGACAGTGACAAGCATAACACTATGACATTTTGGGTGATTGAGACAAGTTGAGTTACCACGCTTCTAGGACATTCCGTTTTCACTTATGAGTTTTAATTTCTCGGCAGTCATATATGCTTGTATTAGAGAGTCCATATGCAGCATGCCACCAACACTCCTTCCCACCCCACAACCAAAAAAAAAAAAAAAAAAAAATAGGGATTCCGAATTCTGCATCCGCATTGTACTATTATTAAAATGATTTTTCTCATTGCCTTCTCTGCTTATTGTTATGATTCTTTAAACATATGTTCTTTGTTCAGCCAACTATCTTGGAATTGAGGGGTAGTTGTTGTTGTATGCTATTTCAACCACCATATGTCATATGTTCAGCCAATTAATATGTTGCATTTGACATATTTTGATATTTCTCAATAAATAATTTGCTTTTTGTCTGCATTTTAACATAAAATTACGAAATTGTTAGTCATGCAATGAAGTGTTAGTTTTGATTTTTAAGCCCATTCAACCATTAATTCTGTAAGTATTATGTCGTAGTTACTTTATACCTGCTTGGATAATCTCTATTTTGACATGGTTGGCTGGTTGCAGAATTTCCCATGCCAGGAAGTAGAGAGGCATAACAAACCAGAGGTTGAACTAAAGTATGACTTCATGCTGCAGTTGCATTTTACTTGAAGTTAACGATACTGGTTAAAATTCCATCATTTACCTCTTCTGTAGTTCGTCAAATGGCTTCACGCTATGCAGATTCCTATAATCCAGACGAATTTCATGTGTATTCTTTTCACATGTACATTCTTAAACAAAAAACTTTTGACTTGCATGCACGTTTCACTTCTGCAGCAAAATTTTAATATTTTATTAAAATGAAGTTGTTGAGTTCTCAGGTATTTAGGGAGAAAAACTTATACTGAATGTCTTTTATGGGCTAGAGGAATCGATGTGCAGTATTGATACAACGAGAAATACCTATGTCTTAAAATGCATGTTGACTCATTGCTCCCTTTTGACCTTTAGATATGTTGCTACCTCCTTTTTTGGGTATGCAGGATGTTACGGTAGTCAAGACCTAATCAGTTTGACTTAATTTCTAGTCCTATCAAATCAAATTTTGGTGTATTTTACTGGCATATAATGTCTGAAAAAACTCAAAAACTTTGAAATATAGAGCTGGGCTTCCTACTTTAAAAGTCAATACCTGTACATCGGTGTAGGATCTCATTAACTTTGAACTAAATTGATCTAGTTGGTATCGTGTTTTAGTATCAAAAATGCAAAAGTTTAGTACCTTGGGAACTTATCTTATAAATCTTGCCCTGAGAGTTCCTGCTTCGTAACTATGCTTTTGGACAAATTGTTTGACATTCTGAAGATTCAAGAACTTGTCTTCCATAAGAAATTCAGTCTACCTCATCACAAGGCAAAATGTGCTGTTAACAATTGAACTTTTGAATGTCATCGCGAAATATATATTTGAAGCTGCTAAATTTGAGCAAATATCATTAAAGCTTGTCTAGCGGATGTGATCATACTATTGGTAGCAACTCGCATTTTCTGAACTGCTGTTTCGATGTGAACTGTGAAGACAATGTGATGTTTCTTCTCTGTTTCAAATGTTATCTTAGTTACCTGCAAAGTGTGTATATCATAACAGTAATGTTTTTCTTATGTTGTATGTTCTTCAGGACAAGCCCAGAACTTCTTCTTAATCCTGTAAGAACTCTTTGATATTCTAAACTTTTGGTCTTTATTTTTGAAGATAACGGCTGGGCAGACTTTCATGTTCCCATGGTTTGCTCATCTGCTCTCAGTACAATCATTGCAAGTCCAAATTACATGTTACTATGACTTGCTAATAGATGCAGTTAACGTTTCTTAAAGTAGTGATTGGGTGTTATTCTTTCATAATATTTTTGAAGTGTTTACATAGTTCTTGCTTTTACAATAATATAATTTTTCTCTCCCGTGATTAGCTATTTGTTAAAAACCTGCTCATGAGTTGGTCTTTTTTTAGCTGCCATCATGTTGTTCGATGGGTTGCTTTAAAGATGTAACAAGTTGTCGAAATTGGTTGGGAAGTCTAGCTAGTCTTATATTAGGCCATCTAGCGTCATTGATGCAACTTTACTTCATGATACTTGCCATTAGAAAAAGTCGTGTTTTTTTTTATCTTGATGGTAAACACGTTCTCGACTAGGTCGGAAGGAATAATCAACAATCTGAGGTGCAAAGAACTTAGTTATCTGTCCTGCTTTAGGTGTATAGGGATGAATTTCTTTTCTGCTCGCACACGCTCAATGGTTGGTCTGTATGCTTCTTTATAATTGATTGCCGGTTTCTGTCATGATAATTTTAGATTTAGTGTGAGTTTGCTTCCAACTCTGGAAGTAAAAGTTCTGAATTAGACCTCTAATGCTCTTATTGGTACTTTGTCTTTACTTGTAATTCACGTGCCAAATATTTTTTATTAGCTGCATGTCTTATATCGATCTATTCAATTTTTCCCATGTGCCAATTCACAGGTTACGATTTGTAGAAATGAGGCTGAAAAGTGCTTGATTGAAACATCTATTAATTCCCTAAGAATAAGTCTAAAGGTAGGTTTGCTTTGCTATTAATTCGAAAAGAAGAAGAAGCTTAAGCTCCTCATATGCAATTATTGCTGTGCAGGTGAAACAGTCAGATGAACTTGAAAATATACTAACAAAGAAGTTCCTTAGATTTTTGTCTATGAGAGCAGAAGCGTTTCAGGTGTTGAGGAGAAAGCCAGTTCAGGTTTGTGTCTCTCGTCTTATATGTTGGATTAGATTTCCTTTAATCCCTTGTAACTCATTCCATGCTTTGGCATGTTCTAATTCTGTGTACTAAATTATGCGGTTATGTTTGACAGAACTTGAATGGCCAATTTACTTACCATCCTTTTCTCTCTCTCTCTCTTTCTCTGCTTTTACTTACTTCATAGTCGGAATACCTATAGTTAAACCAATTTTACGTTTAAAGTTATTATTGACCTATTTCACCAGTAATAACATTAGTGGTAGCATGGAGCGTTTACTAAACAAGAAAGGTGGCTCTTGTAATGCTTGAAATCATAGTTGGGCTTTTTGGACTTGCCTCAAGTGATATGGTTTGGAACTGATTAGCTTATCAAGATTATGTAGACATTTTTACTTCTATTTCTTGTTCGTAGCAAGTTGACTAGGACCTTTTTTGTTTCTTTTCCTCTTCTTTTTCTTTCTTTTGCGTGGGGGGACCCCGGGGGGGGGGGGGGGGGGGATGGGGGAGTGCTGGGAAAAGATGGCTAATACCCTTATTTTTGTCATTTTCTTATGCGGGCCCTGAGGTGAACCCTTATGAAACCACTTACAAAGTGTCAGTTGCTCAACCCGCAAAAGAGGTGGGAAGATGTTCGTTAGTACTATACTAAGAGATGTTGTCACATTCAGCTGGGTGGATGCCTCTTTATTTGTTTGCGACCTCCATGTGATTGCTTCTCAGGCTTGAGTGAAAACATAAAAAATTGTTTAGTTTTGATGTGTATTCATGTATTAGCCCTAGATTGGAATAGCAGCAATGTTTGGAGAAGAAGCACCTTCGGAGTGTACTCAAGATTTCCTGAATAAAATAAAGCAGCAAACTAAGCCTAAAGGTTGTGAGTTTATTAGCTGACACTGAATCACATATGTATGTGTTAGACATAAGTTGAGAATATTCAACATGCTTCACAAATGGTTGAATGCAATTTTTAAGGTGTTAGGTAAATGACTCGTTTCTTAAGGTAAAGAACTTGTTTGTTCCTTGATAGGTAAATGACTTGTTTCTTTATCCCTTATATATAATCATCTGAATTTTGTTGGGCCTATTATATTTCAGGGCTTCGACATTAGTTTTCTCATTACAAATTATCACTGTGAAGACATGCAGAAGCAGAAGCTTATTGATTTCATAGTGCAATTCATGGAGGTACAGTTATTAATCTCCCCTCTCTTCCCATCCCACCCCAAGCCAAGGATGAAGTAGCAGTAAAACCTCTGCATCAATCACTATGTTGGAAATTTTATGAGTCTCTGGATGCCGTGAACAAGTAAGAGTTGTCTGAACAGAAGTTAGTGAAATTGGACCAAAGCTTTTCTAGATGAAAAGGATTGGTTAAAAGTTAGTAAAAATGCTTCGCCAAAGGGTATTTGCCTCTAATATCAGATGCAAGGGGGTGTCTCCGTGTGACCTATAGGCCACGTGTTCGAGCTGTCGAATCAGCCGCTAACGCAAGTGTTAGCGTAGGCTCCCTATATCCCCTTGGGGTTTGGCCCTTTCACGGACCTTGTGTGAATGCGGGATGCCCTTAAGGGGGTGTGATCATATTTATTCGTTTTTGCTTGAACTCAGGGGTGCCACGGGGGGAGGATGGGGGGTGGGGATGTGTCGTGTTTGGTGGTGATTTATAAAAGCTATCTGTCGTTGCGATGATAAGAATATGATATAAGAAATTGGAAAAGGTAAAAAGTATTTGCTCTACATGGTTTTTGAGAAATAAAAGCTGTGAGCTGAGTATCACAGAAGAGCGACACGAGTAAAAGTGTGGCGAACGTGTTTCATAATTCCAAATAAGGGAATGTGCAGGAGTCAATTGTACAAAATCCAGAAATGGATTAATATGCTTCAGTCTTTCAATCTAAAAGGGTGGAAACGATACTCTCCAAAAAAAATATTATGTATAGTTCCTTGTTGAAATGAAGGCAGGGTTTGCTGCTTTTTATTTATTAAAGAGAAGCAATATAAAAATCTGAACCATGGCCTTCTTTTGTGAAATTGCAGGATATTGACAAGGAGATCAGTGAACTGAAACTGTCAGTGAATACTCGAGGAAGGCTTGTCGCTACTGAGTTTCTAAAGCAATTCATCTGATGCTTCTTTCTCTTGTTTGCTGTCTGTTTTATTCTTGTAGCAACTAGAATATATATTCATTTTTTGTTCTCTATTGAAGCTACATATTACAGAAATTCTCTATTGTATTGCACCAATGAGCTCCCTTTTTCTTCACTTATTTGAGGAGCTGGCTATGGCAGAATGAATTCTCAGTTAGTAGAGTTTTCAATCAGCTATATTAACCATTGTAGTCTTAAGTTGATTTGCTCATGATGGTCTAAAGACTTTGAGTTGATATCTGCTTTTTTTGATTTCTTATATGAGACCAAAGTTACTTAACACTCTGATGTGTTGTTATTTCAACGTTATGTTCACACTAAGAGTGGGGCTTAGTGGTCAACAAAGTGAATTTAGAATTACGAGATCTTGAGTTTAATTCCAAGAAGAGGTAAAAATGCTATGGGATTTCTTTTTATCTATACAAGCTTTGGTGACAGAGTAATCCTATACCTATGCTGGTGGGAGGCAGCAGGTGTCTCGGAGAATTAGTCGAGGCATGCTCAAGTTGGTCCGAACATGTTTATCAGATAAAACATTAGGTTCTGATAGAAAAAAACATAGACTTTTCAAAGTTACCCACAGTAGTAACTGCTGTTTAGTGTCATTATTAAAGAATTATTTATTATAAGAAAATGCTAAACTGACCGATACTACCCTCTGAGTTCTGACATTATAGTACAAGTAAAAGAAGTTTCTTTCTATCAGCTTCTATTCTTATAGTTTTAGATTCTTTTATATTCTTATGTTTTTTAATAGGCTTTTAATAACGATCCATAATTTCGCATCATAAAACAATTTTCATGGTTCTCTCCAATATTCCATCAATTTATCTCATTAAGATCAATTCCAAAGCATATCTTTGAATATTTTAATCGTTTAAAACGTCTCAATAAAATAGTTTGATATATTACAAACGACTTAAAAAGTATCATAATTGAAATAAATGGAGCAGTAGCTTTGCACATCTAGTCTAGTTAAAAAATAATTAGTTTAATCTGATTAACTCTAAAGCTAGCATTAACTCCCATGAAGTAAAAGTGTCAAAGAAGACAGATATTAAGAAAAGGATAACCAAAATTTATTAGTCCTGCAACATGGTATTATTATAATAATAAATAAAATTAAAGAAGATAGATGAAGATGTGACAGTTCTGAAAAGTAGCATGTTGGTTACACTGTCTAATGCCGACAAATTCACAACCCATTATTGACCGGCTATTGCATGTGCTTCAAAAAAAGGTGTCCTTTTCACAAGAAAATAATTAAATAATGGCTTAACTTTTAAACATAGACAACTTAAAAGCTTACGATAGATATTTAGTTAAATTTTGTAACCCCTAAAATAAGATAAACATCATATGCAGTAATTTTATTTGTCTCAATTTATGTGATATTTCTCATTTTGAGATTTAAATTATATAGATTTTGATCAATATTATGTAGAATATTTTTTTCCCATCATATTAATATAAAAAGATTTGCAACTTATAGCACTTTGTATAATTTTAAATAATTAAATTTTAATTTTAAAATATTAAATTAATCTGATTCATTTTAGCTTCAAAATTTAAGAAAATTGACTCTCAAGAAAAAAATAAAAGCACATAATTTGAGACGGAAGGAGATAATAAAGTACATTATATATATATAAAAAAAAAGTTATACTGCCAATACATAAGAGTTTAGTTGTTTTAAAATTTTTGATATATGCTTTGAACTATCAATTGTCGGGTTAAGTTTCATATATTAGACATTTCTTCGATACTTCCATAGCTTTTTACTCTTGTATCTTTTAACTTTGTTTTGAAAAAAAAGCTTTTCTTGAGCCAAGAATCTATTAGAAACTACCTCTTTATCCCCACAAAAGTAAGAATAAGGTCTTTACATACATTTCCATACCCTACTTGTGAGATCACACTGGATATATTGTTATTGTTGTTGTTGTTGTTGTTGTTGTTGTTGTTGTTGTTATAGACATATATTAGGTAAATATAGGAGGCCTTGAAAATTATTACTCCCTTCGTCTCAATTTAAGTGTTTTACCTTTTTTTTTTTTTTTAATCTGTCCTAAAAAGAGTGTCTCTTTCTATATTTAGTAAGTTTTTCAATTCCAACATTCTAAATGACAAATTTAAGACCACAAGATTTAAAGAACTATATACATATCTCTAATTTAAGACCACAAGATTCAAAAATCTCCTTTTATTTATTAAATTACGTGTCCAGACAAACTAATAGTCTGTTTAGCCAAGCTTCTAAAATCGCCTATTTGGCTAAGCTTCTAAAATCAACTTATTTCGAAAAGTAAATTTTTTCAAAAGTATTTTTCAAAAAAATACTTTTTGTAAAAAACAGTTTATGTTTGGTCAATTAATTTGAAAAGTACTTTGGAGCAACAATTAGTGTTTGACCAAACTTTTAAAAAGTGGTTCTAAGTGTATTTTTCTAAAAAATGCTTTTCAAAAAAGTACTTTTGGGCAAAAACTATTTTTTTAGCTTCTGAAAAATTGTTTCTGCTACTCTCCAAAAGTACTTACTTTCTCCCAAAAACTTGGCCAAACACCTCATTTTTTTTTTAAATAAACACTATTGAAAAAAAAATTAAAGAAAAATAAACTTGGTCAAACAGGCTATAAGAAACTTAAATTGGGACGGAAGGAGTAGTTGATAATCCAACAAAATAAAAACTAATCTATTGTTATAGCTTACAAGTTATCCTTATTTATTAGTTAACCAAACTTGGAAAAAAAAAGTCCCTTGTAATAGACAAAGAGTACATGGGATGTCAAATGTCACTGGTGGCTCCAGTCATCCAGTCATCCAACTCCCATTTTCTTTCTCACTGAACAAGAAAAAAGAAAAAGAAAATATCTTGGAAACAAAACTGAAAGATTTATCTTACATCTCAGCTGAGTTTTCTTTAAGCTGACTCTTTAAAATGGCAGTAAGTTCTTGATCTATTTTTCTTGTATTTTGTTAATTTTTTTAGCTGAAATGGTGTTATGTTGTTTGGAATGTTTGTTATGCTTAAATGGGGTTTTTTTTTTTTTTTGGGGGGGGGGGGGGGGGGGGAGTTGAAGGATAATCTTGATTAGTACATTTGATGAATCTAGTGAATTCATAAAAACTAGTATAATATTATTAGAAGTGAAAGATAATAAATTAACAAGGCAGCAATAATAATTGAATGTTCTTGAGATTTAATAGCTTAATGTGTTTCTATTTATAATCTTGATTGAGCTAAGGAGAAGAAAAAGAGTATCTTGGAAACAACACTGAAAGCTTTCCCTTTTATATCTTAGCTGACCCTTTAAAATGGCAGTTCCATTGTATTTTGATGAAATTTTGAGCTGAAATGGTTATTTATTATGTGGAATGTTTGTTATGCTTAAAAATGGGTTCTTTGTAAATTTTAGGGAGGCTTTGAGAGTTGAAGGGTAATCTTGATTTAATAGCTTAATGGGTTTCTATTTATAATCTTGATTGAGCTTATAAAAACAAATTTTAAAAAAAGAAAAAAAAAAGGTAAAGATGATTTTTTTAGTCAATACCAGTTAGTATGGGACTGAGTTGATTGATTGAGCTTATTCATGTTGAAACTGAATTTGATTTGATTCTTGGTGTTGAAATTAACTTGATTTTGTAAATGGGGGTGGGGTGTGGGGTGTGGGGTGTGCATTAAATGCTTATGTGTATTTTGTGAAATTCTAGTGATGTCCACCTAAATAATAGCAGGGTCTGAGCTGAATATCTTAAGTTGCTGTTAGCTTCAGACCCTTTAAAATGGCAGTGAGTTCTTGATCTATTTCTCTTTTATTTTGAGCTGAAATGGTTATGTATTATGTGGAAGGTTTGTTATGCTTAAAGGGGTTCTTTTTAAATTTTGTGGAAGTTTGGGGAGTTGAAGGGTAATCTTGATTTAATAGCTTAATGGGTTTCTATGTATAATCTTGATTGAGCTTATTCAGTTGAAACTGAAACTTGGTTTGATTCTTGGTGTTCAAATTAACTTGATAGTGCTTATGTACAATTTGTGGAGTTCTAGTGAAATCCACAAAAAAATTAGCAGCTTTTCAGGTCCCCTTCAAAATGGCAGTGAGTTCTTGATCTATAATCTTGATTTAATAGCTTAATGGGTTTCTATTTATGATCTTGATTGAGCTAAGAATAAATAAATAAATAAAATCTTGGAAATAACAGTAAAAGCTCCCACTTACATCTCAGCTGAATTTTCTATAAGCTGACCCTTTAAAATGGCAGTGAGTTGTTGATCTATTTCTCTTTTATTTTGATAAATATTTGAGCTGAAATGGTTCTATATCCTGTTGAATGTTTGTTATGTTATTAAAGGTTGAACCTTTGAGAGTTGAAGGATAATCTTGATTTAAGAGCTTAATGGGTTTCTATGTATAATCTTGATTGAGCTTATTCATGTTAGAAACTGAACTTTTGATTTGATTCCTGGTGTTGAAAATAACTTTATTTTATAAATGGGTTGGTATAATTCTGTGTTTATTTGCAATTTTTGGTTTTGTAGTGAAATCCACATAGAAATAGCAGCTTTTGAGGTTCCCCAAATATATAGTACTAGTTTTAGGCTTGGGTTTTAGCTGAATGTTAAAGTTGTAACTGTACATGTTACAAGCTGCAAATAAGAAACTGTTAGTGTTGGTTTGTGTGATTAATGTTTTGTTGGATAATTGGAAGTGGGTAATCACTGGATTTTTGCTAAAGAAATGTGGTTGTAGAAGGCTATTTCAGTTTTGGGTTTTCGCGGAATAGTACTTTTGAAGCTAGATAGTTGAGAACTTGAGCTAGTATTTGGGACTAGGAAAAGATCTGTTAATCCTTTAAAAGAGAAAATAGAGGGCTGGAGGAAGAAACCAACTTTAATACTCCCTCAGTCCCAATTTATGTGGTGGTGTTTGTCTGAGCATGGAGTTTAAGAACGAAAGAAAGAAAGACTTTTGAAACTTGTGGTCTGAAGCAAGCCATAGATATTTGTGTGGCTATCATCGCACTAGGGATGAAATGGGAGTTTAAAACTAAATTGTTACTACATATAAAAGGATATCATTCCGGGACGGATTAAAAAGGAAAGTGTGCCACATAATTTGGGACGTAGGGAGTGATAATGGATAGAGGAACGATAAAGACGGCAAAGCTGTCAACTTTTTCACTGTGCTGCAATTATTGGAATTTTTAAGTTGCAGAATTAAGTGCAATTTATGCACTTTCTTCAAGTATGTGAAGTAATACTATTTCTTAAGCAGATTGTCACTCTGTGATACCACGAAGTTACTGGTAATCTGTTATACATCGTAGAATGGTTAGAGTTAAGCATGCATCTTAGAAACACAGTGGGGGTGAGTCTTATCCACTCAACTGATATCTGTTAGCTGGAGCTATGTTTTCACCAGAAACCTTAGCCTTCCTTATTTTGCTTAAGTTCTCTGGCAAATGGAAATAGAGTGCACAATGAAGCACATATTTATTTGTTGTGCGAGTACTGACTTTACTCAAGCTCTTATCCAGTTTCCGTTAGTTGATTGATAGAATGATAGTTAAAGTGATACTGAAAGTTTTAGGCGTTAGGTTGTTAGAATTGGCAGTCTTTCATATCTCTGAATCAAAACATAACTTCCCAGTCCGTTTTATTTGATTGTTTCTGCTTTGTCTCTCCAATTAACCGTTCAACTCTATGTTCCTACTATACAGTGCCAGTACATTCCTTCTCTTCCCTTACAGAGCCGGACCCATTCCTATTGTTATGTTACCGAATGTTGGACCCCTATGATATGTTATTTACACTCCAGATGTCCAGTTTTGGATGTGCAAGTTGGAGTCCCATATTGGTTGAAAGTATGTACTGTTTTCTCCTACAAGATCTTAGACAATCCTCACCGTATGAGTTAACTTTTGGGGTTGATTTAGACGTGAGATCCATTTTCTCAACAATTGTCTGCTTTTCTCTAGGAGTGATGTCTAAATTATTTTTCTACTTCTTCTCCGTGTTCTGATGTCAATACTCTTCATATTACATGTAGTTTAGTGCATCTCTAGATGGTGCACTTGGGTCTTCAGTTGATTCGATTTTTATAATCTTCTTTTATTTTTATTCTAAAGAGTGAATGTTAGATGTTGGAAGATAAGCCTTTGTCTACAAATTTTGTTCCCTTCAACCTGCTAAACCAGATTACCCACATGTAATCATCTCTAGTTTAATTTATTGGATAAATTACTTTTTTTTCCAACTTTTGGATAAAGTACTGTCATCTACCAATACGGTGCTTGTAAGGTCTGTTCTTTGATCTTGGCAGGAGATGGCCTCAAACGGTCGATTTACCTATGTTTCTTGTTCAGTTGGAAAAATATGTTAAAAGATATCTGACTTATTACAGCTGGATGATGCAATAGATAGTCTTGGATAATAAGCACTTCATTGTCCAAGATAACACGTAGTAATATCTTTGTTGTAGTGAGTCAGTCGAAGGTGATAGTTTTGAGGATTTTCAATATTGGAGGAGCTTATCATAAACAATAAAATAGAAAATTGGTCCATGTGAATTCTAAAATAAGATCAGATCAGGTTCACATATAATGGGATTCACAGAAGCCAAGTTTTCCCTAAGAGGGGAAACAGATGCAGTCTTTTTCATATTTACTTGAGATTTTTTTCGCGTTACACTTTCTCAGGTTTTCATACTTTTTACTTGTATATCTAATTGAATGGAGTTTGGGCTCTGTCTAAGCTATGTTTGCGACATGAATGTGGTTGCGTATTCTTGCAGAAGCACTCACAAGTACCAAAATTTGGCGACTGGGAGAGCGATGAAGATGTTCAATATTCTATTGTTTTCGAGAATGCTGCTAAGGGTAAGAAAGGAAGTAAAATGAATCCAAATGATCCTCAAGATCTTGATGCAAAAGTGAAAGGTGAAAATGGAAGTAACGCTGTACGACAGAAGCCTGAACGTTTTGCCAGCAGAGATGATGTAGAAATGCGGAAATCAACTGACAGAGCTCCAACTTACTCATCTCCACAACGACATGGTGAAAAATCTGGAGGCCGCAAGTCAGAATCAGAAACAATGAAGGGACCTGAAATCCCGAGGCATGAACGTCGGCCAAGTCGAGAAGAGGGTTACCTAAGGAAACCTACTGATTCCCCATTGCGCAATGAGAACATGGGGAGAAGAACTCCTATGGAATCACCTCATCATCGCTATGGTGGCTTAAGTGGTGGTGCTACTCCTAAGAGGGCCTCTCAGCAAAGTGTGGGACCCGATCGCAGCATTGAGCACTCCCCGCTGCATCCGCATGGAAGGGCTGGAGGCAAAGGTGGTGTTGTTTCCTCTCCCTCATGGGAAAGAAAGACTTCATCTGAAGGTAGTCATGGTCTGGCTCCCTCTACACCTGGAAGATCCCGTTTGAGATCAGTTACGAAAGGTGATGACACGGTATGTCTTTTTTTCGTTTTCTTGCCATTTACATTCATAACAAGTATGATGATTAAGACGCTTGTGCTGCAATATAAGTAGGACCCTTACCAAAACTCACAAGGATGTCAGTTACCAGTTTCAAAAAAAAAAAACTCACAAGGATGTAAAGGTAAGGATGAAGTTACTTCCTGTTCTCTTCTGTAAATTAGTCCGAGAGAACTTGTACTGAGAACAAATAAAAAGTTTTCCTTTAGAAGCCTTCTGACGGGAGAACATTTTCAGACCTTCATGATTGAGAATTTTACACTACTTTCCTATTTTACTTTTCCACCGACTGTGGCAAGAATGTGTTAGCATACTTCAAACTAAAAAAGAAAGGAAATCCGAAAAAAAGGGTAAGAAATCATGGTGAAAAGGGTTGCTGCTGGGACATATTAGACTATCCTACTAGCCAAACTTTTCTATTGCTTTCTGTAATCATGAGAAGAGTATAATAGAAGTGTGTTTACCAGCCTGATGACAGCCCTGCTGTTCCTAAATTTGGTGACTGGGATGAGAATGATCCAGCATCAGCAGAAGGTTACACACAAATATTTAACAAAGTGCGAGAGGAGAAGCAGACTGGTGCAGCAAAAGTACCTGCCTCGTCTAATGATTCATCTTACTCCAACAGTCAAAAGCGATATGGAAATGACAGTGGAAAGGTATGCAACTCATTTGGTTTTCTAATATGGTAACCCCCTTACCCCACCCCACCCCCCCCCCCCCCCCCCCCATAGGCCATCAGCTTTTACCATTTTCCTTTAGTGACTCGAACCCCCAACTTCATGGTGTGTAACTCATTTGCGTCAGACCAAGCTTCTGGTCACTTTTTTCTTTCTAATAAAAAGGGCAGCCCGGTGCACGATAGCATCCCGCGTTCACGTAGGGTCCAGTGAAGGGTAGCACCTCGAGGGGGTGTGATGTAGGAAGCAGTCTAATTGTCTGTGAAATTCCAAAAGATTGTCATTGGGAGATTGTTCCAACAAGAAGATAATGAATGACCTCTTACTATCGTTGTAGTAAAGTATTATTCATTTGTTTATTAATGTTTTCTTACCTCTCCTCGTTGTTGTTCTTCGCAGGGATGTTTGTGCTTTCCATGGGGTCGTAGTTGACAGAGCTGACTATGGAATTGAAAAAAAAGCAAATGGGCATGTACCCTATTTTAAATCATGGAACACTGGTTATGTATAGATTTAGGTCTAAGTATATATGTTGTTCATTGTGTGCTTTAGACTGGAATTCTTTTATTTGCAAAATCAGAAAAGACTGAGAAAGGGGAAAGAAAAAACAAAGGAAGAGATAATGACATTCTTCTTTTTCTGCCATCCACTAGTTGTTGGCTTCCTTGTTCATGGAGACTTATCTATCTTTATATTTTGCAGCTATTCTATGTGGTGAGCATGTCTGTGAGTGCAGTTTCATTTAGTTCCATTTGAATAAGCTTTGGCTTCACATTGATTTTGTAATCTAGGCGTCTAGCTTTGGCTCAATTGTTGCAAAAGCATATATTCATTAAATGGAATTCTAATGGAAATTTTGTTTGTCTCTCTCCCATGTGCAGACTTGTGGCTTGTGGACCTTGTTTGGCACTATTAATTTATGTTTTATGCACTGACGATGTAAATATTAACATTACATGTTAGTAACCCCTTATAATTTTATTGATCGGTTTACTTGGAAGAATTATAAGTTACCTACTATAACATATTAAAAAGAGTAAAAAATTTACAAGTCAGTGTATATAACCTATGTGGCATATTATTGAACACGTGGAAGTCTACGTGTAACCAATTGTCTCACACATGATGGGTAGAGGGATTCAGTTAGCAAACATATGAGTACGAACACCGGGATGACAAAAATGGACATGTACAGGGGTCTCTCAGGCTATTCCACCTAACTTAAATCCTAGATATATCTTAGGCATAACGCAAACAATAGAGCTAGAGATAACGCAAACAATAGAGCTAGAGGGCTGACTAACAAAAAGTTGTTTTTTTTGTCAACCATCTACTATCCAAATCACATGAGTTCGACTGATAAGGATTTGCGGTATAAGCCGATTAACGGGGAGGGGGTAAAACACTTCCTACTGAAAGGTTCTTTATTCTCAAAACTCGAACATAAGACATGTTAAGGGTGGATGAATATCCATCCCCCTACACGCCAAGAGCTTAAACCAAAATAAAATAAAATAACATCTACTAAACAAATTAACTAATAGCATTTCAATACGTATTGTAGTCGTGTCCCTATTTACACAATGAAAGAGTTACCGAGAAGATTTCACATCCAGCTCTCCTCAGAATATCAGTGTACATCATTCAAAGAAGCATGCCAATTATGATCCAAAATTTTAAATGATATACTGAAGTCAAAATAACACAAAGGAGGAAGCATCCCCAAGTATATCACAGAGATCTTCTATATAACAGAGATCTTTTTAAACTGTCAAAAATCACTTGCCTCTCTTTGGCCAGCTTCAAATAAAACTCTGTTGTTTTCTCCAACAAGAAATACTTCTATCTTTCAAAATGCAAGTATAAATCCCAACCCTTTTGAATTTCATCAAACCTCATCTGTTAATTTCGGGTTTTCGCTCGTTGCCTTACTATCTATGTCCTTGTTTTTTGGAAGGAGAATAGCATTTGTTGATGGACTATTTCCCATGTCTTTGGTTTTGTGAAGGAGAAAAGTACCAGAAAGGATAGTTACAAAGCCACATAGTTCTGTTATTATCTGTGTTGCATTCTGATGATCCCAGTCCTGCAGTTCCAAAAACAATTGTCAAGTTTGGAACTATATTGCTATCTTCCTCGGACTCTCCGAAAAATGTTGTTGCACCCGTTGATATTTTTGAAGAGTCCGAACAACACAACTTTTTTGAGATGTAAATTTCAGATGAAATAAACAATCAAGAAAAAGCAGAACATATTTACACTTTGGGTATAGTAGATAGGTTGGTAATTAGGCCACCGAGAGGAACAAAATATGCCAGTCAAATCTCATAACATTGTACACTTTTTCCTTTTGCATGAGTTTATCTTCCAAACATTTTCATTATAAATTATTTATTATGCTTTTGCAGAGAGAGAGAGAGAGAAACACACATTTTCTTTTTCCAAAATCTCATTTCCTGCCCTGAATACATTATCTTTGCAACTTGTCCAAATTACGGAATGACTTTAATTTCTACTCATCGACAATGTAAGAGAATTATTTCACTATCAGATTACCCAAAAGATAAAATATATCTAACCATCCATAAAAAGTGGGGCTAGAAAACTAGAAAATAAGGCAACTTCCTTGCTACAACAGGTTAAAATACACTGATAATGTGAAAAATTCTTTACACAATAGTGTATATAAGTTAAATCCTGCAGAAAATGGACATAATTGTAATAACAAAAGAGTGAGAATATCCCTTGCAACTATAATGAAGGAGATTGCGTCCAATATCACAGAAAATGGACACGTTTGTAATAACAAATGATTCACGTTTAAACTCTATAAACCATTTTTGCGTCCAATGATACAGTAAATGGAAATGATTGTAGTAACAAACGATTCATCGTCAAATGCTATAAACTATTTTTGCACATCTGATAAGAAGTGGAAGTTGATAAAGCTAAAGAAATGCTGAAAACAGAATTAAAAAGCTTTTGAATCACCTTAAACATTATCATGCTGGCAAGGATGGTTAATGTTGTAAACATGACATAGTATACTGGAGAAACCACTGCAGTGTTAAATGTGTCAAGGGCCTATAAAAACACATTAGTTGAAGAGTAGTTAATATTCTGAACATAACAAGTTTATCCAATAAGATATGAAACCATAAAATCTACATTTGAAACTACAAACTATTAACTCCTTTTCCCTATGAACTGGTAGTTCAAATCAATCATCTAAGGGGTAAAACTAATTTTCATACATGTCTCAGATGGAATACTTTAGGAGTGAATTAGACTGGAAAATTTGATTCTCGTTGAAACGGAAAATGAAGTAAGTTCAGTATATAATGTTTGAATATACAAACTTCTAAATTCACACTTACACTCCACTAGACTTTTTTCTTATGTAATTTCTTATTCTTATACAAGACGTGAAGCCACCTTAGGCAATGTTAACCTATGTTGATCGGACTCCAAAAATGCACTACTTTTGAAGGATCAGACACGCAATTGTTGACATTTTTTAAGAGTTCGAACAACATAAATGTTAACAGGAAGTCAGATCAAAAGGTGCTTAAGCTTAACATGGAGCTCTATAAGAGAATTGAACAAGTACCTTGTTCAAATAGTTCAGCTGCAAAAGGCAAAAGATGGTAACAAACACAGTAAATAACCATGTCTGGAAATATTTAAACTGATTCTTTCCTTCGAATGTGAGCTTAAGAGCGATTCCGACTGCTTTCACACCCATGACCTGAATAACAACAAGAGGAAAGACGAGCGATAAACATATGAAATGTACAAAAAGAAACATGAAATTGCAGGTGCAAGTACATAAAACATAACATACTGACCGTGAGAGACCCCGTCAGAGAACAGATTCCGATGTAAATGACCATATACCTCTGCCCATAACTAGGCACAAACCGGAATATAAGGACAAGTACCAGCACTATGACCACGCATGTGTATACAATGAATCCTGTTCTTCTCAAAAAACTTATGGTTAGTCCAAAAAAATATAAGATGTAGTTATTGAGTACACGAAGCGAGTATTATATTAAGTACAGGAAGCGAGTATCTACATTTTTATTGTAAATTCAATTCATCTCTTGAAGCCCATTTTTTATTTCCAGCAAACTATTTCAATGAAAACGAGAGTATATTGTTATATACAATACTTGAGCGATGTTTTAACATTTCCAACACCTGTAAGGCAACATTTACAATCCCTGTTTCTCTACTACAACAACAAATGCGCTTCTATCCTAAGCAAGTTGAGGTCGGTTATATGAACTTTCGGTTATATGAAATTTCACTGACCATATCATCCATTTGAACTTATTAAGTCAAATATAATACAGATAAATATAAAAAGTACCCCAAGGTCTCTTTTTTGTATCAGCATATAATCTCTGACTTGAAAGTTGAAGTTATTCAGCAGACAATATGCAAGGTTAAGAAAATGAAAAAAATGTACTAAGACTGCATTTTGGAAATACCTATTTCTGTTGCTAGGTACCAAACATCCATGACGGATTCGATTTTCCTTTCAAGGGGAGCATGTAAGACAATACTAACAGAGCCAACCAAGCAGAGGACACAACCAACAATACCAAATATATGCAATCTCTCCTTTAAAATAAAATGGGCTAACACTGCGCTGCAAAGGAAAATTATATGAGTTTTGAAACTAAAAAGAGCTTTTCCAAGTAATATTTCTACTCCAATAATGCGACATGATTACATACCTCACAATTATACTTAAAGCTCCTAGAGGAGTCACAAGAATCGCCGGGGCATATGCATAAGCAGCAAAGTTAGCTCCCTCTCCAACAATCACTGCAAGCATATGAAAGATTAGGACTACGTAAAACTGTAATAGTTCCTGAATATTTTAAAAAACGAGTGAGAAATAGGTAACGAACTAGAGACTCAGAGAGAGATCAGAACCAAAACTCGGCAAGGAGAAGGTGGAACCCAGGTGCTACACTAAACTATGATGGGGCAAGCGAGCTAACTATGCATCAGAAAGCATGCGATAACCAACAGGCTATACGTTCAAGTTCAACTTGATAACCATGACTTACCTTAGTACGGGTAACTAACCGTTGGGGGTGCAAGTTATGAAGAATGCTTTTCTATTTCAAATGTCCTCCAACTAAATAATGAGTACACTCCACAATGAATATGGTAGAGAAAGATTGACAGAATTAACAAAGTCCCCTTTCAATAAGATAGGAGTATGTTAATTAAGCTAAGCTCATCACTATAAATTTCTCAAATTTTCTCTGCATCTATGTCAGAAAATGTTGTAGCTATTGAGATCTTTTTAAGAAGCACTTGATCACTTTTACCAATAGAGATCTCTGCTTAAAGTGAAAAAAATATCATATAACAATAACATACATTTAAGTTTGAGTTATGACTCTTACTAGTTAACATCCCAGCCCACCACATTGGTTCCAGCAGATAAGAGTGGCCTCCTGAACCTGTTCAAAAAGTAACCACAATTAGAAACAATTGAAAACACTACAAGCTAATGCAAAGACAAGATATCCTTGGCATCCATAGTTGTGATTTATAAAGCATATATAATAACTTTCAACTTTGAAACATCCTATGAAAACAAAAACTAAGTCTGTTCTTCCCAATTTAGACAGTAGTATAGCACGAGCAATTTAGAGGGTTACCAATGGATTATTCTCAATACGCTGCGAGCTCTACATACATGTGTTTTAGAACGTTATAAAGCAACCAAGAAAAACATGTTAGCAGGTTTTAAGTGAGTAAGAAACACAAGAAAAGTTAACCAACTCCTACAAGGAGAAATTACATGTCCCTAAACTCAGCAGATGGGACATCCTTCTATGAGGGGTGTCATCTGATACCGTTTCCCTGAAAAAAGAAAAAAACACAAACACACATAACATGTAATAGACTGAAAACAACAATCCCAAACAATTTGGCGTCGTCTATATAAATCTTCACTGGCCATGTTTGATCACCGCTTAATGTAATAGATGGAAAATAACAACCCCAAACAAGTTGGGATCGTCTATATATATCTTCACTGGCCATATTTGATCACCACTTAATGTAATAGATGGAAAACAACAACCCCAAACAAGTTGGGGTCATCTATATAAATCTTCACTAGCCATGTTTGATCACCACTTAAACTTCTTGAATATAAAGCATCAATTTAAGACAAGACATAATGCCTTAGAGCCTTTAAGCCACACACCAAAACCTATATACAAGATACAAGCTGAGTTGTGATAATAGGCCGACACTGCTTGCACAAAATGTTGCATAAAACCACTATCTAAACTTGATACACATAAACTACTCGGTCCCATATCATTGTAAGCAAAATAAAGTTTATAGCCATATATCTAACTATACCATAATGAGTGCAAATTAAGGGTTTAAAATGAAATTTAAGGAAATTAATGAGGAGAAGAAAGTGTACCTGCCCTTGTTCCTGTTGCACTAGCCTTTTTAAGGCCTTTCTTCTTAATAATAAAGCTTGATCCAATGAAAATACTTGATGATATAGCTAATATAACTCCATGAACATTATCAGATATTCCTCTCATTTTTTTCAACAAAAAATGGAGAGGATAACAATTTAAAATTTCAGAAATTCAACCCTGCAATCAAAAAACACATTAATGTCACAACATACGTGCAAAACATATACAATTTCAATTAAAAAAATCATATTCTTTTCCAAAACAATATAAAATTGAACCTTTTGGGTATGTTTTGAATTTGATAAAGTGGCTAAAGATACATAACATCGCCCTTTATCCAAACATATGTGAATTTTCAGATAAAGGGTCGATGAAATTAGTTACAAGTTATGAGAAAATATTGTTTAAATTTTCAATATTTTTTCAAATTCTCTTCAGCCAGCTTCTATATAGAGCATTTTTAATCTGCAAAATATATTTTTCTATCTTTCTGTATTTTTTTTTTCTCTCTCCTTTGCATGCACTAATTCATGTTACGAGGTGTCCGTTACACTTGCAATAGAGAAACAAAGCGATACACACAAAACTTCCGAATCCCACGTTGTTAATATAATACATTGTATAAGGCTTTGTTTGGTTGGTTGGTCCCTCTACTTTTTCTCTTCTACCTTTTTGCCACCTTTCCACTTTAAGGATTCTTTTCTTCAGTAATACAATAATATAGCAACCCTTGAAGGAAGGAATTGCATCACGTTGTCGCTTGTGATGGAAACATACTCCTTCCGTCCCAATTTATACGAGGGTTCAACTATTTGAGGGTCAATCAAGTCCTTCTTTAGCTATGATTTTCTCCAATTCTTTTTATATATTTATGAATTATTAATTATGCAGACTTATAGTGCTTTTTATGAAGTTTTATTATAAAATACTTAAAGAATCTATGTTTGAAATTGAGTCAAAGATTAACTGCTTTGACCCTCATACTCCGAACTCCCTCATATAAATTGAGACAAAGGGAGTGCTATTTTATTTTTAAAAAATTATTTGAAATTTAGTCAGTATTGGTAAACTTTAGACCGCCTCTTCTTCATCTTCTTCATGTACATGCTTGTGATCAAGGGCGGAGCCACATACGGCTAAGGGGGTTTGGGCGGAAAATTTCACTGTTTATACATAGTTAAAATTATTTTTTATGTATAAATAGTAGATGTTGAATGCCCTTGGACTTCTTTGTGTGTTTACTTCTTCATAATTGGAACCCCCTTATCGCAAATCCTGGCTCTGCCACTGCTTGTGATGACATAGTTAAAATTATTTAAGGTTTAATAAATATTGACAAACTACAGACATAAACTGATGCTCTGTCTTCTTGGTGAATTGTAAGTAGCAAAAGCAAAACTCAATAATGCATAAGGGATCCACACTAGTGATTCTTTTTAAGTGTATATATTATGTTTAGGTAGGGGTGTAAGTTTGTGCTTTGTAAATATTATGCACCTCTTTTGTTAGCTTCAAGGGGCAAGGATGATGGTATAGAAGTCCTAAGAAAACTGTTGTTAAGGTCTCAAGCTAAGGAGTTACATGTCGAGATTGTTGGCTTCAATGGGAAATCAAAAAGATGTTTATCGTGAAAAAAAGAGCTCAAGAACGAGTCCAAGAATTATGAAGAAGAATGGGCTAAGTGTTACACATTTCATTTTTTTGTGCGGACTGCCCTTCAAAGCCCTGATCTTTAATTTTTGCCCCTCAAATTGGTGATCTTTAATTTTTGTCCTTCGCTTAATATTTTAAGGTTCTAGGTTCGAATCCTAGCTCAGTAAAAAAGGAAAAGGAATTTCGCAAGGCAAAGTTTTGAATTCGTAAGTAGAATTTTGAATGCAGAGTTTTGCACTCATAACAAAACTCTGCCTGCAGGCAGAGTTTTGAATGCAAAACTCTATCTTAAGATAGAGTTCAAAACTCTGCTTGCAGGGAGAATTTTGCATTCAAAATTCTGCCTGAGGCCTAACTTTGGCCCGAATAGGCCTAACTTTGGCCCGAATAGGCCTAACCTTGCTGCAAATCTCTACCTTGCGATTTTTTTTTTTTACTGAGCTAGGGTTCGAACCCCAAACCTCATGATATTAGGCGAAGGACAAAAATTAAAGGCCACCAATTTGAGAGGCAAAAATTAAAGATCATCCCAAAATAAGGGCATTCTAGTGAATTGCCCCACATAGTTCGTGGTTCTTATTTTTTGCGCGGATTGGGGGTGGTCTTTAATTTTTTCCCTTCGCCTAATACCCCGAGGTTCTGGGTTCGAACCCCAGCTCAGTAAAAAAAAAAGGAATTTTTGCAAGGCAAGTGTTTGGATTCACAATGCAGAATTTTGCAAAATTCTGTCCATACAAAATCCTGCCTTAAGGCAGAACTCTGGTTTGCAAATCCAAACTCTACCTTGCGAAAACTCTTTCTTTTAAAATTTTTGCCGGGGTTCGAACCCGAAACCAAGAGATTTTTAGCGAAGGATAAAATTAAAGACCACCCCCGGCGAAGGGCAATCGTCCTTCATGGTTCAACTCCAAGCCCAAGAGAAGAAAGATTGAGGCTCACATAAAGCCTCAAAGAGATTAAAATGAAGCTCACATAGGAGCTGAAATTTTGCCCAAAAAGGGGTTGATTCACGTCAATTAAGTGCAAGAATAGGCATGTGTTTTGGTTAGAAGTTTGGCAACTTTTCCTTCTTTTAATAGGGAAGAGTTTGGTATTATTTTTACATCTTTTTTGGGTTAGGTTTTTGTTTATTATTTTCATAAAAGTAAGATTCGGATCTCATGCTATTTGGGATAGTTGTCTTATACATATAGAGGTGAATTTAGTTATTTTTCTAACAACATTGTAATTAATATTATTTGAGAGGTTTCTCTTCTTTTATACCTTTCCGTGTTGGCTACTTGGGATTTGTCTTGCAATTTTATAAGAATGATTCTACTAAAGGGTAAGATAACTTGATATCTTTATTTCTATTTAGGTAAATTAAAGAAGGTAATCCCTCTTTCACGGTCACATATCTTTTTGGCTAAGAAATGAAAAACCTTTCTCCTGTTACATGAATTCAATTTTCATTTTATCCGGGAAAAATCATCTTTTTCTCAACAATGTCAATTAGTCTTATACAAATTGTTTTCTCTAATTTTCTTAGAAATAGAGGGTTTAAATCACTTTGTTATCTAAGTTCTTGAATTGGTAGTAACAAAATTAGTTTAATTAATCTTGATTACTAAGATCAATTGGCGTTCTTAGCACTTAATTCTGAAATTTGGGGATCTTATTATCGAATTCTGCATATCTTTAATCTTTGTAATTTCACCTCTGCATTATTTTCTTGTTTTCTTTCAAGTAACTCGATTCTTATCATCTTGGATGTTAAAAGTAATAAAGCTGACCTTTATTCATAAATAATAATAAAAAAAAGATAATGTAAAATACTTATGTGCATACTAGGGATGTCTTATTTGTAATTTTTGAATCTTTTTGTGTACAAAATTCATGGCGACGGGATAGTAATGCCAAGTTTTAATGATAATTCCAACTCCAAACCTGGTTATACCAACCTCAGACCCTAACTTTAGACTCTATGTCTGTTTTTGGACTTCATTTAAACTGAAGTTCAAAATCAGACATGCGAGTCTAAAGTTAGGCTTATGTCTAAAGTTTGAAACTCCCGATACGCGATTTTCAACTTTAATCCCACGAGTCTGAATTTAATTACGAGGATACTAAATTTTAAAAACTTTATACACTTAGCCTATTTTTTAAATAGGACTCCAAACTGTCGTACCCTTACCTTAATTAGCACAGATTACTGGTCTCATAAAAGTTAAACTACAAATTGCACATAGATGATGGGAAGAAATGAGGCAGCCCGCTAATTTAGCTATCGCTTAGCACGTCAGGTTTGTGCATCACAACTCACAAGCAATCAGAAGAAATATGATATGTCAGTTAAAAGGAAATTTTAAGATGTATTAGGTTACATGTAAATTTCTCAACATACCTTTATTGATAATCTAGTAAAGATGGTAACTAATCTGCTATAGAAAGCCATATATTTCTATTTATGATGATAAAAATAGAGCTGTAATTCCATCTCTCTCTCTCTTCCTTGTTTTCTTTTATGGCTTTTGCTTGCTGGTGGTGGCACACATGTAGGAAGCAATAAACATTTCAAAGATTACGTTTAGATATCTAATGGAATTTGTTTATTAGAAAACCCACCCACCCCCACCCCCCCCCCCCCCCCCCCACCCCCCCAAAAAAAAATCATGAAAAGGATATTAAAGAAAGAAGACATACCTTTAGCACAAATCTTAAACGGCTTCCTACATGGAGGTTAATTTTGCCTGTTCAAAATGACATAAAAACACAACAAAAAAATGCAAAAAATTGCAAACTGTTAATCTATGAGTCCATTAGGTGCGGAATGGAGTGTAAAGAATGGTGGATATATATTATACCAGGTAAGAAAAGATATGGAGGATGTATATACTTGATTTATAAGGTAATCGCATGGATTACATGAATGTGATAACAAATAATGGGTACAACAATTAAGGAAAAAGTGTTGAACAAGTTAGAGGGCCAATGTATCTTGAGTAAGTATAAGAAAATTTAAAATTTTCAACAAAAATATGTTGTGATGAATTTGGAAAAGCATTGAATTGGATTCTTTTTCTATTTTGTTAATTCATAGACTCAATTATTTGTCCTCATCATTAAAGGAAATAAATCCGAGGGTCTATCGGAAATAGGCTCTGTACCTTCTAAGGTACGTAAGGATAAGGTCTGCGTACACTCTACCCTCCTCAGACCCCACTTGTGCGATTTCACTGGGTATGTTGTTGTTGTTGTTATTCAAATTCTTAATTTTTGTTAATCTAAGGTTTTAAATATTTAACTATTATTATAATTTTAAATAAGGTAAAATCTTAATCGGTTTTACAGTTCAAAATATATGAATTCCTACGTAGTTTAAATAAGAAACGCTTTTTATAATCAAAATTTTAATTTGATTTTGAAGTCTCAAATATTATAAAATAATTAACCATAATTTTATAAAATATCTATTTTACGGAGCAACAAAATCGATCAATATTCACCTTGAGGCTTTATGCTTTTCAACCCAAAGAGGGAGAGCATGTCTCTCCAAATTGAGAAAATCTAAGGTTATGATCAATTACCTTTATATCAATCTTAATCGAATATATACAACATATACTCGCTCCGTCTCAAAAAAGTGGCGTTTTAGCAGAAAATATGTGTCTCAATATAATTGTCTCAATTATACCCTTATATGAAAAAACTATTTCTTTTTAATAGTGCTCAATTTTCAAGAAACATCTAATAAATAGGGGCAACTTAGAAAATGATACCTATATTTTTTTCTTTAATGGACGTAAAAAGAGTTAAAACGACACTTATTTTGGAATGACAAGAGTATTGTTTTGTTCAAAATCTCTTTACAAGTTTTCAACACGTGACTGTCAAGAGTGTAACACATTGACACAACATCAATAAGTAAATATATGAACACATATTATGAGCAGCAGATTTCCCTTTTCAAAGCTAACGGTCTTATTTCATTCGAAAATCATAGATTGACATATTTGATTACCACATTATATTCATCTAACTCAGTTGATTCATTTATATGCATTAATTGCAATGCTTATATTCAGTTCTAGTTTCCGTAGTTAATATGTTTATATTTAAAAGTTGGGATTGATTTCTCAATTATTGATAATTCAATTAATAGCTATTATCTTAGAAAATCACTTTTTTAATTGAATGAAATTGAAATCAAGAACAAATGTGACTTTCGGATATAATAGTTCAGGTGATTTTCTTATTGTTGTGCTGAGACTTTTATAGTGAATGAATTGTTCAGAACATACAATTCATGGTTCACTTGAAGGGTAGTTAGGTTAGAGCTTCAATCGCGTCTTACCCCAATTTTGGGGGCATAACAAAATCAATTTGATAGATATATTTTGTGGAAAGAATAACAAAATAAGCCATAATGTACCAATTTTCCAAATTGCTTCAATCTGATTTGGTTCTTAAACAAGTATCTAATTTATCAGCATTTATAAAATCTCAATCAGTTTATATAAAAAGCCAACAAGATTATGAAGTTAGTCAGTCCTGACTTGTCAAATATTTTAAAATTATTTTTATTTTCTCAACTCAATATGAGTTTAAAATTTGAAATATTCCAAGTTTATTTTTGTTTACTTGGTGCTATTTCAAATTGGATTAGGATTATATATATTTTCTCGTATAAACATATATATTGACTTGTCTTGCCTTTTTTGAGTTTTAATTTTTGTACTTAGTACGAAAGACCAAAATATATCGAAATATTTTGGTTCCTCATTAAGAAGATACTAAATTTTTTTC
The DNA here is from genome assembly GCF_019175385.1 of Lycium barbarum. Taxonomy (NCBI): domain Eukaryota; kingdom Viridiplantae; phylum Streptophyta; class Magnoliopsida; order Solanales; family Solanaceae; genus Lycium; species Lycium barbarum. The sequence goes on from NC_083343.1 coordinate 129,514,963, forward strand.
AGCTATGAAGAACAAGGAAACTTACCTTATACAAGTTTGGAAGTTCCATAAATTAAGAACTAATCTTTTGGATCTTTTGAAATTATTATCCATAATTAACTACAATCTATGGTACAATTATATAACAAGACTCTTATATTGTTCTTTTAGGTCTATAATAATAATAATTTCCATCTGGTGAAAATCACGTAGCTTCTGCTGTTAATACTTGAGACCAGGTTTGTTATTTGTTCATCCTCCTGATAACTTTCACATGGATTTTTGTTTCCAGTTATTTTACAAAAAATTATTTTTGTTACCTCTTTATATGCTTTTAAATCTTGTTGTTGTTTTTTTTTTTTTTTCTTTTTTTGACTTGTAAAAGAATGGAGCCTTTGAAGATCTGATGAAAGTCTTTTGTTTTAGTGTATGTTACTAGTATGTGTTTTCATTTTTCGTTTGTTTTTTTTTTTTTTTTTTGTTTGTTTTATTGGTGGTTCGTGCATGCTATTTCCAGGTAATTTAATACATAAAAAAAAAAAAGTCGATTTCATCCCTTAGAATACTACTTGCTTATTTATATATGAAGATTCAAAAGTTTTATTCATGAAAAAATAGATTTGTGAATCTTTTTTTTTTTGGGTAATTAATTATACAAAGTATACAGTTGACAGTTATTAAACTGGAATAAATTTAACGATCTGATAATGTATTTAATGTAACTAGATGATACCAATAATGATTAAATTTGGTGGTTTTTTTTTTTAACAAAAGAATTAATTTTTTATCACTTTTTATGTACCAATTAGTTGGAATTAAGGTTGAATCAGCGTTTGACAAAAGTATCTTGAATTTGATTAGACTATTTCTTGAATTTTGTTAGAGATAGTTCAAGGATAGGTAATTTTTCCAAGATCTAAAAATTTCGAGAATTTGAAAAAAAAAATTGTCGGTTAAAGGAATTGTCCTCAACTTGTTTGAGACTGAAACATGAATATTGTTGTATATATTCTCATTATTATACTATTATGACTTTCATTTTCCATCTTTCTTTGTTGACTAACAATAAATTTAAGCATATCAATTATCAACTTATCTCTATGATTTTCATAAATTTTCTTAAACCCTTTGCCAAATTTTATCAGGATTTACCATGGAAGATGAAACAAACTTGATATCAAGCACCACCACATACCTAACTAATGGGGATTGTGACTCAAGCGCGAGCAATCATTTGCTGCCTCAAAAGCGCAAAATGCATGCACGTGAGAGAAAAGCTTGCATTTCTGGTTCGAGGTTTAAAGGGGTTGTAGGCCAACATAATGGTCATTGGGGAGCTCAAATATATACAAATCATCAAAGAATTTGGCTTGGCACTTTCAAAACTGAAATGGAAGCAGCAATGGCTTATGATAGTGCTGCCATTAGACTTCTTGGTCAAGATCATTCACATAGAAATTTGGCTTGGACAAATGCCACAATTCAAGAACCAAATTTTCAGTCACAATTTTCAACTGAAGATATTCTTAGGATGATCAAAGAAGGTTCCTATCCTTCAAAGTTTGATGAGTACTTGAAGGAAAAATTTGAAGAGCATTTTCACCCTTTGAAAACCTTACATCCAGCGACCGAGGTAATTTAAGAAAATTATACTGTGTAAACAAGGCAAAAAGTATATTTTTTCCAACATATACACACACACAAAAAAAAAAAAAAATGCACCAAAGTTATTTACTGGTAATGTTCCACTAAAAAGTGAAATTTGTAGAGTTTAAGTTATCTACATTGGCGGTGTATAGAAGTTTTTACACTGTCAGGTCATTCAAAAAACATCTATATATAAGTCTATTTTAAATGTGAGATCGTAATGTTGAAATATGGACAGGTACATGCTAGTCCGCTACGACAAGTTGGACAGGTACATGCTAGTCCGCTACGACAAGTATACAAGGCTATCCTTATGGTGTTAAAAATATAACTCACACATAAGCTGATGAATCCCCTTAATATATTAAAAGCTTATAGGGATTGCAATTATATTTATTTTTTTCTTTTTTGAAAATCCTCTTGTTAGAATTTCTGATTTTGCTCTTGCTGACAGGGAAATGATGAATTCTCATACAAGCAACTTTTCCAAAAGGAGCTTACTCCAAGTGATGTTGGAAAGCTTAATAGGCTTGTGATCCCAAAGAAATATGCATTGAAGTACTTTCCTCAAATCCAAGATGATGAGATGATCTTTTATGATACCTCAAGGAGATTATGGAAGTTTAGATATTGCTATTGGAAAAGCAGCCAAAGCTTTGTTTTCACAAAGGGTTGGAATAAGTTTGTGAAAGATAAAGGTTTAAGAGCCAAAGATACAATTGTTTTCAACTTGTGTGAATTCAAGAATGGAACAAATTGCAATGCCTTTGTGATTGATGTGGTGAAGAGTATTGAAGTTTTGCCAAAGGATGTAGCACTCAATCATCAACAAGAAGGAGCTATTGATGATGATGAAGTGGAAACAAAAGAATTCATGAGGACACAACCATTTGATCATGAAGATGCTTTGGTACCAGTTTGGCTTTTTGGGAAGCAAATAGGCTGGTCAGAGACAAAAAAAAGCACCCTATTTAGCAACGGAGTTTAATTAATATTCACCGACAGCGTAAAGAACTTTTTGCACTATCAGGTCATCTTTGTTTGTTGCACCAGATAATCAACCTTATTTTCAAGAATGAAAATCTCACTCTTTGTGGAGATTATCTGTGGATATTTTTTGCTGGCCTGATAGTATAAAAGTTTCTTTAATATTGTTGGTGGATGTAATTTAAACTCGAAATGGAATTCTACTTTTAGCATTGGGAAGTACTTTAATGTTCTTTCTTTCTTTTCTTTGGGGTGAGAATTCTAAAGTTTTTTACTCCTGCACCCTTTGAATGATAGTGTTAACATAATTATTGTTAGATTTTGATGTAAATTAGACCAAAGTCCCTTCTTGTTACTAACGCTAATAGTCATTTATATTTCAAAAAAAAAAAAAAAAAAAAAAAAAAAAAAAAAAACAGGTTTGTTCATAAAGTTTTACGCCGCCTGATTTCCTGAATAAAATCTCTTGGTTTAGTTTATGGAGTCAACGTTAAATTAAACATGTATGTCACAAGTCATTTTATATAACATAACAAGAACAATGGTCTTAAAAAGGTTTCTAAAAGAAAAGGAAAAAGTTATTTTTGACAACTAGAGAAGACTGAGATCCTCCATAAGTTGAAACTCTTTATGTATTTATTCAGCTCTATTCAAACAAACAAAAAATGTCATAAGTAAATTAATTATCTTTTTGAAACACTGAAAGTAAAATATTGAATAAGTAGTTATCATGTTATATCAGATTCTCATATTATAAGATACTTATCAGAAAGTGGAACTGGATTTATAGACAAAACTGTGATCTAAGTGAATAAAATAAAATGAATTCAGCTGCTACCTCTTTCCTTTGTTTTTTTTCTTTTCCCCCCTCTATCATACAATTATAGCAGAGTTCTATATTACAAAATCAAAATTGTGCGGAGTTGTAAAAGACCACAAATACTAGTTCGTTTACACTCACAATTAGAATGGCATCTAAGCTTTTAGAATAAACTTGCAGAAGCTTATGCATGTAACAACTTCCTACACACACTGGTTGGTTAGATGTTCAAGTACCGGACAACAAATGGCCCCACTTAATGCAGCCACGAGCGCAACCACCAGAGCAGGAAGGTGAGAATCCAACCGAGAGCCCAGCATAGGCATCTCCGAGCCAAATATACTCGGGATCCTTGCATAGCCGACAGAGCTTGGTCCTTGGAAACTCACCATGTTAGATCATGTCAACAGCAGTCAATAAGGTATTACGTATGGCAGAGCATAAACATCAGCAGAGTCTATTTGCAAAGGTTCCGACCATACCCGATTGTCCATAACTTCGTCATGACACATGTCGGGCTTCCTTACCAGATTACTCTTGCTTCCAAATAACCAATTCTGATCATCGAATCCAGACCACTCGTCCATCTTGGGAACCGAGAGTATCTGGTTCAGATACTTGGAATCAGGATGAGGAGGTCTTTTAGACGCTTCAGCAATCTGATCAGCACCAGGAGACATGGAAGAAGCCTTTGGTTTAGATATAGCCAATGTCTTTGGTTTAGACATAGCTAATGGCTGACCTTTCATAGTACCATTGACCCCACGCTCCCTGTTTCCCACCTCAATATCAGTGGCAACTCCGTGCTTGTTGGATAACTTAATTGTACTGTTGACCTCGCACTCATTGTTTCTCATTTCAATGTCAGTGGCAACTCCGTGCTTGTTGGATAACTTAATTGTACCGTTGACCTCCCGCTCTTTGTTTCCCATCTCAATATCAGTGGCAACTCCGTGCTTGTTGGATAACTTAATTGTACCATTGTGATTCTGCTCCTTGTTTATCACCTGAATATCGGTGGCAACACCTTGTTTGTCGGAAGATAAGATGTCTGTTTTTTGGTGAGTCTCCAATCTCTTTCCATTCAGCGTGGGCTGATGAGAGGATGAGGGCCGCAGCACTTTAGTAGGCCTGACTTCACTCTCTGTACATTAGAACAAAACCAAGCAACACTAATCGGTTTAACGCAAAGGACAATCGAAGCTGAACATGCTTGCTCAAATTTTTATGGAAAATATTGAGAACAGTGATTACCAATTACCTAAAAGACTACTACAACCAAAAACATTAGAGGATATAAAGCAATATAGTATTCGATAAACAGCAGCTGTTAATTTTGTTCACTCACCATGCAGGAAACCATTTGTTTCGATATCCTTTCTTTTTCTGTGATTTCCCTCGGGGACCGTACGGGCAACGGTATCCTTGGAGACAAGTGGAACTTGGTGGGTGGTGTTACTAACACCGACAAAATTGCTCTTACTGATGTCTCTTGATTTGTCCTGTTCACTTTTCCTGTGTGCACTTTTGTCCTTCCCCTTCTCTTCCTTTTTCTTTTCTTTCTCCTTTCGATGACTTTTCGCATCCTTTTCTTTATGCTTTTTCTTGTCTCTTGGTTTGTCATCTCGTCTTTCTTTTGATTTCTCTTTTTCCTCTCTCCTGCTGTCAAAGTTCTCTTCCAATGGCGGCAGCAATCCATGAAATTTGCTCTTTTCCATCCCCGGAAAGCTAGGAAGTATTGCTTTAGCACCAATTCTCGGTTCAACTCTGACTTGTTGTCCATCCATCTTGTTGCTAAAAACATTCCTCTCCTTGTTTTTTTCCTTCTCTTTAGCCAAATTACCCGAATCCTTGATGTACATACTGTTTGTCTTTTCGTCCCTTTTCGACTCAACTGGAAATCTCTCAGCCAACTGACTGACTGGGCCCTTCTGTTCATCTCTAATCCTCCTAGCCAACTCCTGCACAAATTTCGACTCATCCATCTCAACAGCAGGGAGGCTGGATTTAAAGAGTTTTTCTGCATGCTGGCGATGAGACTGATTATGGAATTTTGCTTCCTGTGAGTTGATGTTTTCCTCTTTAAAATGTTCATCTCCACTAGGAAGCTTTTGTCCGCTAGAAGCCCCAGGTAGAACAGCAATTTTTGCCTCTTCAGAGATGTCGCTTCTCTCTTTATCCTTATCCTTCTTTTTATCCTTGTGTTTTTCCTTCTTGTCCCGGTGTTTGTCCTTTTTGTCTTTCTTTTCTCTGTGTTTCCCATCACTTCTGTCTTTATCCCTTTTCTCTTTACCCTCTTTCTTCTCTTTGTCCTTCTTCTCCTTTTTATGTTTCTTCTCCTTCCGTTTCTCCTACAGAACAGGAAAAAACGGCAGTTCTATATCAATAATGCCATGTACAATCAATGCCAACATCCTCATTAAACGAAGAAAACTGAAGGCAAGAAATTACAATTCTGAATAATAGCACAGATTTACAACTGAGTACAGCACCAAACTTCAAAGTCAGATTGATCATGTTCAGGTGGAAATCCTAAATATAGATTATTTGGGCATCAACACATTAGAGAACTCGGGACATTCCGGTAGTTTCTTAGTAAAAGCACCAAAAACAACCACTAACCTTCATTAGAGCAATCAAAAGAATAAGTAGCCCCACAATGTTAAATTAGTATGAAGAAAGCAAAACCACTGAACAATGGCATGTAGGTACATTGACAAATTATTGCTGGTGTCCTATACACAACATAGTAACAAGCACACCAACAATTTGGAAGGCAATGAAATTTTTCCATCCTAATCAGCGGAGGCAAAGAGCTATAACTGAAGAATTTATGTTTTAGGATGGTCAGTGGTAGCCAAATAAACCACAAGAGAAGAAAATCAATGTTAAAAATGTATCATCCTCCACACGAGATACACAAAACTCCCAACACTTTTTTCCAGCTCCATGATGTCACTAACCGAATGGAGGACGGGTGCATAGTCCATACACTAACAAGAATCAGAACTCAACAACCTTAGGAAGAAGGGGAACAAGCAATATCATCTCAACTTCCCTATTTACACCACTAAAATGCACATACCTAATATCATGAGAGTTGAATTCTGGCACATCAGAACTGGGACAGAAATGCCAGATCTCCTCAATATTTAGGGATAAGTTTGTTATCCCTCGTGAACAAGGAACAGGCATTCAAGACCAGTTCATTGACTTCCACTAAGGAAGGACACCAGTCATGTAACTGACTGCTAAAATGAACAAACCGTTTTGACTTCAGGAAAAAGATAAAGTAAGCTAAGAAATAAGATGTAGCAGTTTCTGACGATTCACAATAAGTTGATCCATTTTACATCACCGACGCAATATCAACAACCACCTTGTTTAGCAAAATTAATATTTTGAATCATACATGTTACTACACCGTCCTCTAGAGAAAATATTCTCCGTGCTCATTAATTGTCCTTCAGCTGCACAGACAATAACAATCTTCTATTGACATGCAAGCGATCCCATAAGTTTCTACCTTTAACTGTGAGGACATCCTTAACTCGTCTACTTGCTCCAGAGACCTTTTCAACTCAAATCATGCTTCAAAATGAAGTATATACAGTCCTCACTTAAATTCTACTTATCTGACAGCAAACCGACATACACCTCCTCTATCCTCTCATCCCCTCTTCGTCTTAAGGAAGAAAAAGAACAGGGAATTACACCTCTTCTTTGCTGGTTATTAGTTTTCTACTGAAGCTAAACAGCCTTCTTTCCATGGGATAAGAAAACTCTCCTCCCCTCCACACTAAGTTAAGCTGACCAAATCCATTTAGACTACTGTTGGCTGTGTCATGAAGCTGAATCCTTGTTAGCTTGTTACATCCACTAGCAAGTGCAATTTATGGAGAACCAATTTTCCGCGATCTCCAAAAGATTTCCCGGACAATACAAGGGCACCTTCTAGAAGGTGATCACTGAATATAAATTGCAGCTCTTAGTTTTTTTTTTCAGAAGAAATTACAGCTCTTAGTTATTAAGATCATATATAAAAGGCCTCAGGTGAACAAGTATACACTTGCAAAAGCTTGCAACTGACTTCCTATTCTTGGACTACCTGAATTGGTGAACTAATTGTAAAGAAACCCTTCTTCTTATGGATAACTTATTGTGAAAGGAACTAGTACTAAAGGAAATCTTTAACCGTATACACCCTAGTCTTGGTGAGGCACGCAAATAATTTTAGTACGGTCAGAGGCAATAGAACTGTCCAGCTAGTTTTGCTAAAAAGTATTCCTTTTGTTCCATTTTATGTGGCACTATTTCCTTATTAATCCATTACCAAAAGGATCGAACATTTCTTTATTTAGAAACAAATTAGCTTTAAATCTCTCATTTTATCCTTAATGGCCACATAAATCTCACGATATGTTCAAGACCACAAGTTCCAAAAGTCCTTTTTTCCTCTTAAAACTCCATACCCACTCAAACTATGCCTCATGAATTGAAATAGAGGAAGTATGACCTTTTCTAATAAAGTAAGGATTTATGCCCTAGGTTCTATGCTTCATACTTTAGAGGCAACAACCATCCATGATCCAACAGTATTTTCCATTATCACGTATCTCTAGTCATCAAAACTATAGCCATATTATCACCTTAAAAAAAAAAAAAAAAAAAAAAAAAAAAAGAGGGAACCTTCATACTCATAGCCTAAGTTACTCGGACTCTTCGAAAGTGTTGCCGCACCCGTGTCGGATCCTCCAAAAATACACTACTTTTGAAGGATCCGACACGCACCCGACGACATTTTAGGCGAGTCCGAGTAACTTAGCTCATAGCAACTAAATTGACACCATTTAATCTGAGGTTATATTTGCTCAACTGCCACAAAACCTAAGGTCTTCAAAAGGAATGATCCCAACATCCTAAGTATGTTCTACAGCAACGTCATTTTTCCAAACATTTATAACAAAGGAGACGTCATGCCGCTGAAATATCCACTACACAGAGAATCATGGTACAGTTAATCCCTTCACACAAAGATGCTAATGAAAGACTGACCAATAAGTTTCTCTTTTTCTTCATTTTATATTCTTTTACCAGCAACAAAACTAATAAATAATTACGTCTGATGAGTTTTTCCATAACTCATGAGCAACTTTAACCCTCCCCTGATGAAAGAGACTGATCAATAATAGCAACATATCACAACCATTTCTCTTACTGACAACGAATTCCACGATTATCCAAAGAAACTTAGAGGGTTTTACTTGCATTAGTTGGTCAAGTTCATCTTAAAGCCAGAATCCATTTTCAAATCAGAAACTTAAATTCCCCAAAAAGAATTACTAAACCATGACCAAACAAAAGAATCAAGCATCACATCCTCGCTAATCTAGAAAAACAAACAAGCATATCCCTATACATTTCACTTAAACAAGATTACCCTATCACTGAGAAATGTTCCAAAAGAGTCTTCTCCATATAAACTAATCCAATCACATTACTGATGTTTAAAGTATCCTTCCTTCTTAACATATGCAAGCAATTTTAGATAAATATTACAGTCTTATCGTTGTACTCAACACGGTCAAAGACCAGAATATAATGGACTCGGATTTGGCTCCATTATAGCAATAACGGCTAATCAAGTTATCTTATTTCAAGTGATACTTCATAAAAACAATCCATTGGAATCTGTCCATGCATCAAAGATAAAGCCCTCTATAATAAGGTAACCGTCATGAAATATCGGTATTGGTATAGCAAAAGCATATCAACACAACAATGATATTGTCATATAACTTGAACAAACCTCTTTTAACAAGTTCCCGTCCTCTGGTCTAGGCTTCTTTTCATATCCTTGTAGTGGAAATGGAAAGCAACGAGACATGGCACAGAATTCTACCGCTCTGAGTTAAAAAGGCGCTGTTTCGCAAACAGTGTCCTTCAGTTACTTTCTCCAGTAACAAGCAACTAGACTCCTGTCCATTCACCATGACCCCACATTACTTTCCAGCTTCAATGCATTTAATTCTAACACAATCAGTCCAAAAACCACACTTAATTAAACTAGCTCTTCACTTCAAAAATATCCAATGTGATAAACTAAGATGACGGAGTTCAATAGTCGACGATGTTAGTGCCACAAAAAGCTTTTTCAAGAACTATGTCAATCCAAATGGTTTTCTTAGAAAAGAGAATTCTCCAAAGTAATCTGATCCTTTTTCTTGTCTGCAAAGCCAAAACTTTACAACCATCAACTCTTGCATATACATAAACATCACCTACACTATTAAGCCTAAGCAAAAATGATGCGAAAAAACCCGAAAAGCTTCCCACTTTTCTATTCTCCTTTTCTTTTTCCTTTGTTTCAATAGTTCCCCAATTCTAGTAGTATAATATACAGTCTTCTTCCATACCCTAATCTCAATCATTCAATTCCCAAAACCTCAAAATTATCCGCCAAAAACATATTTTTCTCTGATCCAGGCTATAAATAGCTCAACAAAAACCTGAATTTAACACTGAAAACCCTTCCAAGAATGCTGATCACTTGACCTGGTAACTGATCCAATTTGAAAACCCTAAAAAATTCCATCAAAACCAGCAAAACAGCAATCATTTCAGCATCCAAGAACACAACAAAAACCCTAAATTTTACCTAAAAAGGAAACTTTGTTCAAGTTTTGAGGAATCAAAGTGAAAAATCCAACACCCTTTTGTTAAAAATTCAATCTTTTCATCAAAAGAAAATAAAAATGTCATTTTTATTCCAAAATCAAGAAACCCCAAATGGTTAAACTTCTTATCTTAGATTATAAATTTATAATCAACCAAATTAGATTCAATTCTTGTTTTCTTTATTTCCTTAGTTAGTATACATATATATACACATCATTTTACCTTTTAAAGGGACAAGATCTCAAGATAATCAAGAATAACAACCAATAAAGAATGGATTTTGCAACCCAAATTATTGTATTTTGAGTTTTCTCTTTGTTTATATGATGAATATAGGGTTTGAGAAAACTTGGGTTTTTTGGTTTTTTGTTTGTTTTTCTTTTTTGGTTTGCTTTTTTTTTTTTTCTCTGTTCTGAGTTTTGGGGAAATGCACAGAGGAAAAAAGGGAAACAGAGGGTGAGAGTCTGAGCCTCACATATATATTGAGAGAGAAAAAATAGATGTTTTTGTGAGGGGAAAAAAAAAAAAAAAGAATGAAAGACAGAAAGATCCTACTCTCACCAACTTGTCCGTATGACAAACACACTCGTAAAATTGTCCATTCTAATTAGGTGCTCATACATTGTACTAGCAATAGAATTTATGATCCTACAATAACATATTCAGTGTAATTTTATAAGTAGTGTATTAAAAGAGTATGATGTATGCAGGTTTTATTTCTATTTTCGTGGGAGTACAGAAGTTATTTTCGATAAATTCTCGGCTCAAAAAATTGTAATCAAAGCAGGATTGAAGAAAAAATAACACGGCAAAATAGTAAGACGAACAAAACAAATAAAGCAGCGGTTAGAAAATTTATGGTACTCCGAGTGATAATTATTCATTCTTCTAAGTTCTACTCTTCTTGCCATTTTTTGGGCAAGGGCATGTATAGTACTTGGAGGATCACTATTTAACGAATAATCGAGAAATATAAAATATTTAATGTTTAGTTGCTTCAAAATCAACTTTGATACGTTAGTTTGAAGTTTCAACATTGGTCAAAGTCATAGATGAATTTCTGAACTTGTTCTGATTTTTTATCTAGACCCCTCAACTGAAACGTTGACCATCTGAACCCCCAAACATAAGATAAACAATGTCATTTGAACCCCCTCGTGCCAGCTGGCACACGCATGAATCTCACTGCTTTAAACAGAGCGTGAGAGACTAATTTTTTTCTTTTTTTGAATTTTTAATCATTAAAAATTAATTTTAACAAAAACTCTATTTTAAAATCTATTCAAATAATTAAAAAAATCGAAAAACCCAACCCATCCTTTCTGATAGCCCACTTCACCAACGCCACTGCCGCCGCCGTCGCCGCTTTCTTTTTTTTTTTAATTTTTAATCATTAAAAATTAATTTTAACAAAAACGCTATTTAAATAGACTTTGAAGCCGCGCGGCGAAGGCAGTGGCGGCGGTGGCAGGGGTGAAGTGGGCTATCGGAGAGGATGGGTTGGATTTTTCTATTTTTTTAATTATTTAAATAGATTTTAAAATAAAAATTTTGTTAAAATTAATTTTTAATGATTAAAAATTTTAAAAAAGGCAGCGGAGGCAGTGGCGGGGGTTAAGTGGGCTATTGGAGAGGATGGGTTGGGTCTTTCAATTTTTTTAATTATTTAAATAGATTTTAGATTTCTCGGTCGGGGACGGGGGCTAGGGTTAGAGGGGGTAAGTCCATAGAGCTAGTTAAGATTCTTAAGGAGAGGAAGATTAATATAGCTTGCATCCAGGAGACCAAATGGGTAGGATCTAAAGCTAAGGATGTGGACGGGTATAAGTTATGGTTCTCGGGTAAGTCAATGTATATGAATGGGGTAGGTATTTTAGTAGATAGTGAGCTAAGGGACCAGGCCGTAGAGATTAAGAGGGTAAATGACCGGATGATGGCGGTTAAGTTAGTTGTGGAAGGGTTTACCTTGAACATTATTATTGCTTACATGCCACAAGCGGGCTTGGACGAGGAGGAGAAAAGGCGCTTCTAGGAGGATTTGGATGAAGTGGTGGGAGGTATACCGCCCATCGAGAAGTTATTCATGGGATGAGATTTCAATGGACACATCGGCTCAACCTCGGGGGGTTATGATGATGAGTATGGAGGTTTCGGCCTCAGAGTCAGGAATGGAGGAGGAGACTTACTTCTGGATTTCGCTAAAGTCTATGGATTGGTAGTAGCTAACTCGCGTTTCCCGAAGATGGAGCAGCACTTGATAACCTTTCGTAGTTCGACGGTTGCGACGCAGATAGACTTTTTGTTCCTTAGAAAAGAGGATAAAGGTCTCTGTAAAGACTGTAAGGTCATTCCGGGTGGGAACCTTACGACCCAACATAAGCTTTTGGTGATGGATTTGGGGATTACGAGAAAGAAGAGGAAGATTGTCGCAGATGACATGCTAAGGATCAGGTGGGGGAGTCTGACTTTGTCGAGTGCCCAGGAGATAGGGGAGAAATTGATGGCTATGGGGGCTTGGGAGAGTAGGGGGACGCGAGCAGTATGTGGGATAAGACGGCGAACTGCATTAGGGAAATAGCTAGAGATGTCCTGGGAGTCTCGAGAGGTCGCCGTGGTAGGGGACGTGGGGACTGGTGGTGGAATGGAGAAGTCCATGGAAAGGTGGAAGCAAAGAAAGTGGCGTACGCGAGGTTGGTAGACAGCAAAGATGGAAGAGGAGAAGCGGACGAATAGGGAAAGGTATAAGATTGCGAGAAATGAAGCAAAGTTGGCAGTTTCGGCGGCAAAAACGGCAGCTTTTGAACGTCTATGCAGAACTAGAGGACAAAGGCGGGGATAAGAAGTTGTTCAGGCTAGCCAAGGTGAGGGAGAGAAAGGCACGGGACTTTGATCAAGTAAAGTGTGTCAAGGACAAGAATGGAAAAGTATTGGTAGAGGAAGCTCTCATTAGACGGAGATGGCAGTCATACTTCCATAAACTCTTGAACGATGAAGGTGAGAGAGACATTGTGTTGGGAGATTTGGAGTACTCTGAGAGGCGTCACGACTTTGGGTATTGTAGGAGTATAAAAGTGGAGAAGGTTAAGGGTGTTGTTCGCAGGATGCACAGGGGAAAAGCTACTGATCCTGACGAGATCCTTGGGGAGTTTTGGAAGAGTGCCGGCAGGGCTGGTTTGGAGTGGTTGATTGGATTGTTTGATGTTATTTTTAAGACGGCGAAGATGCCTGAGGAATGGAGGTGGAGTATGATGGTCCCTTTGTATAAGAACAAAGGTGATATTCAAAGTTACAACAACTATAGAGGAATCAAGTTGATAAGCCACACTATGAAGGTGTGTGAAAGGGTGGTAGAGATGAGGGTGAGAAGAGGCGTGCCCATTTCAGAGAACCAGTTCGGATTCATACGGGGGCGCTCGACTACAGAAGTCATCCATCTTGTGAGAAGACTAGTGGAGCAGTATAGGGAGAGGAAGAAGAACCTGCACATGGTTTTCATCGACCTAGAAAAGGCTTACGACAAAGTGCCAAGAGAAGTTTTATGGAGATGCTTGAAGGACAAAGGTGTACCTGTAGCGTACACTAGGGCGATCAAGGATATGTATGAGGGAGCCAAGACCAGGGTAAGGACAGTGGGAGGAGACTCGGAGTACTTCCTTATGGAGATGGGGTTGCACCAAGGATCAGCTCTTAGCCCATTTTTATTTGCTCTAGTGATGGATTGTCTGACGCGGCGAAATCTAGGTGAGGTGTCATGGTGTATGTTATTTGCAGATGACATAGTCTTGATCGACGAGACACGCAACGGAGTGAACGTTAAGCTGGAGGTTTAGAGACATACTCTGGAGTCTAAAGAGTTCAAGTTGAGTAGGACCAAGATAGAGTACATGGAATGCAAGTTCAGTGACGTGACACATGAGTCTAACGCGGGAGTGAGGCTTGGTATCCAGGTCATCCCAAAGAAAAGAATTTTCAAATATCTCTGGTCTATTATACAAGAAAATAGGGATATTGATGATGATGTCTCACATCGTATTGGCGAAGGATGGATGAAATGGAAGCTTACTTCAGGAATGATGTGTGATAAGAAGGTGCCACTAAAACTTAAAGGTAGGTTCTACAAAGTGGTTGTGAGACCGACCTTGTTGTACGAGGCAGAGTGTTGGGCATTCAAGAGCTCTCATATCCAAAATATGAAAGTTGCGGAAATGAGAATGTTGTGATGGATGTGTGGGCACACCAGGCGAGATAGTATTAGGAATAAAGATATCCGGGATAAGGTTGGAGTAGCATCAGTGGAGGACAAGATGAGGGAAGCGAAGCTGAGATGGTTTAGACATGTGAGGAGGAGAGGCACAGACGCTCCAGTGAGTAGGTGTGAGAGTTTAGTTATGGATGGTTTCAGAAGAGGTCGAGTAAGCCGAAAAAGTATTGGGGAGAGGTGTTGAGACAAGACATGGCGCAGGTTCAGCTTACCGAGGACATGACCCTAGATAGGAGGTTTTGGAGGACGCAGATTAGGGTAGAAGGTTAGTAGATAGTCGTTGTTTCGATCTATAGTCTATTGCCCTTTGTTTCTTACTACTAGATGTGGTTTCTTGTACTTCGATTATCTTATTTATCTGTGGTAGCTATTGTTTCCTTTTTTCAAAATGCTTTATTTTGACTTATTCGCGTTCTTTAGTTTCATTTGCATTCTGCTTTGAACTGCTTGTGCTTATCTAACCTTTCTCGTTATGATTCTCTTGAGCCGAGGGTCTTTCGGAAACAGTCTCCCTATCTTCCGAGATAGGGGTATGATCTGCGTACACTTTACCCTCCTCAGACCTCACATTATGGGATTTCACTGAGTATTTTGTTGTTGTATTTAAATAGATTTTAAAATAATTTTTTTGTTAAAATTAATTTTTAATGATTAAAAATTTTAAAAAAGAAAGCGGCGGCGGCTGGGCGGAGGAGGCAGCGACGGCAGTGGCGGTGGAAAGGTGGGCTATCGGAGAGGATGGGTTGGGTTTTTCAATTTTTTTTTAATTATTTAAATAGATTTTAAAATAGAGTTTTTGTTAAAATTAATTGTTTTTGTTGACATGGCTTATTTAAAAAAAAAAAACAGGTAACATGACATGGTTCCATGTCACTAGTCTATTTTTTCATGTCACAGCAAGTGAGCTTCATGCGTGTGCCCAGTTGGCACGAGGGGTTCAAATGGCACATTTTCTCTCATGTTCGGGGGTTCAGATGATCAACGTTTCAGTTGAGGGGTCTAGATAGAAAACCAGGACAAGTTCAGCGGTCCATCTATGACTTTGGCCTTTCAACATTTAATAATACGAGTTTGAAGTTGGGCTTGCTAAAGCCTAAGTTCAAACAAGTATGTCTGAAGTTGGCATATTGCTTGTATAGTTTGAACTTCAGGCATTTAGGGTTGAAGTTAAGCTGACACTTGCAGTTCCAACTTCAAGCTTGTAATTTGAACTGCCAAATCTAACTTCAAATTCAAATTTCTGAATTTGACATAGCGCATTTGAAGTTAAAAGATATATACCCATGAGCATCTCAGAAGGATTCTTTTTCCTTTTTCTCTGTCCCAATTTATTTAACACTTTTCGCTTTTCGTTTTTCGAGAGTCACATTTTTTAATTTTGACAGTGTGTTTGAACAGAAAATCCTTAAATTTTTTGAAATAAAATTTACACGTTTGAAAACTACGTAAAAAGTATATAAAATATACTATAAGTCACCCTAATTAATAATTTAAAATATTTAAAAAATATATGAAAAAATTTATGGTCAAAGACCGACTCGTTTGACTGTTGAAAAGCGAAAAGTGTCAAACAATTTGGGACGGAGCGAGTACTTACTTTGGCTCGGATTGAATTTGTTTCTTTTTTAATGGTATATGAATGACGTTAGACAGAGTCGAAGTGTGTTTTCACTCGTGATGTAACTACATATATGGAGAGCGTTTTTTATTTCTATCTAAATTAAGGTACTTTGAGATTGACTCTAACGTTATGTATATCAACTACAAAGAAGCAACAATGCTCTTGTCTGAAGTTTGTCAATATTGGCTATGAGTTAAATATTTTAGGAAAATTGGATGTTATTCAAATAGGGCATGTAAATTATCAACTTAGTGCAACTTTTACCCTTTTTTTTTACAAAAAATTTATCTGGTATTCAAAATTTATTAGTCCAGCTAATTTAGATTTGTACAATATATGACTCATTGAAAAAAGTGATCATGTTAACTGGTAAGAATAAAGAGATCTCATCCATTTTCTTGCTCTTGCTAGACAATAGAACTCATGTAGTTATAATTTAGTTCATATAGTTAAAGGCAAATATGTTCAATCTTTTTGAAAAATTATTTCTCCGTTTGGTTGTGTAATGAGCAGTGGTGAATGCAAGATTTTGGGCAAATGTGCCGGCTTGTAATCACAAATGAACTTGTACGTGAATTTAAATCTGAAACGATAATGGTTCTAAAATTTTATTTTTTACTCACTATTTTTTTTAATAACAGCGGTCTACCCAAGATAAATAACTTCTTAAACATAGGAGTATTATTTCTTATATTTCTTACATATGTATTTGTGAATGTTTTTTCAGCAATTTGACATCTCTTGTAAAAGTGTCTCTGCTACTGATAATGAGACATAAAGTATCCCAATAATAGAAGTATTACTTTCTTATGAAAACAAAATATTGTTGTCCTTATTATGATAAAAAATAATTGTAGTTGATTTGAACATTTGGGGTAGATAAGATATTCATACTCTTTGTTAGAAGCATTTAAGAAATTCCTATAATTTGGGAATTCATAATTTGAAGAACAATTTCGAATACACAATTTAATATTTTTTATTTATAACAATATATATATATATATATATATATATATATATATATATATATATATATATATATATATATATATATGAGCGGGTTCACTTTTTTGTTTTTCACTCTCTTATTATTATTTTTTTATTTTTTGTCACGCCATCATTTGGGGTGAAAAATAATTGAAATGAAAATTGTTAAGGGGGTATATAAATACAACTTAAGTTAAGTTGGTAAAGTGAGTTTTCGTGTCAAGTTCAGGAGTTCAAACATGTCTTTTCTCTAAGGAGTCGTTTGGTTTAAGGTATAAGGTGGGTTATCTCAACACTAATTTTTATACCATGTTTGGTATAAGGTGTAAATTAGTGTTGGGATAAATTTATACCTTGTACCAAACATGGTATAAGAATTAGTGCTGGGATAACCCAGCTTATACCTTCTTTACTCATTTATACTGAGATTATTTTATAACATCGTTTAAATGATATAAAATAATTCCAATAAATGAAATAAATTAATCCCAAAATTATAATCTCGAGACTAATGAGTTCTTAAACCAAACGACCCTAACTATATAACAACTCACCTAACAAAATGCAAGAATCTCCAATTAGCCGTCATCATATCTCTTTTGCAGAATTCAAGGTAGTTTATGCTTTAAATTTTGTTTTTCTCAAATTTTGGCCTTTCTTTTAATGCTAACCACTCAAGCTCTAAAAATACTTGTAGTGGCAATTTTATTTACCAAACATCATAATCAGTACAAATAAAAATTACATTTAGAGATTTGCTTTGATATATTCACAGCACACATCATGCCTTGCTCTACATATAGAAACACTCTTTTAGAAGGTAGTACTAATTACAACATGTTATTTTAGCTCTTTAATCTGGGTGTGATAAAAATGTGCATGTATATGTTGCATGAGCAAAGTCGGATTCAAGATTTAAGTTTATGAATATTTCATTAAGATTTATAACATTAAACCAAATATGTTTTTCAAATTATGGGTTTAGACTTATTATTTTTTGCAATGTTAGTTGTTTTTACATAAATTTAGATTTTACATTAAAAATACTAACTTCAGATGAATTCTGTGCCGTAACACGGCATCCGCCTCTTTCTCTTTGCATGAATTTCCACCACAAGGTGTGCAATGCAATTAAAGCATGTATTTTGCATTAAATGGTCAGACACTAATTAATAACAACCTTTACAAAAGCAAACCGGTAATTTAGTTTGGCTTTTATATATGTTCCTTTTTTGGTTAAAAACAAAACTCTAATTTTTCGTATTTGGTGTAACAAACTTATGTCATATACCTATAGTAAGTGCATATATATATTTTGTCCTTCCAACAAATAAAAGAGCAGTTATGCATGATGCTATTGAAGATTAGAGTCCAACTTTGATAAAATTTTCGCTTGGTGTTAATTTGATTAAACTCATGACACTGTGATATAAACTGTAATCTCTTGATAACTAAATGTCTTCTAAAAAATAGACACGATATATTTCATGTGTGGTTTTTCTTTCACATCCACAATGTGGGATAGAAAGGTCGATTTGTCTCTTCAATGTACAAGTATATATGTTCAATAGAACAGCTCGAGACAATTTCATTAAGCCCATATGCGCTCCAATCGAACGGGTCACAGAAACTATGCCTATTCAAGCAAAGTTATGCCTTAAAGCGTAGTCCTGTAGTATGTCTTTTCCAGCATAGTTTTGTAGAAATTAATTTCTATAAAATTATGCCGGACAAGACATAGTTTCTATGTAACTATATAGAAATTATGTCAGTATGCCTTGCCCGGTATAGTTCTGTAGAAATTAAGTTATATAGAAATTATGCCTTGTCCAGCATAGTGCATAGTACTGTAGAAATTAAGTTATCCTACAGAACTATGTCTTAAGGCATAACTTTGCCCCGAATAGGCATAGTTTCTATGAAAATCTTGCCTTGCGATTTTTTTTTTTTTTTACTCTGTTGGGGTTCGAGCCAGAATCTCTAATTTCATGAAGCATCAAATGAGGGTACTTTAGCCCACTTTCATTAAATGAGAAGTAGGGGCAAAAATTAAAGACCAGTCCATACGAAGGGCAATCAGTGCAATTTTTTTGAATTTCTGTCTGGGCAAGATTGGGCTAAAAAATTTGGAAACTATTGGCTGAGTTTTATTTACTAGAAAAAAAAGAGTCAATTTTCATTAACTATCTTCAAATTTGTTTAGAACAACTAGAAAGAAATGTCTAACCAAAAAAAAAAAAAAAAACTAGAAAGAAATGAATGCATGTAAATATGAAATGGATGCTTTGCTCTTTTTTTTTTTTCTTTTTCTAATGAAATAAAGAAAATAATTTCTTAATTAAAGGTCTCAAATTCTGAGCCTATAAATGGAGAAACTTCCGATAGGAAGCATTTTTTGAATTCGATTTAATTAGACTAATGTTTTTTTAATACCAAATGCATAGATAAATAAGGAAAATAATATCTCTTTATCCTTAATTTTCATCCAATCTAGCCAAACATAGTGTGTACAAATATGTAACGTAATTATGTAAATGAATACACATAAATAACCACAAAAAAGGCATAATACTTAATAGGCCCTCCTTGGCCTCAACTGTCAAGTATGCCCTCCAACTTTAGGTGTGCACAAGTAGACACCTCAACCTGTATAAAGTTGAACAAGCAAACACAAATGTTAGCGTAGCACTGACATGACATATAAATTTTAGAGGTGTCTACATGATCATTTTGTAAGTTGGAGTGTTCAACTGACAAAATGGTTGAGGTGCCTACTTGTGCACACTCAAAATTAGAGGTCATACTTGCCAGTTAAAGCCAAATTTAAGAATCTGTTTGTGTATTAATATACCAAAAAAAAAAAAAAAGCATTAGGATATCTGTAAAGACAATGCAGTAGAAAACACAAAAATCAGTAGGACTTATAGTTAGAACTGCAGCAGCTAGCCTTTTTATTTGTAAGTTAAGTAGGCCATTGACCATGAAAACCATATATTTTTCACTTCATTTGATATTTTTGAGTTGGAGTTGAAGATTGAGTTGTGTTTGATTATAATTTTTTCAAAGAATATTTGGTTATTTGAATGTATTGAAAGTGAAAATAAATTTTTTGGTGTTTTTCAAATTTTTAATATAAATTTGGAATTTCTATGACCAAATGTTGATTTTCAAATAAAGTGAAAACGTTTTTCGGAAAAAAAAAGTGAAAAATTTTCATGGCCAAACGATCACTAAAAAGGTTACATTTTACAGATACATTTTCAATTGTACTTATAATAAATGACTTTCTATTTTTGGTATTTACACCTAATACAAAGAATCTTGAAGATTTTAGTACTTCTGATTTCTCTGGTATAGCCCTAGGTAGCATTTTCTTCTCTTTAATGGGGAGAAATGTTGATAAACCTAGAGTACTTGTTTTCTTGTACCCACAAATAATTTTTTTTTTCAAAAAAAAACAGAAATTTCAAAACGTTAGACTTTTCCATTAATTTGTTTGGGACTAATTGAAACCTATAATTAAAGAGATCCTTTTTGGTCTTCGGTATTTAATAAGTCAGTTTTGGTTTGAATTTTCACTCTTTAATGGTAAAAACTAAAAATAAAATTTGATAACAATATATCATTGTGTCTTCTTATTCGACATTGAAAAAATGGAATTTCCCTTTTGAAATTAATAATTCCTATAAATTTCGAAAAATTTAATCAATGCATGCATAAAAACATGTTAATGCACACCCGTGTAATCGTAACCTGCACCTCACATATCAGTGCAGCAGAACGTGCACCTCGCATATCAACACAGTAGAATGTGTAACCCACCTGTTGTTTCATTGAACTTGTTTTTAATCATAACGTAAAAGAACACAACGAGGAATAACTTGCCTATACAACTAGCCGGGAGGAAAACATCACTAGTAAAGACGTCTTAAAGACTCTTTCATCTCTTCTTTCTTTCTTTATGAGAGAGAGCTGCCAAAATTGAAAGAGAACATGACATATATCACAGTACTTAAGAGAAGAATCTACACGTGTTTTGTTCATATATTGTTTTTATATGTGGAATAAAGGGGCCGTTTGATTTAAAGAAAAATGATTAACAATATAGGAATTGTAAAATGAAAATTAATATCTTTTATTATTTTTTCACAAAATAGTTTTCTTTTTTATTTTTTACCCGATATTCGTGAGCGTGTGGTTCACACGCACAGAGGAGCGTGAAAGAAAATGAGTCTTGTAGGAAAGGGCATTTGCCTAATCGCATGTGGGTTGGTTCCTTCCCCATTGTGAAAACATCAGTCTTGTCTCACCACGTGGCATCTCAGGGTATTTTTTTAAATATATATCTGCCTGTACAGGCGTACACGTGTTCATTTGTCACTTTCCATCTTCTTTGAAATGATAAAAAAAATTGAGTCTCCATGTGGATCCTAGGCTTTTATGATTTTTTGTCCAAGTTGATAATAATATTTATATGTATCTTTAAGGTATTTAATATTGAATTTCTTTGAAGTTCAAGTCAATGCATTTATTTATTTTTGGTTTCTATTGCGTGTCCGGTATTTGTTTTGGAACTCGACTAACTTGATCCGTAGAAAATATAAAACTTTGGACATAAACTGCTATCTACCGAAGGTGATCCATTTCATGGGTCCATAGTGTGTATATGAAGACTGATTTCAATATTTGGACTCACAAGCCTCCATCAGATAACAATTGGTACTGGAGAAAGATTAATGCTTTAAAGACTGATATGCAGGCATGGTACACTCAAGGAACTTATATGCTAACCCCCGGTGGACAATACTCTATTTCTAGTAGCTATGTGGCAATGCTGGGGCACCAAAGCAGACTCAGAATTGCATCCTTGATATGGGGTGCTTCTGCATAACCAAAGCACAAGTTTATTGTTTGGTTGGCTATACAAAGGAGGTTGTTGACCAAGGATAGACTTATGAGGCTGCACATTCTAGTGGATAATACAAAATGTTGTTTATGTGATAGTCAAACTGTGAAAACTCATCAACATCTATTTTTTGATTGTGAATGGACTAAAAAGGTTAGAGCAGAGATGATACAGTGGGCTGGAGTTCAAATTCTAGCAGGAGAACCTAAACATGTGATGGACAGTATCAGATTAAAACATTGGAAACAATTACAGAAGGAAGTGATTGCAGCTTTATGGGGAGCAGTTATCTACTATGTGTGGAAGAATAGGAACTGGAAAATCTTTAGAGGCATTAGTGCCAATACTGATGTAGTTGTTACTCAGATTAAGCATGATTTTGTAATTAGATTAGACTCGGTTAGGATCTCGAAAAAGGCTCAAAGGTGTAGGACTTGGTTATAGAGATTCTTTGTGTAATCAGTACTCAAAAGGAGACCTGATCTTCCCTGCACCCTTCTTGGGAGGTGGTAGGGAATTAGGTGCTCATTAGGTGTAATTATTTTTTGGTGTTAATGGTAATCTTTACATAGTTACCAAAAAATAAAAATAATAAGTTATTTTTCATCCTTAACCTAAGGTCCGGTATAAAATCGTCCTTGTTTGGAATCCCTTTATCTCCAATGTTAAGCTTTTCAATACAAATTCGAATTTAGTCAAATCCCAATAGGAGTAGCAAACACCGATTATTGGGTGGAAAACAAAAAAAACTACCTAATTAAAAAAGTACACATATATATGTTAGCTTAAATAAGAGTACACACATATGGATAAATGTTCAATTTAATGCGCTTATGTTCCCTTAATTTTAATCGAAGGGGATTCAGAAGTTTAATTCGATTGTCGGGTTCGATCTTGCGTACAATTTTAGCACTTGATTCATTGTATTTTTAGAATGATAGAGTTCAACATAATAATTTGTTGGAATCTTTATTTTTAAACGTAAAATTCTTGTTTTCTTTTTTAGTTTTATTTGGTGATATGAAGTTTTGTGGCAATTTAATTGTTTTTTTTTTCATTTTTTTTATATCAACTGAAAATGAAGAAAAATCAATGAAGACTTTTCATAAATGTGGAATAGTAAATACGTTACTACATAAAATCTATCATTTCGTTTCGGTAAAGATTTGTGTAGAAACTTGAGAACAGACCAAAGAAAATCGATGATTGTTAAATTGTTGTCCTTATCACTTAATGGTTATGTAGACAAAAGTTTAAATCTTAGAGTTAATACTTCTTGTTTATGTATGAGTTAAAAGTTAGAATCTTTATGCATTGCATATATCACTGGTCTATTATGTTCGAAATAAATAGATAAAATCCACAAATAACCACTTTTCAAAATTTTAATTGAAAAATCGCCTTTTTTTCATGAAGTTTCAAATTTTATAGGTAAAACTTAATGTTGTGAAATTTCAGGACCGAGTTTCATCTTTGGAATTTAAAACTGCATGACAGACCGATAGTGTGACTATTTTCAATAACAGAGCTAAAAATGGATAGCTGCGCTATTACTACAAATTAAATAGTTCTTAATTATGAGGAAATTTTGGCAGACCAAAATAATTGATCATAATGTCAGATTCTTCACTTTTCTTACTTCACTCAATTGCTCTTTTATGACTTGCCTTTGCACAATATGATGGCTTTCTGTAGTTTATACACAAGATTATACAAAGTCATTTACTATTTGTTTACAGCTTTAAACTGGCATATTTTCTGATGATCTATGGGCTTTGTGTATTGCAATTTGTGGGTCAATGCAATCTCATGGGCTTATAGGTCTTGTATAGGTTTCTTATATGGGCCTTTACTATCCTTCCCAGCCCAGTAACCCAGCCAGCCCATGTATAACCCAAAACTGCTAACTGTTAGGAGATTCAAGTTCAAAGGCAGGGGCGGATTTAGAAGGAGGGAAGGGTATTCACCTGAACACCATTGGCAAAAAAATATATTATATATATAGGGTAAATTTTCTGTGAATATGTAGATATATTAATTTTTGAATACTCTAAACATATGCAAAAAGTTAGCTCAAGTGGTGCAGCGTGTTCAAAATTGTTCTAGCGTCTTAGGTTCGATTCTCGGGACAACATTTTTTTTTAATATTTAGCTTTTGTGATTTTTTCCGAACTCTGTGAGTGAAAATCCTGAATTCGCCACTATCAAAGGGATGCAATATCTGTTTCTTGAAGGTCATATTTCTTGTTTAGGGTCTGAGTTTAGACATGGGCGAATGAAGTGCTTCGATATCGAATTCATTCGCATTCGGTATTTTCTATGCATAGTAAAAATTATTACATTGAAAATTTAAAAAGTTTTAACAAATATTCGATTTGAACTCATAATTTTAAAGGTACAATGAATCCAGTACTAACTATGAATGTCGAATCCATTACGTTGAAGTCTTCAGTTCGCCTATGGATTTAAGCTTTCCAATCTCATAGTGCTCCTTGTTAATTATACAAAAACAGGCAAACAATTTATATGGTATACGGAAAGTATGTATTCGCATCCAGTCTGCATTAAATGTGCAAACACATATTATACGTGTATTAATTTGATATAAATATCAAGTTTAATGTTTTATACCCATGATATCTGCTGAACTAAAGATGCTCCTAGCTATATGACCTTTATGGAGACTAGTATTTGCAAAAAAGTTTATAAGTTTTGGGCAAAACAAGTAGGAAGGTACGCTAGTTATTATTGTCCTCCCTTTCCATTTATTTAAATCACGAGAAAATGATAAAACAAAAAGGACAAAGTACAAGAGAAAATGCTGTTGTCCAGTAAATTGCATACAGATATGTCCTTAGAACAAATGTTCTTCAGTATTTGTTGTACATATATTTGTTTTGGTTTTCTATTGGTTGTCCTGTGTTCGGTATCCGATGTCCGCTTTCGAGTCCCAACTAATTTGAATTCCCACCGCGTAAAGTCTTTTAAAAGAGCAAACACTCCGTAATAAAAATATTTTTACTCTTTGGGTTCAAATTAACCAAAACCTTTGATTAAGCGTGGTAGAATTTGATCTAGCACTGTATCAGTGGCGGAGCCAGGATTTTCACTAAGGGGGTTCAAAATATGAAAAAATCAAATACAAAGAAGCCAAAGGGGGTTCAACATCTACTATATACATAAAAAATAATTTTAACCATGTATAAACAGTGTTTCTTTGCCCCGACGGGGGTTCGGATGATCAACCCCTCCGCCGTATGTGGCTCGCCCCTGCACTGTATGACATATATACTAAAACCTCATGGTACTAGATCGCTAGAAACTTGTACTTCTCTTTATTACTAAAAGAGTAGCACGGTGCATTGGGGCATTTCGAGTTCATGCAGGGTTCAGGAAAGGGCCGCATCTTAAGGGATATGATCTAGACAACCTACCTGATACAAACATCAGCTGCTGACTCCACAACCTGAACCGTGACCTATAGATCATATAGAGATTTTACTGTTGGTCCCAGACTTCCCGTCACTCCTTTTTTTTTTTTTTTCAATTAGCCAAAAAGCAAGGATTAAAATATCTATGTTTTATTTGAACCTTGACGTTCTTTATACTATTTACAATACTTAGAAACTAAATAATTTTACCTTAAAGTCACATATAGATAATTTTTCGTACTCGAGAGTGAAACTGTCACATTCCCTAATAGTATAGTTTCGGTAGACCCGAAAGTACAAAGTTATTAACGTACCTAGTTCTTAATGAAATTCTATGCCAATATTTACTTTTACTTTCTAGAAATATACAAAGAGAAAGATCATTTTAAAATACAATGTCCATTCATTGATTTTGAAGAATTATATAGCTGGGTCCAGCATTAAAAGATACTACTACTTTATATGCTTTTATGATTAGCTGTATAATACAAGAAAGAAGTAAATTTAAAAGACATATCATGCGGACTATCAAGATTACTCACTTGATGTATCCTCGCTGCACTTTAATCTCTACTATCTATACTTAAGAAGCATGATTACCACCATTGTTCTGTCCTAATACTTTTACAAATATTATTTAGAGTAATACATTAACAGCCTGTTTGGATGGGCTTATGCCTATAAGCGGCTTATAAGCTAAAAAAAATATGTTGGGGTAATCTAACTTATTTTTTTGGGCTTATAAGCTGTTTTCAGCTTATAGGCTACTTTAGATAAGTTAAGTCAACTGGGCTCAATTATTTTTTTGAGCTTATTTTAAGCAAAAAATGACTTTAAGCTGGCCAGCCAAACACTCAAAAAAGCTGAAAACAACTTAGAAGCAACTTATAAGTCAATCCAAACAGGCTCTAAAGTCAGGCCTCTTTTCTCCTTTTTAGTCTGTAAAATATTAAACCAATATAAAAGAGCACCAATAAAGAAGCAAATAAATATAAATAAGCAAATAAATATAAAGCCAAAGAAAGCATAAAATGGAATCTTGATTTAATCATTCATCATTGCTTTGCTGTCTTAACTCATTACAATTCTTGATTGATGACAAGGCTGATCTGCACTAATTTTTTGTACAGAAATTCCAGCTTTTTTTCCCTTTTCCTAATAATATTCCTACATACAAACAAAACTATTTAAAACATTTATTACTCCACTTCACAAGAAATCTACAATTGCCCTTTCCTCCCTTCTCACTTTCTTGGTATATTAAAAGGTAATAAGAAAAATATAAACATGTTTGATTTTTTTTATTTTTTGTTTTGGTTTTTCATCCATCTAAGTCTGGCCTCTAGGCCTGCAGAATTACCCAAAACATGTGCTAGACGTGAGCGGTAACATGTACCGTATCTGACTACTATATCTGATACAATGATCGAAATACGCCACAAGCTAACTTGAATACCACCATTAATATCGCTCAATCTTGAGAATGGGCATTAGATGAGTCTAATTCTTTTGATTGAATCCCATAATAACTCACATACCACTTGACAAACTTCCTCAATCCACTTGACAAATCTGTGGTTGGCTTGTACCCAAAATCCCTTTTAGCCAATGTAACATTAGCATGTGTGAATGGGACATCACCATTTCTTGGCATTTTAAGAACCTTCTTTTTAGCCTTCACATTTAATAAACTTTCCAAAATTGTCACCAATTTGTTCACCGACACTGGTGAAGTGTTACCTAAATTGTACACCCTTAGTTGTGCGGGACCCTTCTTCTTTCCGCCACTACCGGTGCTCTTCTCCGCCGTGTCGAGTGCCCCCAGACACCCTTTAACGATGTCATCGATGTACGTGAAGTCACGCGCCACCTCTTTATCGTCTTGTGTAACGTAAACATTTATTGGTTTACCTTGTACCATGTCCTTAGTAAAGAAAAAATAGGCCATGTCGGGTCTACCCCAGGGTCCGTAAACGGTAAAAAACCTTAAAG
The DNA here is from genome assembly GCF_019175385.1 of Lycium barbarum. Lineage (NCBI taxonomy): Eukaryota > Viridiplantae > Streptophyta > Magnoliopsida > Solanales > Solanaceae > Lycium > Lycium barbarum. The sequence goes on from NC_083343.1 coordinate 129,542,275, forward strand.
CGGTTAAAGAAAGACCGTAAATATGATTATACGTATGAGCAATTTCTTCACCCGCTTTTTTTGTGGCGGCATACAGGCTAGCTGGTTGGTCAGTACGGTGATTTTCGGAGAATGGTACATTTGTGTTCAACCCGTAAACCGAGCTGGACGATGCCCAGACAATCGCGGGTTGAGGATTAGCTAACTTGATTGTCTCCAACAAGTTGACAAATCCTGCAATGTTTGATTGGACGTAAGATAGCGGGTTCTTCATTGCATACCGTACGCCCGCCTGCGCGGCCAGGTGGAGTACGTGCGTGAATGGAACGATGTCGAACAATTTGGCCAATAGCTCTGCATCATTTATATCACCTTCCACGATGAAGATCTCGTGCTGAGCTAGTAATTTTTGGCGCCCGCGTTTCAAGGATGGGTCATAATAGGAGTTGAAGTTATCTATTCCCAAGACTCCGTCCCCACGTTTCTTCAATGCCATAGAGCAATGGGAACCAACAAAGCCAGCAGCACCTGTAATTGAGAAGCGGATTCAAGATTTGACTTTTGACTCTATTTTATTCAGAAATATGTTCAAAATATAATAATTATATATATTGAATTTCAGAATTTCAACACATATATCTATCATAAAAAAAAAAAAAAATTAACGACGAATAACTTATGTTACTAAACAACAACAACAAGAACCCGTATTTAATGACGTATTATAAAAAAAAGATCCAATTAATTAGTTAGCTAGGCCTGTCTAGCTACGAACTTTGTAGCTAATTCTTTTTTCTTTTTTGTAGAACGATCTAAATAAAATTAGTAAATTATACATTCGCTACTAACCTGTAACCAACACTGACAAACCATTGGTACGTCGAGGAGTGGAAGAGTGACGGACTTGTTTCTCCCAAGCAGCACCACCACCATAGAAGGCGGAGGAGAGGAGGTTATGTGTAGTGGTGTGAATATTATGATGATGTGGAGTATTTTCTGATGAGCTTAAAGGAGGGTAATTTATAATGAAGAAAAAGATTAATAATAGAGCTACTAAGAGGGTAATTCTAAAAAGAAGTTTAGAAGAAGCTGCAATAAGTTTTGTGCTATTTACTCTTCGTATATAGCTATTATATCTCTCTAGTTTCATTACTTTGCTTGTATCAATTGAAGAGGCCATTGATGAAAAAATGACAAAGTTTGAAATGAGTAGAAAGAGATTTTTTTTTTTGTTTTGGTTCAAGAATGAACTGAAATTGAGGAATTGAGAATGTGAAGATTATAAAGGAAAAAAAGAAGGGACAATGAAAGGGCAAAAAAAGACTGGTGGACCTAAAGAGTAGGGCAGAGAAATTTTTGGGATTTTGTTTGTTGGATACCAAATTCTGTTTTTAATATAGATAACTTTGGTTATCAATAGTTTTGTATATATAGGTATATACTAAAAATAACAGGAACAATAATAGTAATAATAACAACCTAAATTCATTTTTTGTGCTTACGTACGAACAGTGAACTTTGGTAATTATACTAATAATAGCTTAATATTATTATTTTAGTTATTATTGCTTTCCCTTTGCTTAAGAGAATGAGTCAGCGTTGATTGTTAGTTTTATTTTTGTTTTTCTTGGAAGGGCACGACCGTTTGTCACCGACAGAATATTTTACGGTTAATTACTGTCTTACTTATTGTCTGGATCTTAGTTTAGTTCAACATACATTAACAGGTCTTTTTGTCACAAAGGTTATTCGTATTCTTTTTGTTCTTTAGTTTTTGTTGAAAGTTGATATTCAGTAAACTTTGCTGGTTTCATTAATTTGGATTCACATTTTATGAGCTCATTAAAGAGGAAATGTTCCCGATAATTTTAAGTATTCAAAAATTGCATGTTCTGGTCTAAATTAGGTAGGTTTAATTTAGAAAATTATTGATAGGCTAACAAAAGAAGAAAATTAGGACTAAGAAGCTTCATCAGCTCACCAATTAGGCTGTGTTAAGCATGAATTTTGTGTACCACTTGGGATGTGACACTCTCTGTTTTATATGGCGAAGACTCGCCTTCTTTGAGAAAGAGAATGGATGAGGATTGAGATGGAGATGTCGGTCCCTCCTCAATACGAAGAAGGGTGAGTTCAAGATAGAATTGTGTCAACCAGAGCTATGTACATAATAAGATCATAATTATTTATGTTTGGATACCAAGCTAAATTATCAATATATTTAGAGAAAAGACATCATTTCTTCTCTAAATTTGATCGCACAACTCACTTTAACAATTTAACTTAACGAACGTTTATTTACCCTCCTAAACAACTTTCAAGTTAATTAAATATCACCTTATACATGCAATACCAGTTTCATGGTTGGAAAGTGCTATACACGCGCGCCACATAAGCGCCACCTCAACGACACGTCAGATAGTCTCTCTTTTCTTTTCTTTTTCTATCTTCACTTTTCTTCTTCCATCAACAATAATGAGCCCGTTTGGATTGGCTTATAAGTTGCGTATAAGCTGTTTTTAGCTTTTTTGAGTGTTTGACTGGCCGGCTTGAAGCCATTTTGTGCTTAAAATAAGCCTAAAAAATTAATTGAACTCATTTGACTTAGCTTATCTAGAGCAACTTATAATAACTTATAAGTAAAAAAAAAAAAAATAGGCTATCCCATTTTTTAATTTTTTTTGGGCTTATAAGTTATTTCTAGCTTATAATTTACTTTTTTTTAAGTCCATCCAAGCAGGCTCAATGGCTACCTTTCTTATTCAAACCCCCCCCCCCCCCCCCCCAAAAATGAAAGCTCATTCTCCATCTGAACCGCTTGTCACTTCTTTAAAATCCCATCACCGAATTCCCCTTTTTCAATCTTCCCAAATAGCTCCGTAACCACACTTGCTGATTCATCTTCACCAAACTAAACCTGGGTTACTTTTTGCTTCTTGACAAAATTTCCAACACTCTTCCCACTCTTTTTAAAATTACCAAATTGCCCTCCCCCTTCCACAACTCCCTGCAATTTCGGATTCAAATACATATTCCCGATTGACCTATACTGATGCCTGAGTTGATATTCCCGATTGAATAATCAGCCAGGGAAAGTGAGAAAGTTGATAAAGAAAATAAGAGAAAGGAAGACAAGGAAAAAAAACGGATAATGAAAGAGAAATATTGAAATTGAAAGAAAATATTAAGAAAATTAGTTAAATAAGTGAAGTTGTATGTCATCCAATTAGAAGATGACATGTGTATAGTTTGTATCAGTTTTTGTGTACCCCCTTCACGCGCTTGTAGAAAGCTTTTTGTCACGTCACCTTTTAGGGGTAATTAAATTCAACTCAAACAAGAATAAAGGGGTAAATAAATGTCCGTAAAGTTAAATTGCTAAAGTTAATTTTGCGACCAAGTTTAAGAGGAAAAGGATGTCTTTTCTCATATATTTACAAAAAGGCCTGATGAATTTGTTATTCCTAAACGAGTCATGAAAGGCATAGAGAACATACCCTATCTCCACATTGGATCAAGAATGGTATCAATCAAGAGTTTTGCATTTTCAAAGCTTAAACCTCAGACATATAATTAAGAGTGAAAAGATTTCGTCAATCCCACCAGTATCTAGTGATACTTAGTTATTAAATATTTAAGTTTGAGTGTAACATATGTCTAAAAAAATTAGTGTGTGTATATATATATATATAAGGACTGATATTGCTTAAAATTAACATAAACAAATATCAATTTGAGATAAGAAGTAAAACCTTAGAACTTTACATTAGATTTATAGCCTGTTTGGCCAAATTTCTAAAATAAGTTTATTTTGAAAAAAAAATTTGCAAAAGTGTTTTTAAAAAAAAGTACGTTTAGTGAGAAGCAATTATGTTTGGCCAATTAATTTAAAAAGTACTTTTGAGCACAATTAGTGTTTGTTCAAGCTTTTAAAAAGTGCTTTTAAGTGTATTTTTCTCAAAAGTGTTTCTGGAGAAAATCTACTTTTTTTAGTTTCTGAAAAACTGATTCTACTACTCTCAAAAGTACTTATTTTCTCTCAAAAGTTTAGCCAAACACCTCACTTTTTTTTTTTTTTTAAATAAACACTTTTTGAGAAAAATAAATATTTTTAGAGAAAAATAAGCTTTGATTGAACAGGCTATTAAACACACATATAAGTCGAAATTTAAAAATTGACCAATACTCCTTATATACGCAAAATCTTACATAGGTCACTCCTAGGGCCATGCCCGGAAATCATGCAGCTTAAATACGAAGCTTCTTGGCAATTCACTAGCTCCTGTGATCATCATCCATCACAGAGACAGACAGAAAAACAAAAGAAAATTTAAGACCAAAATAGATGTAAATAAAAAATGAATAAGATCTGTGAATGTGAGGGAAGGATAACAAATTTCCCCGTCTGATAATTGTGCTATTTTTATCATGGTTAAATCTTAAGTTAAAGTGAATATTTATTGATTATAATTAATGATAAGAGTATATGTGAAAATATAAATCATGTATCCATTATAGTAGTATATATATCAATGCGAATAAATATTTGAGGCCAAACGAAACTGAAAAACTTAACTTATTAAAGAACTTAATAGACGATATGAGATTTCTAGGTTGGTAATAGAGATTTCTAGGTTGGCTAATTGCAATAGCACCCGACAACTTTTAAAAAGTGTATAGTTTCCAATGCATACAACCTTTTTAAGTGTCGTGACAAAGAAGATTTTTCATTTACTCCCATTAATGGGTAAGCGTTCCCTAATAAAGATAATTTTGTACTCGGCAAGGCTTGAATTCAAAAAATTTGGTTAAAAATGTAGGAATTCCTATTATTACAACACAATTTTTAATGGTAAAAAAAGGTGGACTATTTCTCAGATTTGTGCGTTTGGGATCGGATCATATTAATCTTCTTTGTATCGTTCCAATATTACCGGATATCCCCTAAGGGCCAAAATCCTAATACGTAACGCCTTGAGATTTTAAACAATCTAATCATACATTTCAAAACATTTAATCTTAATCAATCGATCGATCAATGTTATTAGGCTCTTTCATTTTTTATTTGTCTGGAGAAGCAAAGACTCAGTAGACGAATTTTATGAGAGCCGACAAAAGTAGTGACATGACACCACTGCGATATATACGGTCCATATGCAATATAATTTGCCACATGATAGAAAAACAGATAAGCTCAAGAGTTTCATAAATGTAGAAAAGACAGGTTTTTTAATTTGTGCTTTTTTTAAGGGTACTCATGAGTCATGAGGACAGTTCACCCATACGTTTAGCACACGTAATAGGAAAGTGCCCACAGCTTTCATATTGGATTAGACTATGGTGTCTATTTTTTCTTTTTCACAACAATAAATTAGTACACATGCATATTGATATTGACTTTTGAAGAGTTTATCCTTCGAAAAATTTGGGATATCTTTTGTGTGTGGGACGATACCCTATCTATACTGAGAATTTAAGGCACCCTTGTCCCTAATGCGCAGTGTACTAATGTGCGTCAAGTCTCTAAACAAATTCGTATGGCCTAGTGATTAACGAAGTGAGTTAAATTTTATGAGGTTTCAAGTTCTAATTCATCAGAGGCAAAAATATATTAGGTAATTGTTTTGATCTATTTAAGACCGTGAACAGTTTGAGTTATCTGGTATTCATAATGACGAGAGATATAATAGATATTTCGTAAAATTAATCGAGATCCTCATAAGCTGACTCGAACAACATGTTTGTAAATAGCCCCTAACCACACCCCATCAAGTCGTCCAGATGCCTCGTAGAATTTTACACCAGTGATGTCAGATCAATTGATTGTACAATTCGACTTGTTATAGATTTAGGTCTACGATTATGTTAGTTTTAAGATAACTTTAATTCTGTGTTAAATTAATATTTATTTTTTTGCATAGTTGTGTCGGTTTATTGAATATGTACATAGCATATTTAGAAAAATATATTTATACGCATATATAAAGATTTTTTTTTTGAATTACTAACATTCCTTCTCCTCTTATTCCCTTATTTCGGCTATATACTATCTTTTCATATCATTTATGCATTTGTTCTTTCCCTTTTAACTTCATATAATCTTTTCATGTTCATTCATTTTATAGTACTACAATTTTTCGTTGGAGACGCTTTCATGCATTCTCTAAAAGATACACTAATTTCTCGATACACACATTAAACTTTTTAAGATAATAGAAATTCAATTAAGATATTTATTTTATCTATAGTATTATGTAAATTTGAAGGGAAAATAATGCAAGCTCAAAATGATAAAGAAAATAAGCGATGTCGGTAGAGACTAGAGAGTACAGTCCAAAGGAACATTCATATCATTGTTATTGTAATTTCATGTACTTCTGGGGCTTCTGTGTCATTAGACTGAAATTAGTTCCTTAGGCCGACATGCTTATAAATATTCCATGGATATATTCCTGATTCCTCCCACTATCAATTTTTCTCTATGATCATTCTAGTTTCTTCTTTTATCAATAAAATAATAGCACTCACTTTTGATTTGATGATTATACTGTTACTAACAAAAGTAAAAAGAATGAGATTTGAACTTTTTATGTCATTATATTGTTGAAACATTTTTTGATGTTTGAGTAATCAACGGTGAATATTATCATATAGTACCAATAAATTAAAGAATTCAAACTAAGAGCATCCAGTGTCTCTACCACCTTCTAGGAAGAGTACAGAGAACAACTGGACCTAAGAAAACCAAAGCAACACGCCCATCTACATTTAATCTAGCTAGAGAAACTTTGAATCAAACTTTCGCAATTAATTTCTAGCTTTCCTAGGTTGAACAAACTTACTCAGTCTCTCCCTAAGTTCCTTCTTTATCTGCTCAACTATAAACTCAATATTTACAGTTATATGCCTAAACTCAGTATACATTTTTTGATGTTATAGTATTATATTGAGGAAATGTTAGTTTATGCATAGTTTTGAAATCATAAATTTGATTTTATGTCGTACGTCTAATTTGATGGTAATTACTTAGATTCTAAATTTAGAATTGAGAAATTGAATAACTACAGAGAAACTCGTTAATTAAAGGAATAATATATAATTTAAACATATTGAGAAGTTTATTCTTTTGCAAATTCATACTAGTCCACAATTATGCTAGCAAAATATATAGAAGTTCATACAAAATTGAGGGGACCTTTTCAATAATATTAATGGAAACTTTAGAATTCAAAGTGTAATAATAGTATACTTCCATGTAGAGCTGTCAATATGGGCTTGGCCCGCGAGGTCGGCTCAACCCAACCCTTTACTTAAGTAGGGCCCGAGATTTCTTTGGCCCATATAGAAGTGAGGCTCAAAAGCCCAGCATCTTTTGGCCCGCCAGCCTCAAAGGTTGGGCTGAGGCAGGAAAGAATAATAAATTAATTAATTTTAAAAAAATATAAGTAAATTAAACAAAAAGATAAAAAGTAATGAGAAAAAAGAATGTACTTATTACTAAGTAGTAATTAAAAACTGGAGTAATACTTTTTAGTCTTAGAATTTATATTGTGTTTAATTTTTTGAACATGATATGAATTAGTGACTAAAAATAATAATTTATATTTGTTCTCTTGAATTGTTTCTTCTATGATATGGATTTGCGCAAGAATGGGTGGTAGAAGATTCTATTTCATATTGCAAAAGTTTCATGTTCAAATTGTACTAAAAATCACTTAGAAAATGTTATTCCGGAGGATGAAAAAACTTAAAGGGCTGGCCCGTCCTAACTCGCGACCCGCTTAGGCTGGGTTGGGCTGCCATTTTGCAAGCCCTTCAATTAAAAGGGCCAGCTCATCTTAGTCCATTTAATTCTTTAGCCCTTTAGGGTTGGGTTGGGTTGGGCTGGGACAGCCCATTTTGACACCTCTACTTCCATGGTATTAGAGCCCGTCTGGATTAACTTATAAGTTGCTTATAAGCTGTTTTCAGCTTTTTTGAGTGTTTGACTGAACAGCTTATAAGCCATTTTGTGCTAAAATAATCCCAAAAAAATAATTTGACCCGTTCGATTTAGCTTATCTAAAGCAGTTTATAAGCTGTTTTTTTTTAAGCCTATCCAAACAGGCTGTACTCTATCTAGGAATAGACCGATGGCTTTTAGATAATTGAAAGAAAAATGATTGAGATGGTACATTGTTGAGCAGAGAAGCTGAAATTGGAAACAATTAGTTGAATTTTTAGGCCTCAATTATTAGTTTGTTAAGATATTTCCCCATACTTTAATTTCCACTACATGGGACAAGACTATTTGTTGACTATGCTGAATTGCTGATAGGATTGCAAGGCACTCAAAATTCTTTTTTGCTTTTCTCCGTATTATTTATTAGTACTTCGATCGGCTTGCACGCACTTTCACGAGTCTATATATATATATATTGGTTAACTTTATTCCATAAGGCTTAGAGAAGTTGAAAGAAATTATGCAAAATTTCTTACTGCTCGTGAAGGATTAGATCCATTAACGGGGGGAAACTCACTTGATCTTCTCTTATATCCATGTATTTTGGGACCTTTGGCTACCGACTATAACAACAATAACATACTCAATGTAATCACACAAGTGAGGTCTGAGGAAGATAAAGTGTACGCAGAATTAATTATCCCTATCTCATGAAGATAGAGAGACTGTTTTCGGAAGTCCCTCGACTCAAGTATAGCAAAGCAAAGTAGTTATAAAAGAAAAAATATGACAGTAAAAAAAAAAAAAAAAAAACTAACAAAGAAAGCAGTACAAAGCCCGATATATTTGGCTATAACTGCGCTACACTAACCTTGGCTAAATGGCTGTCAATATTTGCTAAAGTTGATGTATATGTGTCAATTCTCCTATTAATTTGCAGTCACTGTTTGGAAAAGAGGTTTGCCGTGGGAAAGGGGTGGTAGTGCCCATTGAAATAAAAGGCCCACAGCACATGCAAAGGCTTCTAAGTCAATTTTCAATTGCCATCACCTTTACTTCATTGACTCTTTATTTAAGACAATAGTGTCGTTTGGTAGAAGGTATAAGCTAGAATGTTTCAACACTAATTTTTGTATCATATTTGGTAGAAAGTACTGGAATAAATTTATACCTTATACTAAACAAAATATAAAATGCATCCCATGGTATAAGCTGGGATATACCTTCTTATACCACTTATCCTGGGACTATTTTATATTATCTCCTAGATGATATAAAATAGTCTCAAGATATGGGATAAATTAGTCCCGAGATAATTTTGGCCATGCAGGGGTCGTTTGGTGGATAGTTGAAATTATCCCGGGATTATAATTCCAGGACTAATTTATCCCATTTATTTGGATTATTTTATACCATCTTTTAGATGATATAAAATAATCCCAGTATAAGTGAGATAAGAAGGTATAAGCTGGGATATCCCAGCACTAATTTTTGTACCATGTTTGGTACAAGGTATAAATTTATCCCAGGATAAATTTATACCTTCTACTAAACATGGTATAAAAATTAGTGCTGAGATATCCCAGCTTATACCTTCTACCAAACGACCCCTAAGGGTTCGTTTGATAGGTAGCCAAAATTATTCCGGAATTATGAATTATAATTCCGGGACTAATTTATCCCATCTATTGGGATTATTTTATACCATCTAAATGATGGTATAAAATAATCCCAGTATAAGTGGGATAAGAAGGGATATCCATCTCTTGGGATGTGATGCATTTTATACCTTGTTTGGTACAAGGTATAAATTTATCAGGATAAATTTATACCTTCTACCAAACATGGTACAAAAAATTAGTGCTGGGATATCCCAGCTTATACCATGCACCAAACAACCCCTAAGGGATCGTTTGGTACACGGTATAAGGTGGGATATCCCATCACTAACTTTGAGATTAATTTTGTACCATGTTTGGTAGAAGATATAAATTTATTTCGAAGATAAATTTATACCTTCTACCAAACAGGGTATAAAATGAAGCTCAACCTCAAGGATGGGATATCCCACCTTATCCCATTAACCTTGTGATTATATTATGCCATCTCCTAGATGGTATAAATTAGTCCCAGGATTACAATCCTGGGATAAACTAGTCCGCGTACCAAACGCCGCTTAGAGAATCTCAGTGGGCGTTTGGACATGAATTGGGAAAGTCATTTTTTTTTTCACGTTGGAGTAAAATTGACAATGTAGAACGAAATAGGTTTTCGAAAAGAAAAGCAGAAAAATTATATGTCCAGACCGGCCCTTACCAAGAATTCAAAATCAAGTACTATATTAACTTTCAGTTTAATTCAATCTGTTAAATCATATTAATCATCCTTGTACTTGCATCAAAATGCAATGTCTCTGAATTACTTCGTCCAAATTCATAGAACCCCTAATGATACAATAACGACTTTACAACTGATCACAAAGCTACAAGAAGATAAATTGTGAAATAGATGTGTGTGTCTCATTTTTCACATATAAATAGGTCAATTCGTGTATATCTCGATTAATCCATACGGTAAACTTTCCTAATTTCATCCGGATAACATGTGATCGTGGTTCTACAATCATCCAAAATAAAGATGACCCCATGTGGAATATCAAGTTAAGGAGCAAATTGGCAAGGACTCACAATAAAACCATAAGTATTCTAGTGTTGCTGTTAATATCTGTATTGCTCGCGCTCTACAAAAATGTTGTCGCGCTCGTGTCGAATCTTCCAAAATTACACTAATTTTAAAAGATCTAATATGCACGCAACTATATTTTTTAAGAGTCCGACTAACTTAAGTTAATACTGCCAATTTATCTTTAGCATTATAGTGAAGGATTACTATTCTATGTAACTTAATGATGCTTCCTAGGTTACTACTGTACTCACATCTTAATGGAATCGTAATTAAATTTGGCCATATTTGTTAAACCAAAAAACCAGAGGATTAGAAATACTGGGTCAATTTGCACCCATGTTCTTTTTTGCCCTTTACCTAAAATACTCCAAGGTTCTGGTTCGAACTCTAGCTCCGTAAAAAAAAAAAATCGCAAGCCAGAATGTCTAACTTTTATGGAATCCCAACAGAGTAAAACAAAAAAAAATCATAATACAAGTTATGTCTTAAGGCATAACTTCCTTAAGGATAATTTTACCCCTTGTCCAACATAACTTTTGCCTTAGGCATAACTTAGATTTACAGAAGCTAGGATTAACTTGGAACTACAACGTAACTAAGTTAGACCTTATAAGGCCTTAGGCATAACTTAGAACTATAGAAGTATAGGGCCTAACTTGGAACTATAGCAAAACAAACTTAGGTCTTATAAGGTCTAACTTTCACGAAACATAGCCTTGCGAATTTTTATTTTTTTTACTGAGCCGGGTTTCGAACTCAGAACCTTAGGTGGGCCACTTTTTTAGGCGAAGGACAAAAATTAAAAACTAGCAATTTGAGGGGGAAAATTAAGGAAACTTTACGGTGCACAACTACGTCTAAGACTTATTTATTAGTAATAGCTACCTTTTTAAAAAAAAAAAAAAAATTTAGGTAGCTTAATTATTTATCAAATTACCATCTATAACTTATTTTTGTAATTGCAGTGTATTTCCCTAAAAATAAAGTATCTCTCTCCCACTTATCCACAATCTCTTTTTTTTTTTTCAAATATTTTTCTCTCACATCTTCAATTCACAACCGTATTTTACTCCCATTATTCTTCACCATAATTAGCACGATTTCTTCTTCTTCCTTATCAGTTATCCAATCTCTACAGGTAACTAATTTTCGTTATGTTATTTGTTGTATTTCTCTTCAATTGTTCATAAATTTCATCGTCTTTACCTTCACTTTTCATTCTTTTTTTTAAAAAAATATTTTCAGCCATTGTTAGAGTATCTTCAACAAGCTCTAACTCTCCATTTTAATGGCGGATATTGATACTCCAAGCAAAAATACACTAGTGGCAACAAGAAAAGCAGTGGAGGATCTCCAGCCAATGGCCGAAGCTCAGCCATAACAATTCGTTTGCTAAATATCCATGGATAGGCCGAAATAAGAGGAAAATCCTTCTTATGTTTGCTAATCATGTGGTGTTGTTTATCTTATGAGTGATGAAGAATAGTATTGATTATAACCATATGAATTGTAGCATCATCTAGGAGCAAGAGAATAGGTTGTTGTTTTAGAAACACGATTGATGAGAGTTGTGGAGCTTCATGCCCACCAAGTGTTTGATTTAATGTTTAAGTATAGTTCAGTGTATCAACAAACAGTATATCTAATTTTTCAGTATATTTCAGTGCATTATTTCGCTGTATTTAAATGTATTTATCTTTTTTTTGTGTGTGTAGAGCCTATTTTTACTGTACTTTGTTTTCACGATTTTTGTATTTCGCTGTATTTCTAATTTATGAAATAGTTTCTAATATATTTCATTGTATTCCATTGTATATACGCATACTACAACTTTATATTTCTTAAACAATCAACCATATTTCATTGTATTCCAGTTAGGGGTGGGCATAAACACCGAAAACCGAAAAACCGAACCGAACCGAATTAATTCGGTTTTTCGGTTTTTCGGTTTTTCGGTACGGTGTTCGGTTGCGGTTCACCGGTTTTTCGGTTTTTCGGTACGGTGTTCGGTTCCGGTTCACCGGTTTTTCGGTTTTTCGGTTTAACCGAACAGTGCTGCTGCTACAGTGATAATTGCTCATGTCTTTTCCAATTTCCAGTTTTCTCAGTGCTAATTGCTCATGTATTAGACTATTTTTTTTTATACTTTATTTATGTTTGCTATTAGCACTGTAAACTATTAGCACCATTTTTTCACTAATGCTAATGTTCTAATGACTACTGTGCTAGTGTTCTAGTTCTAATGACTACTAATGTTCTAATGCTAATGTTCTAGTTCTAGTGCTAACAGTTCTAGTTCTAGTTCTAGTTCTATGTATAGTACCTTTAGGCTTTAACAGAGGGATTGAGCAAGGTTTTTCGGTATAGTACCGTTTGGACTAGCAAGGTGTAACGACATATGTGTTTAAATTATCTAGCTTACATTCGGTAAAATATATATGTTTAAGAATCGGTAAGCATATACATAAAAACAATAAAATAGCTCATTTTTATTTAAAAAGAAAGTCCATTTTACAAGCAGAAAATATCCCATTTTAGGCCCATGCAAAAAAAAAACCGAATTAAAAAACCGAAACCGAACCGAACCGAACTTCAAAAAACCGAACCGAACCGAACTAATTCGGTTTGGTGTTCGGTGTCCACTTTCAAAAAACCGAAACCGAAAAAACCGAACCGAAGTTTGAAAAACCGAACCGAAAAACCGAACGCCCACCCCTAATTCCAGTGTATATTTTTCTATATTTGGAAGTTTTTAGATTTTTAGTGGCTTTTGAATCCAAAAAGTTTTGATTGTGATAAAAGTTGAGAGAGATTCGTGAGCTGTTATGGAATGCGTGAAATATGGTTAATTTAATTTAACTTACCATTTAAAAAGAAAAAAAAGAATCTGTTTCCAAAATATAGCCTATTTTTACTCAACCCGATTTTGTATTTCCATGTATTTCACAGTATTTTAAAAAATCTGTTCCATAAATAGCTCCTGATTTCACTGGAGCGTGTTTATTGTTCACTTTATTTCTCTATATTTCAAAAAAATAGAAATACACGTGTTATTAAAGAAAAGTAGTTATGTTTGATATTTTGTATTTTATAGTTATATCTACTTAGAAGCCAATAAAAGGTAACTATTTATGTAAGTTTCGCAAAAATTAAAGACCAGCGCGTTTGAATGACACTCCGTGCAAAAAAATGAAAAGTATAAGTCCAACATTCATAAAACTGAAGCCCAACTTCCGCTGAACAAGTATTTCTTTCTGCTTGAATAGTAATTTTTATAACAATTTTTGAAACCAAAGAGGAACAGAAATCAGAGGCAAGATCCACTCACTAACCTAAAATACAAAGTACAGAAACAAGGCATAATACTTATTTTTTTTCTTCTCAGTGAATGAATAAACTTGAAGGGAAATTTTTCTTAAACCAAACAAGATACAGAAACTTTTTTTTTTAGAAAAAAACAAAGAAGAGCAGCTGTGGTGCAAAGTGTGAGTTTAGTCCTTGTACTTCATTTCGGACATTTTGAATCCGGGCATGTCGAAAGATGAGGAAAATTTCTCAACATCTGCTTTGAGTTCTTCAATTTCCTTGTTATTAACAAGACCTTTGTTGAAGTCCTTCAAAAGCTTTCCATGCTCCTTTTGGATGTTCAAGGTGATTGTCACAGCCCTGTGAAGGAACTCTCCGATCTGCTCAAAGTCCTTTTCGAGCAAACCCCTAGATGTCATGGCGGGAGTACCTGCATTAAGAAACCCCGTCAGCTACTTATTTTATCCTACGACCGATAAATTCCCGAAGGGGGACCTTGATGCAATAGTAAGAGCTGAGTTGAGCTCAGGGGCGGTTGTAGACTTTCGGTTACGGGTTCGTCTGAACCCATAACTTTGTGTGTATATATATATCGTATGATGTAAGGATCAACTAAAATTTCAACAAATATTAGATCTTAACCCATAAATTTAACATTACATTGAATTCAATGCTAAAAATCTTTAAAAGTGCACCCATTAAATTCAAATTCTGAAATCGCCTCTAGTTGTGCTGTGACAACTGACAAAGAGGTCACAAAGATTCAAGTAGTGCAAATGGCCTTGATATCTAAGCACAAGATTTTGAGAATGAAACCTTTTTCTTTTGCTTAAGTCTTCTTTTTAAACCAATCATATTTGATCAAAACCTCAAGTTAAACCTCTTTTATCTTTAAACATTTTAATAGCAACAGCCAACGAAAAAGATGAGCCAAGTGGTTCAGCTCTTACCAATACGAACACCTCCAGGTGCCAAAGCACTGCTGTCACCAAATACAGCATTCTTGTTAACAGTAATGTTGGCAAGGTCACAAAGCTTCTCAACCTTGTTACCTGCAAAAATGTCAACCGCATACATTTGTGATCAGTCACTATTAATGCTTATAATACTGGACACTCCAAAAGACCAGAGTATACTTGGATCTCTTACCAGTCAAACCAAGAGGGCGAAGATCCCAAAGAACGAGGTGGTTCTCAGTCCCGCTAGTGACAAGCTTGTATCCTTTACTCATCAAGAAGTTGCCAAGAGCAACAGCATTGGCCTTCACTTGCTTAGCATATGCCTTAAAACCGGGAGTCATTGCCTGTTTCAGAGCCACAGCTAAAGCACCGATTTGGTGGTTGTGGGGACCACCTTGGAGAGAGGGGAAAACAGCAAAATTAATCTTGTCTTCAAAATCATAAACTGCATCCTCAGGCTGGCCCTTCTTGGGTGGTTTCGGACCCTTGCGGTAGAAAATCATACCCGCTCGTGGACCTCTTAAGCTCTTGTGAGTAGTGGTAGTAACAATGTCGCAATATTCAAATGGATTTGCTGCTTCCTACATAATTTCCAAGATTCAACTTAGTAATAGCGTAAATAAAATGTGCATGTAGCGGTTAACAGTACTAAGGATTAACCGATAGAATTCTAAAATTGAATAACAAGGAAACAACAAACTTTGGAATTTAGAAGTAGACATCTGTTACATCTCACATGGTCTAATGTACTTGGTTCAAATTTAATGAAACAATCTATAGTAAACCGACATTGCACCATTAACCAGAACAGGAAAAATCTTTTAAAAATGAGGTTGCATCTGAAGGACAAAGTACTATCATGATACATCCCTGCTCCTTTAATCCACGCAAAAGTTATTATAAGCAAAAACTATCACATTCCATTTCTTATATGGAAGCTTAAAGACCTAAGAGCAGATCTAGTTAAAGACACTCTAAGTCTCTAACAAAGACCAAGTCTTGAAATTCCAAATTCACAACCAAGAATACAGATAACAAATGCAAGTCATTAGAAATCAGATTCTTGTGTGTAATTATGGGAAGACGGCTGAAGTTGTAATTCCCCCCTTAAGCCTCATGATAATCATGTAATCAAACAAAACTTAATAAGACCTTACTAGGGAAACTAATAACCAATTTCAACATTAACTCATGGATCACAAAAAATCAAACCAGATCGCGAAGACATCCAAATTGTGCTAATTTGCACACCAATTCAATAGACACCAATATCAAATATAGATCAGGGGATAAAACAAATCATAATCATCACGAGAGGTAGATCTAAAATTTAAAGCTAATAGATACAGAGCACCACAACATTTATTCTTTTTAAAATTACTATAAATAAGCATGGAAACAAAGAGAAGAATTCACCTAATTAGCAGCCCACACTACACTTAAAAACTAAAAATAGCTGATAGATGTATAATATAAGTATAATCCACGTATAATATGTGTATAACTGTGTATAATCAATGTATAATCTATGAATACCGGCAAGAAAGATTCAGTGCAACAAGAAATAGCATGGAATAAAAACTAGTTAGGATCAGCTATACGAATAAAAATAACAACAAAGTAAATGCAAATCTACCCTCTAAACCAATTCAGAATCACCACGCAGATCAAAATATAGAATAAAAATACAATCTTTAAAACAGAGATGCATAAAAATTTACCTGAGCAGCAACAAGACCACTAATATGAGCCATATCACAAAGCAAAAGAGCACCACACTTATCAGCAACATCTCTAAACCTTTTATAATCCCAATCTCTTGGGTAAGCACTACCACCACAAATAATCAATTTAGGTCTAAAATCTAACGCTTTCTCTTCCAATCTATCGTAATCAATATATCCAGTTGACGAATCCAACTTATAAGGCAAACTCTCAAAGTAAATTGAAGTAGCCGATATCTTTTTCCCACCAGATGTATAATAACCATGTGTTAAATGCCCACCAGATGGTAAATCCAAACCCATAATCCTATCATGTGGGTTTAATACCGCTGTATATGCAGCGAAATTTGCAGGGCTACCTGAATATGGCATCAAATAAAAACAAAATTAAATTCAGATCTACCAACTAAACCAATTCAGAATCATCATGCAGATTAAAAAAATGGCATAAAAATACAATCTTTAAAACAGGAAATGCAATAAAACTAGTTTGGATCAGCGATACGAATCAAAACGACATCAAATAAAATCCAACTGAATGCAGATCTACACTCTAAATCAGTTCAGAATCATCAAGCAGATTAAAAAAAAAATGGCATAAAAACACAATCTTTAAAACAGAAAATGCAACAAGAAATAGCAAGGAATAATAACTAGTTAGGATCAGCTATACGAATCAAAATGACATCAAATAAAAGCCAAACTCAATGCAGATATACCCTCTAAACCAATTCAAGAATTATCATACTGATAAAAAAAGGGCATAAACATACAATCTTTAAAACAGAAAATGCAACATGAAATAGCATGGAATAAAAACCGAGATACATCAATGTATAATACCCATGTGTTAAATGCCCTCCAGATGGTAAACCCAAACCCATAATTCTATCATGTGGATTTAGCAGCTTGTTTGGATGGTTGTTTCCTATTGTATTATATCGTGCGGTTACTTTAAATACAATGTTTGTTTTGATTGTTACTTAAACTTTATTGTACCGTATCGTTAAATCCATTGTATGTAACGACATATTTGGTGTTATCGCGTCGTTACCTTATTTGTTTTTCTCATCTTTTCTTTACTTTATTATAGGGTAATCCCATTTTATCCTATCTTTTTATAGTAGCTCTACCCCCATACCCTACTTTTCTTTTAGGTTTATCCTTCAAATTGTTGATATGTGACAATGTATTCATCAAAACACTACTACTAGTACTATACAATACAACACAATACAATATAATACGATATATTATGAACAATATATAAAAACCATCCAAACAGAGTGTAAAACTGCTGTATATGCAGCGAAATTAGCAGGGGCTACCTGAATATGGCTGAGCATTTACACCCCATTTAAGAAAGTAAAGAAGACTTTGAATCTTGTGATCTTAAACTAAAGATATGTATAGTGTACCAAAATATTATTTAATCTTGTGATCTTAAACATGTCAAGTGAAAAGTTGGAATTAAAGAATTGCCAAAAAAGAAAAGAGACATTCTTTGTTAAACGGACCAAAAAGGAAAGTAACACAAATTGAAATAGAGAGAGTATATTACATTGAGAAACATGATGATAAATTATTTCAAATCTCATATGATCTAATGTACTTAGGAGCCGTTTGGACATGATTTCATCTCATGAGATGAAATCATGTTTGGACATGCAATATGGATTTTTTCAGTTGCAGTTTTTTTATAAACATAAAACCCCACAAGTTGTGAAAACCATCAAAAAAATTTCAATTCTTATACAATGTTACCAAATGAGTAAATCATATTTCATAATAAAATTAATACGCTAATTCATAATAAAATTAATACACTACTAGAAGGCCTTTCTAAAAAATACAACATTAATTGATCAAACTTTAGTTCAATAAAAAGTTAAAATTTAACATGAATAGTAATGTAACTACTCTTTAATATAATCCTCCCACATAGTACGAACAATATCTACCAACTTATTGTTGGTAAACATGATTGGTAAATATATCTACCAACTTATGTGTCTTTTTTTACAAAATATAAACGTATGGGTCAAATTTTACATTTATATTTTTTGAAATCATGATTTCAAATTCCAAATCATGCCTTTCTCGATGATTTGGGATTTCATCTCATGAGATGAAATCGCATGTCCAAACGCCTACTTAAACAAATAAGATCATAATTTGATATGATTCATATTCTTTAATTTGTAGGGCTACCTGAATATGGCTGAACATTGACACCCCATATTCTTTACTTTACTATCTAATAATTATATTCTATCCTTTATCCCGCCTTTTTATAGTAGTTCTAACCCGTATCCTACTTTTCTCGTAGGTTTATCCTTCAAATTGTTGATATGTGACATTACGTAGCGATACAATGTAGCCAAACATTGCATTCATCAAAATGATACAGTACGATACACAACACAATACAATATAATACGATGTAGTACCTGAATATGGTTGAACATTGACACCCCATTTTGTAGGGTCACAATGAAATGCTTGTAAAGCGCGAGACCTCGTGAGATTTTCAATTTGGTCTATGTATTCATTGCCACCATAGTAACGGTTTCCAGGCATACCTTCAGAGTACTTATTTGTTAAGGCACTACCAAGTGCTTCAATTACTGCAAATGATGTGAAGTTTTCTGATGCAATGAGTTCAATGCCACGACATTGACGACGTTTTTCTTTTTCTATAAGGTCGAATATTTCAGGGTCAGTTGTGTTAAGAGGTTCATTTCCCCATGCAGAAACTGGATCCATTTTTGAGGATTCTTTTGGAGAAATTGAGGAAACAGAGGAGATGGGAAGGTACAGAGGAAGTTGAAATGTAGAGGGGACTTTTAAAGGGATGAGTTTTAATGAATGGACAATAATGCCCTTGTAATGGTTTTTTTATTTTTATTTTTTTTTATTTAAGTTTTTAGTCTTTTTGGGGGGTTTAATTGTTAAGTTTTGATTTTTTTTTTTTTTTGAGTTTGTTGAGGATGTTTGGTAAAGCTGAATTTAGGGAGTTGGTGGAATTGAGGGTGTCAAAAGCGACATGTACTTGGTGGTTGAAATCTTTTGTTTTTATTTGTGATTCAAGTGGATTATGTTAAGTAGGTGTTTGGTCATAGAAACCAAATATTATTTATTATTTGGTTGTTTGAATGTACGGATAGTGAAAAAAAGTGAAAATGAGATTTTAGGTGTTTTAAAATTTCAAATATGAAGTTGTATTTAAAATTTTCATAGCCAAACGTTGATTTTCAAATAAAGTGAAATTTTTTCAAATAAAGTGAAAAAAAAAATTCTGAAAAAAAGTGAATAATTCTTATGGCTAAACAAAGTTAATATATGAGTTCAATAGTTGTCGAATACTGAAAAAAAAAAAAAAGTGCAATATGTAAACATTTATGTCAAGTGGGAACTCCTAAAAACAGAATTTCTTTTTTGGTCTGTGGAGAACTTTTGCTTCTATTGAATTTTTCATATAGTTAGTGTGTCTTAGATACTCTTATGCAGGGGTGGGCATGGTACGGTATGGTATGGTATTTGAAAGTTTGGTATGATAATTTTGATTTTTGGTTTCTAAAAGTACTATATCATTACCATACCAAATTATTCGATATTTTTAAGTTCAGTTTCGGTATTTTGAGGTATGGTAAATCGGTACCATAATTTATTCAACTTCAACTTACATATACTCATATCGTAGAGTATTATAACTTCGGCTACTCAAAAAATGTCTCAATTATATTGTACTAACACCTTACACAATATTCAAATGAAAATATAAACAATCCCCTTCATAAATCAATTACACAAAAAAAGACATTTAAATCAAGATAGAATTGACAAAGTTCCAAAGTTTAAACAATTAGTTTTCTAATAATACTAGTTTATATATTTGTTAGTATTATAACACTTAGATAAATGAATTTTATATGTAACCATATACTTCGGTGTGGTATTTGGTACTTCGGTATTTTCCTTATGAATACCGAATACCGTACCGAATACCAAACTTTTTTAAAATGCATACCAAATACTATAATACCGAAACAGCGGTATAAAAATTTCGATTTCGTTACGGTAATCGGTATCTACCATATCATGGTCACCCCTACTTTTATGGGGAAGCATTTATTTACATTAAAATCTTTCTTTAACTATTATAGAAATGTTACGAAATAAGAATAAATTGAGCATGTCAAGTAGTGGGTGAGCTGAAACAGAAGTAGTGGGTGAACTTAGGGGTGGAGCTACATATAGGCATAGCTAAGAAGATTCAATTTAACTTCTATCGTTGAAAAAATATACAGTATATAAATAAAATACGGATATATTTTCCGTATTTATTCTTGAAATAAGAAAATTTTCTACTGTAGTGACAAATGTAGTTTAAAAATTGCATAAGGTTGTACAATAAAGCCCGACTAGCTGACTAGTGACTACTAATTAGTTCTTTCTTCTTCTTCTTGTTTTTTTTTTAATTTTTTTATTTGTGATGTCCAGGTTGTGCCCACCTCGACGTATTCATGCAACATGTATCAGATAACTCAGTTCACCAAAACTAAAGCGAGAGAAGAAATCACTAGCGTTTGTCTCTGATAAAGTCACAAATGTCAACATGTTAACTCTATATTTTGAGCAGGAATTGCACATGATGTCTTCATGAAGTCACAAATGTCAACATGTAATTGTCAGAGTTGGTGAAAATTTAGTAGGTTTGATCCACGAACATGGAGAAGTTGGTGTATAGCCTTTGAGCACGATGGCCATTTTTAACATATATTTACCAACCACCGCAAAAAAATATTATGGTGGGTGGTAAGTAATTTCAATATGTAAATTGTAATCTTAAGTTTCGGGTTTTAACCGGCTAAAAAATATCGTCTTTGATAGAAAAATTCTTTATTTCTCGAAGTGGGGCTTTCGACACAAATTTAAATTAATATTAAACCTGAAAATAGATACTGACCTGAATGGAATAAAAAAGCATATATATACCAACCATATTCCACCACGAAAAACCTTTCCCTCCTTTGACCAGAAAAACAAAGTAGGTAATCTTTACCTAAAACCTGCTAATGTTAGTAATATTTTAATTGGATGAAAACAGTTAGATAAAACATTTTTACGCTTTTCAAATTGGTACTGGCTTGCAGCTATGTGGAATCTCTAATTATAATAACTCTGAGCTTCAAGCTGATGAAATGTCTCAAAAGAAGTTCCTTGTAGGATTTTAAAGAAATATAAATCATAAAAAACCAAATCGAAATTAGAAAAATGATATCGTGGCTAAAATTTTTGAGAAATGTGGTGCTGTGCTGGAGCTCGTACATTTTTTTCGAACTTTATTCTTATGTAATTTTATATCTGTTTTTGTGCTTTATATTCTCATTAATTTACTCGAGTTAGTAAAAGTTTATGGTTTGGTGTTAAATAATAAAAAAGAACACTTTCAAAGTTTACAAAATTCTCCAAAATAAGTACGATATTTCCTTACACATATGAAGGACCAATTAGGGCCGTTCAGAAATAAACTTTTTTTTCTTCCTTTCTTCAATTTTTGTAAAACATTGTTTGTTTATGTATTGGAATAACTTTAATTAGTTTTGAAGATGGACTCTTCAAATTAGAAGACGAGTTTTTAAATTTGAAAAACTGGTTCAAATTACTTTTTCACTCACAAAATTCAATTTTTTTTTATCAAGTGAAATATACGTCCAAATACAAATTTAACTTTCAAATAACATTTTAAAAATATATTACTCAATTTATATCCAAACGCCTACTATTATGCGGCTTTTATATGCATGGATCTTTCAATTGTTGCTATATACTGTATAAGTTTTATATAGCAAAATCTTACATTGGTTATTTTGTCCTTTTGGAAAGTGTGACACTAAAAATTGGATGAGACCAAAAGTGTTGTTAGATGACTCATGACTGTAATTGGTTAGTGGCCCTACATTTTCAGAAATAGAATAAGATGCAGCATGAATTCATGATGTCAACATGTCCCTGTTGAAGTTGGTGAGAAGTTGTTAGATTTGATAAGAAAAGGTGACTCTTTTGGAAAATTAATGTTAAATAACTTGTTCTCACGCAACGTTTATATCAAATTTTACTCCACGTAATTTTGTCAATTTAATTATAAAAGCGTAACGCGTGATAAAATGGACGCACATCACGAGTTTAAATCTTGATACAAACAAAAGATCAGTATCTTAATTAGTATCTTACGAACAAAAGGCCAATACAAACAAGAGATCTCATTTCCTCGAATGGAGTAGATGGATGACCCCAATATCCGTGAGTTTTGAACAATGCGAGGCTCAGCTAACCTTTGCATAATTATATTACTACAAAAGTAGTAAGGTAAAAATTAATTCGTGTTGGAAATTTATATCAGACCAATAAACACATAACACACACACAAATATATATAATTGACTAATTAAATTACTTAACTATATAAAACGATACGATAATTTAATGTAAACACCAAATGCGGATAAATTTTTATCAATAAAATTTATTAGGTGAGTAGTATATGTTAGCGAATGAATGAGGACATGTCCACGTTCACAGCATTTCCAACGCTAACAAACAGCAAGTCAGCAACAATGTAACCAACGCAAATATTTTTGGCAACTCTTATTTTATTTTCCTAATAATTCGTGCAGACATGTACCAATTTTCGATTTCATCGATAAAAATCTATTTGTACTCAATATTTATATAATATATATATATATATATATATATATATATATATATATATATATATCAAGCTAGTAAATATGTGATATGTATCCCTTTACAGATTCTTAGCACTTAATTATGACAAATTGATATGTTTATTTACCTCATTAAAATAATTAACTAACGTAAATTAATTCATATGACTTGGAGTATCTAGTACTCACCAACAACTTATTGAATTGCCTTTAATAAGGAAAGCCGTGGGGAGGCGGTGGTCCACAAATCAAGCACAGATCTAAATCATCATACACTTACATAGGAATGCTGTTCAATTAATGATTAAGCATGGACTCATATATGACTTTTGCATGTTCATTGGTTTATTAACCTTTTTTCTTTTCTTTTTTCGCTCGAGGTCCGATATCTATTTGGTCGCTGCCAAATTTGAATTCGTGATTGAGAGTTCACATAGGAGGTAAAATCGGTCCCTAACAAAGGAGATTGCATGTCAAGGGTTCGAACCTGAAATTTCATTGAAAATGAAGGAATATTTATTCCTAACCATAACCCTTTGTTGGTATTGGTTTACTAATTAACTTAACTTAAGCATTGAAGCAGCTTTCGGTTGAAAAGAAAACACTACTCTACTTATATTAGTAACTCTTTTTAATTGAGTAACTCTTTTTAATTGAGTAAAAGAGGAGGAAATAATCCCTTATATTCATTTACAATTTAAACAGAAAAAAGATAATCTTGTACTAAGGATATTATAGGTTATTTCTTATTGATCTCATTCAACTTCTGTTCTTCTTTTACACCCTTGTAAATTTGTATACATTTGTACCTGTATAAGACAATGTTGGTCATGTCAATTTCATTTACCTAGTCAATATTTGGCTTTGAGTTCCTTTCTTGGTTGGTGAATATGTGAAGGACCACTAGTCTCCGTTACAAGAAAATTCCTTTTTTTTATATGACAAACAATAAAAAACATGATTAGATGAATGAGATCTCTTCAATTTTAGCTAGAAATTGTATGTTCGAACTACGAGAACTATAAATTTTTTTTATATAGAGCGCTTCTCCTTTAAATAAATCTTATGCGGCACGAGTTCAAATTAGTTAGTTGATCCAGTAAATATCAGATGGTGAATATTTATTTTACGGAAAAGGTCCAAAAATACCCTTAACCTATTGAAAAAGGCTCATAAATACCCTCCTTCCACCTTTTGGTCTAAAAATACCCTTCCATCCACCTTTTAGGTCTAAAAATACCCTTAAGGTTTGTTTTTGGCTCAAATATACCCTTTAAACTAACAGAATATGTTTTTTTGTTTTTTTTTTATTACATTTCGTGAATAAAAAAATGAAAAGTAAATTATAAAAAAAAAATTTGGAAAAATTGCCAGATTTAAAAAAAAATAAAAATTTAAAAATATGAACGAAACTGTTTTTTTTTTTTTGCATTTCGTGAATTAATCAACGAAATATGTTTTTTTTTTTTTTGCATTTCATGAATAAAAAAAATGAAATAGGAAATTATAAATTTTTTTTTGCATTACGTGATTAAAAAAACGAAATAGAAAATTATAATTTTTTTTTTTTTGCATTTCGTGTATTAAAAACGAAATAGGATTAAAAAAAATTAATTTCGTTCATATAAAAACGAACTTGGAAAATATATATACCAACGAAATAAAAAAAAAAAAAATATATATATATATATATATATATATATATATTCCAATTTCGTTTTTATATGAATGAAATTAAAATTTTTTTATCCTATTTTGTTTTTTAATACACGAAATGCAAAAAAAAAATTATAATTTCCTATTTTGTTTTTTTATTCATGAAATGCAAAAAAAACCCAAAAACAAAAACATATTTCGTTGATTAATTCACGAAATGCAAAAAACAAAACAGTTTCGTTCATATTTTTTAATTTTTTTTTTTTTTTAAATCTGGCAATTTTTCCAAAAATAAATAAATTATAATTTACTTTTCATTTTTTTATTCACGAAATGCAATAAAAAAAACAAAAAAACATAT
This sequence comes from Lycium barbarum, assembly GCF_019175385.1. Taxonomy (NCBI): domain Eukaryota; kingdom Viridiplantae; phylum Streptophyta; class Magnoliopsida; order Solanales; family Solanaceae; genus Lycium; species Lycium barbarum. The sequence continues at coordinate 129,567,621 of NC_083343.1, forward strand.
TCTGTTAGTTTAAAGGGTATATTTGAGCCAAAAACAAACCTTAAGGGTATTTTTAGACCTAAAAAGTGGATGGAAGGGTATTTTTAGACCAAAAAGTGGAATGAGGGTATTTATGAGCCTTTTTCAATAGATTAAGGATATTTTTGGATCTTTTCCGTTTATTTTATTATAAAAAGAATTTGTTCTAATGCATGTTATTGTCAGCGTGAAGTCAACATCAAGTTCGACCTTGATCTACCCACCAACCCTTCCAAAAAGGTTTTAAAATAATAAAAGAATATAATCTTGCCCACCACGAATAGTTGGTAAGCAATATTATATGCATATATATGTGAAAAAACAATTGGTTAAAACAACTAAAGTTGCAAATGTCAACATAAGAAACTCCTTTATGCACAATTTTTCCATTGTCCAATGAAGGACTAACTCTTTGCCGAACTAGTTATGTTAACTTGACCAAAAGAAATTAATTTAGGGGGTTTGGTGGAAGCATTTTTTTTTTTTTTTTTTTTGCTATAAGATATCCCTGGTGGAAGCATCACCAATTGAGTGGGGAAAGAAAAAAAAAAGGATTAGGGTCAAAAAGACATTCTACTTTGAAAAAAGGCTAAAAATATCATCCGAACTTACTTTGGGTCAAAATACCCCTTACATCCTTCAACTTTTCAAATATACCTCTATCTTGTCGGAAATTATCCCCCAAAATAACCCGATATCATTTTTAAACCAGCTTCATCATTTAAACCCGATCCAACTAAATAATAACCCATAAGGTCCCCTTATTCCTTCAATATGTAGGTTTAAAGTTTGAGGGAATTGGGGGAATAAGGGGATCTTATGAGTTATTATTTAGTTGGGTCGGGTTTAAATGATGGAGCGGATTTAAAAAATGATTTTGGGTTATTTTAGGAGATAATTTCCTTCAAGACGGGGGTATTTTTAATCCAAAATAAGCTCAGAGTATATTTTTAGCCCTTTTTCTAAAGTAGAGGGGTATTTTTGACCCTTTCCCTAAAAAAAAAGCATGTTATCCTAAAAATTTATAAGTGCAATAGCCCATAACCTTGTATATTTTTTGTGATCATCTTTATATGCTCTATGTGAATATAAGGGGATTCAGAAATTGAAATTATGGGTTCTTATAACGAGTGTAAGTTAATACATGATAATAATTAAATTTGCAATCTTACATTTATAGATATTTAGTAGTTCTTAATACATATATACAGGGTTAAAAGAAAAATTATTGAGTTCACGTGAACATATATATTATACTGAAGTAATAAACTAGGTAAGTTAGAATAGTTCGATCTTGAATAAAGAAGACGCAAACTATATATTTTTAATATATACAAGTGAACCGTTGTTTCTAGGGAGTTGGATTTGAAAAACATGAGTTTAAAAAAAGTAAGTCAAAATAAGAATTAAAGCCGGACTAATTTGGTAAATTTTCTGCTTTTTATAGTTAGATGGAGGATTCAAACCCCATCAACAACATATTATTTCCTCCCCCTAATATAATTAAATAAAAAATAAAAAAATGGAAGTAAGTCAAAATCACAGTGTAGATATTTATATCGTTTTCAATTCCAAAATCCAATGTTAGGGACATAATCTTATTCTGACTCCTCTAGTACAAAAAAATATGAAAAGCATAGAGTGAGAGTTGTACATTAGTGGTCATTACCAACAAAATTTGAAGTAGAGTGCTAAGTACTCATCCTCAGATGTTTTAAATTCGAAGTCGCCTTTATTAAAGTGTGTTTTATCTCCAACATGAAACTTTTAGGCGCAAATCTGAATTTAACCGAACTTTTGAACACCAAGAATAGAAATAAAAAAAGGAAAAAGTTTAGGACCCGTTTGCCATGAAAATTATTCACTTTTTTTTGAAATTTTTGTCACTTAATTTGAAAACGGCGTTTGGCCGTAAAAATTTCAGAAATTGAAGAACAACTAAAACGTTGCTTTAACTTTTTTTCCACTTTCAGTACATTACTTGCTAAAACTATAACCAAACACAACTCCATCTGCAATTCCACCTTTAAAGATTCCAAATAAAATAAAATATATTTGGTTTCTTGGCCAAACGCTACTTGGTGGTTGAAGTTTGAACCATAAGCTCTAACAAGTTAAATTGTAGTAAAGTGCTAAGTACTTTATCCTTAATTTATATGTTATGAATTTAAGCATCGAGTATGAAATCATCTTTGTTTAAGTGTATTTTACCTCCAAAATGAGACTTCCAGCATAAATTTAAAAATTTAATCGAACCCAATACAAATACCGAACAACAAAATAGAAAATCATAAAAAAAAAAAAAGGAAAAAGTTTAGTGGTTGAACCATGAGTCCTAATCACCTAAAACTCTAATTCTTCTCCATTATTTGCGGGTCACCCCACAATACAAAACATATATCCAAATAATTTTTAACATTCTTTTGACCAAACCCTAAGATTTGACCAAACCCCCAAACAAATCTCAACCGTCCATTTCCATCTTTCAAACCCTATTTATACTCCCTACCCCTCCTTCATTTCCTCTGTGCCACTCTTCTTCTTTCAAGAAACCCAAAGAAGAGAGTAAAAACTTAGTTTTCTCTCAAATTCTTCATTTTTTTCACTATACTCGCTTTACCAATGGCTTTACTTGTCGAGAAGACAACCTCAGGCCGCGAGTACAAGGTTAAAGACATGTCTCAAGCTGATTTTGGACGTCTCGAAATCGAGTTAGCTGAAGTAGAAATGCCAGGTTTAATGGCATGTAGAACTGAATTTGGACCAATGCAACCATTTAAAGGTGCTAAGATTACTGGGAGTTTACATATGACTATACAAACTGCTGTTTTAATTGAAACATTAACTGCATTGGGTGCTGAAGTTAGATGGTGTTCTTGTAATATATTTTCAACACAAGATCATGCTGCTGCTGCTATTGCACGTGATAGTGCTGCTGTTTTTGCATGGAAGGGTGAGACTTTGCAGGTATAAAATGTACTATAATTTTATCAAAATAAATTAAATAATACTCCATCTGTTTCAATTTACATGAGGGTATTTGACTGAGTACGAAGTTTACAAGCTAGAAATCATTTCATTAGGGTAAAATGAGAATTTTAGAGTTAAATTGTTGATAAATATAGAAAAGTGTTATTGTTTTTGGGACTGACTGGAAAGTAAAGAGTGTGATATAAATTGGGACGGAGAGAGTAGTAAAGTCTGATTTTAGTCCTTATGATATTCCATTAAGCACATTTAACATTCAATTAATTCAAATATGCACACTTGGTCGTTTATGTAGGAAATACTTTATTTTTAGACTAATTTTGATGGAGTAACTTTTCACATGGCAGGTTTATCACTAGATAAAAGGGTATTTGGGTACATCGTGCATATCTTTTGTTTCCGACCACAAGATTTAAAAGTTTTCTCTATTTTTTAAATTTCATGTCAAGTCAAAAGTAGACAAACAAATTGAAACGGAGGAAATAACACTTTTGCTCCCTTAGTTATTACTCCATCTTTTTCAATTTGTTTGTCTAGTTTTGACTTGACACGGAGTTTAAAAAAGTAGAGACTTTTGAATATTTGGTTGTTAACTAAAGATAGGTAAAATTCACCAAATTATCCTTTAATCTTTTTGTCTTAAATATGTCATGTGGAAAGTTACAACTAAAGAGTCCTAAAAAATGAAAGAGACATTCATTTTGAAACAGACTAAAAATGAAAGTAAGACAAACAAATTGAAACAGGGAAGTCATATAAATTCTGATTTTTAGTCCTTAAAATATCTCACTAAGTACATTTAGAGCCTGTTTGTATGGGCTTATGCCTATAAGCTGTTTGCAGCCTATAAGTTAAAAAAAATAAGTTGGGTAGTCTAACTTATTTTTTTTTTGGCTTATAAGCTATTTTCAGCTTATAAGCTGCTTTAGATAAGCTAAGTCAAATGGGCCCAATTATTTTTTTGAGCTTATTTTAAGCACAAAATGACTTTAAGCTGGCCAGTCAAACACTCAAAAAAACTAAAAACAGCTTATAAGCAACTTGTAAGCAACTTATAAGCCAATCCAAACGGGCTCTTAACCTGCAGTTACTTGAAATGAGCATTTTTGATCTCTTAGCTTTTGAATATATCGATTAATCGGTTCACTATTTAATTACCCGTGTTTTGTTGTAAACTTGTAATGTAACTCCATATTTGAAGGTTATGTACTTCTAAAAATAGTCTAATTATAACAGATTTCCTACATAAAAGACCAAATGCACATACTTTGATTAATTGAAGCTTAAATCAAGTCATATATCACAAGGACCAAAATCAGATTTACTATTAACTGAGGGACCAAAACTGATGTTATCCCAATTAAAAATGGATAATCTTTTTCTGTTTTAATTGTGGGTGGTAGGTGAATGATAAGAAATCAAATGTTTTATTGTGTTAACAGGTGCTTTTACAGGGTATACCCTGTAGAGTACTCAATTTTTACAGGGTATACCATGTAGAGTACTCAATTTTTTTTTCTCATTAAGTTAACATTACTTTTAGGCTCAGTCCATAGTGTTCTCCCTGATGTTAATCCCGAAATCCCTTTAATAACATCACACAACTTGATTCATCAAGGTAATTATAATATTATAATGATGGATAAAGTTAATGACTATTATTATAAATAAATCTATACTTATAAATTGACAAAACTTTATTAATGGTGACTTTACTGTTATAGTGTATTTTAGTGACTTTATTGTTTATACTTTTAAGTTATGTTGCTCGGACTCTCCAAAAATGATGTCGCACCCGTGTCGGATCCTTCAAAAATGCACTACTTTGGAGGATCCAACACGCACCCGTGTCCATTTTTGAAGAGTCCGAGTAACATAGCTTTTAACTTGAGATGAATAATTTTGCGACTATAATTTGCTTTTAATGACTTTGCAGGAATACTGGTGGTGTACTGAGAGGGCACTTGATTGGGGTCCAGGTGGTGGGCCCGACCTGATCGTCGATGATGGTGGCGATGCTACGCTTTTGATTCATGAAGGTGTAAAAGCTGAAGAGGAATATGCTAAGTCTGGGAAGTTGCCTGATCCTAGTTCGACCGATAATGCTGAGTTTCAGCTTGTGCTTACTATTATTAGGGACGGGTTGAAAACTGATCCTTTAAAGTATACAAAGATGAAGGAGAGACTTGTTGGTGTTTCGGAAGAGACTACTACTGGTGTTAAGAGATTATATCAAATGCAGGCTAATGGAACTTTGCTTTTCCCTGCTATTAATGTCAATGACTCTGTCACCAAGAGCAAGGTATATTTTCGATACTTCTCTGTTTTGGGTTCATTATATCTATAGTTATTCTTGATTTTCTGTCTGGCTCTATATTTTTTGGTCAGTGGAAAATGTATATATGTTTGTTGAGATTTAGATCTAATATGCATATTTGACACTGAATTGGATATTAGAGGTTAATTCTGCTTTAGTTTCATGTTTAGTTGGATCTTTATTCATTTGGGATGTGGGAGAAATAAATGTTTTTCATTTTTAAGGGGCAAAATTGAAGTGGTTGTTTACTTAGGGAGAAATATTTCATAGCTTGAAGTAAACATTTTTCGAAGTATAGTATTCTAATTTTCTGCTATAGTTTGAATGATCACATATAATAAAGGTGCCGCTTGATTTAGTGAAATGTGTTGGTACTATTTGATAGCTAGTACATCTTTGCTAGCAAAACGTATGATACAAACTCTTTGCAGGAAGCTTTTCTGTTTGCTTGGTCTAGCAGTATAGTTTGATGTAATAGTTTTTCAAATCTTTAACTCGTTCTGCAAGTGGAAGAAATGATTTGTGCTTCATTTGCTAGGCAAGGTTGATTACCCCTTATTTAGAGAAATAGTTTATAGCTTGAAATGGCCATTTTTCCAATTATAGTAGTCTTGTTTTCTTTTGCACCTTCTATAATTACATACAATGAGAATCGCAAATTGATTTAGTAAGATGTGTTATTCAATAGATCTATGATACAAACTATTCGTGGCATCAGCATGATTTTGTCATTAGTTGTAGATGCCTGATGTATTAGATCTTTGTTTAGCTATAATCCAAGCTTATATATAACTGTCAAGCTAATTGACTGATGAATTTTTGTTACCTTGGTGTGTACTCAGTTTGACAACTTGTATGGATGCCGCCACTCACTGCCTGATGGTCTCATGAGGGCTACTGATGTTATGATTGCCGGAAAGGTTGCCCTTGTTGCTGGTTATGGAGATGTCGGAAAGGGTTGTGCTGCTGCCTTGAAACAAGCAGGTGCCCGTGTGATCGTAACTGAGATTGACCCAATCTGTGCTCTCCAGGCTACCATGGAAGGCCTGCAAGTTCTTCCCCTCGAGGACGTCGTTTCCGACATCGATATCTTTGTCACCACAACTGGTAACAAGGACATCATCATGGTTGACCACATGAGAAAAATGAAGAACAACGCCATTGTTTGCAACATTGGCCACTTTGACAACGAAATCGACATGCTCGGTCTCGAGACTTTCCCTGGAGTGAAGAGAATTACGATCAAGCCCCAAACCGACAGGTGGGTTTTCCCCGACACCAACAGTGGCATCATTGTCTTGGCCGAGGGTCGTCTCATGAACTTGGGATGCGCCACTGGACACCCCAGTTTTGTCATGTCGTGCTCGTTCACGAACCAAGTCATTGCTCAGCTTGAGTTGTGGAAAGAGAAGGCGAGTGGAAAGTATGAGAAGAAGGTGTACGTCTTGCCAAAGCACCTCGACGAGAAGGTGGCTGCCCTTCATCTAGGAAAGCTCGGAGCTAAGCTTACTAAGCTCTCCAAGGACCAAGCTGATTACATTAGTGTACCGGTTGAGGGTCCTTACAAGCCTGCTCACTACAGGTACTGAGGAAAGACAAAACGAGACTGGAAAACACAAACACAATCTTATGGCATGGTGTCTTCTCTTTTTAATACTTTGATTCTGTTCTGTTGGGGTTATTTTGGTGGGGTTTTGGAATATTTGCTGGAAATGAAATGGTCTTATTTGAAGGAAGACCAAAATGTGTTGATAAATGTTTGAATATGGAGGTGGTGTAATATGATGTTATAGCTACTGGATTCCATTTTGTTTTGTTTTATGACTTTCTTTGAAGATATTGATGTACCACTTGCCATATTCAGTGAATTGCAGTTTTTATCCATACAAATTTTAGTATGTCTCTGAGGTATTGTACCATGTGTTTAGTGTTTTTGTACTTTGTTGGGTTAAAATTATTCTACATCATCATTTCCTCTAACTTTGTGTTTTGCAAAAGATAATCTTGTTTCTGTAGGAAAATAAAGTTAAAGATTGTTCTACATTTCGTCTTAACTGTGTGTTGGAGACGAAAGTTCAAATCTTGTTTCTCTAGAAAAAGTATATTATTATTGTCACCATGAGAAAGAATCTTTGGTTTTGAGAGGGGACAAAGAGCCCATAAGTTGCTTATAAGCTGTTTTCAGCTTTTTTGAATGTTTGACTGGCCAGCTTAAAGTCATTTTGTGCTTAAAATAAGCTTAAAAAAATAATTGAGCCCATTTGACTTAGTTTATGTAAAGCAGTAAGCAAAAAAAAAAAAGTTAAGACTACCTCAACTTTTTTTCTTTTAGCTTATAGGCATAAGCCCATCCAAACAGGCTCAAAGTAAATATTTAACCAGCATTCCCGCATTTTTATCAAACTAATTAGTAATAATTAATATAAGACAAATGTCCTATATAAATTTTTATAACTTAAGTTATGTTTAAGTGTAGATTATTTGATTTGATGTAAATATCGAATGTGTTACGAGGAAAAATAATTTTCTCTAGTTTCTTGCCCTTTCAAGTTTTAGGCTAAATAAAGAAAAATAAATCTTTTTATTTTCCTACCTTATAATCATATACTATAGGCGCCTTATAAAAAATATATAGATATCATGGGTGAGAAAATATTTTACATTAATTAGGCGGCTAGTGTTTTTCTACTTTCCACCAAACAAAATAGAGCCACGTCTGTGTAGCTATTAATAATTCCCCTACTAGTAGGCAGGTATTTGTTCTGCGAATTAATGGATATGGATATGGATATGGTATTATTACAGCTTTCTGGATAAAGTAAAAAAATGAATATCTTTTCTTTGTAGATATTAAATTTACTGCAAGAGTTCGTCAATCAATTACATTTTCCGTAGCTTTGAATAATTTCAGAATATGACAAGGATCAGCCTGTGTCTTTTTGAATTTAATTGAATGATGATCATTAATTCATTTTGCAACAGATAATGTAAAAGAATTATAAAACCACGTTTCATTTTTATATTTATTTTTAAATGAGCACATTTCTGTCCCATGTGAATATGACTCTTTTAGCCAAGGGTCCATCAGACACAACATGACAGATAGAGATAAGGTCTGCATACACTTTACTCTCCTCAGACCTCATTTTGTGAGATTACAGTATTACACTAGATATGTTATTATTGTTATAATATAGCTCTTTTGTGAGCCTAACGTGGTGAAGTATACGTTAGCCGTTAGGGAGTGAAGTGCACAAATATCCAATTTTAGGACCCATATTGAAAGAATAGTCTCTCAGTTTACAGTGTTTTAAACTTTAACTAGTTTGAAGTCAGGCTAGACCTGATGGTCATTTGGTACGTAGACAAAATCATCCCAGGATTATAATCCTGAGACTAATATATCCCATCTCTTGGGACTAATTTATCTCATCTTGGAGATGGGATAAAATAATCCCATCTTTAATAGGATAAGATGGGATATCCCAGCTTTAAGCTTGGAATGCATTTTATACTTTATTTGGTATAAGGTATAAATTTATTCCTTCTATCAAATATGGTATAAAATTAATCCCACAATTAGCGTTGGGATATCCCAACTAACACCGTGTACCAAACGACTATAAGGTGTTATACCATACATTAGTCATTAGCATAAAGAAAACGGCTCTATCATTTATTGGTTCCTTCTGGATAATATCTTAATCAGGATCTATATAACCTGATCATCAAATTTGGCAAGCATTTAATGAGATCTATTTATGATCAGGTATAGTAGCATCTTTAGAGGTATAATAGCATCTTTTCTGATGTCAATGGTGTCTTGAACTAGCTTGCACGCACTTCGACTATTTTTCCGAAATAGTGATGCTTCCCGGAGGCACAATTACTGATAACTCTACCCACCACGATTTATGCAAATGCAAAGAAATCACATAGCGCGTTTTGCCTCCACTGAGATTTGCATATAGCAAGATATTGCTAGACCTGTGGTTTAAAAGTTAGCCTCTCACTCGTCAACTAAGGGCAAAGAGCAAAGCAAATCAAGATGAGACTTGTTCACGATCATTTTTTTTTCCTGAAGTTTCAAGTTGCTTGCATTGAGGATTAGTATGGTAGATAATAGTACATTTTGTGAGAGATCTCAGAAAAGTAAGATAATCTCCTTCTGGAGTTGCTGTGGACAGTTTATGCAACATATACTTCTCTCTGTTTTAACTTGAGGAATAGACAACTCCAACAAGAAGGGAATACATAAAGTTAAAGAAAGCTCTCGTGGGAAACGTGAAACACAACCTGATATTATAGAGATGTCAAATGGGTCGGACCAGGCCTAACACAACCTCCCAAGGCATGGCATGCCGGAAGAGGCTGCTGGGGCCTCCCTTACTGTTACAGAGTTGCATTAAGTAAAATGAATGCAAACCCATTCCATGATTCAATCAACTACTCTCAATCACAAATTAGTAGGAGTCGACGATATATATCATATTTATCCATTCCGCGTGATTCAAATTAATCTCATTTTGCAGCTAGCACATTGTAACAAAGTTATTGATGAAGGGTACAAAATATATCAATACAGCGAAGATATGCAATTTCACAGGGAAATATGAGTTTCACCTTTTTCACATTTTTGACATCAAACAAGCAAATCTTTACAAAATTTCAGTCAAATAAAGATGATTCATGCCAAGAAAAGGGAATGTCTTCTCAGCGAGCACACGAAGGAGTTCTTGTAACGTGAAATCCTTACAAATTCGAGAAGACAAGATGAATTAAAGAGATCACACGAAACCACCCTTTTAGCGAAGATAGACATTCTTTCTGTACCATCAATACTGACATATCAAACTGAATCAAGTAGATAATTCCGCAAAAGTTAAGGATATCAGCTTCCTAATGTTGAAGGTAAAGCTAATGAACTGAATATTGCTGAGAACTATTCAACGCTCAACTAATTCTTTTTGGGAGATCATACTGGTTGTGTTACAACCGTGCTTGTTATTTTTTCAGTGGTGCAAATTTTCCTACTGTTTCTTTGATCAATTGTACCAATAACTCGCCTACGAAAACCAGAAAACACCACCATCTTCCTCAGCCCAAAAAGATTATAATGAAAGAAGAGAAACGAAATGTTAAAGAACCGTCTTCATTGAAAGCTTATATCATGTCATTAATCGACTACTAATGGTCTTTCCTAAAGCACCATGTTTCCCTCTTCTCTAGGTCTTTCCTAAGCTCCACTTTCTAAAATACTCCTCAATTTTTTTTTTTTTATCCGGCATCCACTTCACGTCATTTCCACAAAATAGTGAAACACTTCACAGACAGGCACCCCATCGATAGAGGATACCGAGTAGTTACTTTCTTGATTGTTAGCATTCTCCAAAATTCTAGCCCTTGGCCTCTCAATATGCATATAAAGTATATTTGAGACAAACATTTACCCCAAAAATCCACTCATCAGAGACACATAGACATGATATTCTCCTAGAAACACTTTTAATCCCTGTGTACATAACCCTAAAAACATTCAAAACGATGAAAAGATGTCAGACTCTGCTCCACACAAATTTGCACCTAATGATTTCTTAGAAGAAAGGATTAAAAGAATAACACACAACAGAAATCATTGTGTCTTTAGTAAATGGAAGCCACTCTTGTGGATCAAATGAAATTACAACAAATTTGGAAGATGGGCAGGACTAAACTTTATCTTTAAGAAAGTGAAAGATCAGAACTTGATACTGCTTAAAATTCCTCTACTATTATGGTTAATATCCTAATAAATTTGAGACCCTAAAAGCCATATTACTCCTTTTAGTATCTTTAACACAGTGTCCAAATTTAACTTGATGACCCCTTTAGCACACATGATATTTTGTTCTTCATAATGCATACAAAGAGATTGGAAGCATATACATTCAACCAAAAAACATATTTGGCATCAACAGAATTTATATTTGATATCATACAAAGAGATTGGAAGCATATACATTCAACCAAAAAACATATTTGGCATCAACAAAATTTATACTTGATATCGGAACAACAACAACAACAACAACAACATACCCAGTGTAATCCCACAAGTAATCCCACATATGATTTTGTTCTTCATAATGCATAGAAAGAGATTCGAAGTATATACATTCAACCAAAAAACATATTTGGCATCAACAGAATTTATACTTGATATCGGAACAACAGCAACAACAACAACAACATACCCAGTGTAATCCCACAAGTGGGGCTGAGGAGGGTAGAGTATACGCGGACCTTACTCCTAGAGAGGCTGTTTCTGATAGACCCTCAGCTCAAGTAAGGCAAAAAGAAAGTATACTTGATATTGGAACATTGTTAATTGATTTTGTAGCATACAACACTAGCAAAAACTCCCCACCCCCACAAGTCCAACTCACTCAACATAACTAAATTAATATTCAAAAAGCAAAATAGAGCTTTACCAATTTCATTGCATAAAGTTTGTGCTAAAATTTGTGTCCACTGGTCAAGAAGGTGTCTAAATTTAATTTGATGACCCCTTTAAGCACACATGATATATTGTGCTTCATAATGCAAATAAATAGGAGCATATATACATAGAGCCAAAAAAATATTTGGCATGAGCAGAATTTATACTTGATATGGTACATTCAGGTTACATAGATTTTGTAGTATACAACATTAGCAAAAACTCCCCCTCCCCTCACCACCACAGTCCCAACATAACTAAATTAATATTCAAAAGCACAAAAGACTAGAACTTTACCAATTTCATTGCATAAAGTTTCTTCCAAAAATCAAGATTTGATATCACTGATGTCCCTAGCACACCTTGTAATAATCTCACAACCTCTATTATAAGTATTAGCTGCACCAGGTGGTTTACAATTATAATATGAAGCACCAGGTGTATTACAAGGCACTAAATCTCTTCTCAATGTACCATAACTAATGTACTTTTTTTGCATCAACAAAACCCTTCTATTACTTTCACTATCCATCAAATTTTCTTCTTCAGTCACCATTTTTGAACATTCTTTAAGCTTTTCAACACAACCCCTTTTCCCCATTAGCTCAAAGTTACTATCTTTAACTGATTTAAGGTCAAAAACTGAAACCCCACAGCAAATTTTCATTTGGATTTGGCTGAAAAGAATCAAGAAAATGAGGGTCTTGAATGGGTGGAAATAAAGTTGGGATCTTTTTTGCATTTTGTGTGTTGGAGGTTGAATTTGTTCTTGTTTTTCCCCTGGTGGTGTTGTCATTTTTTTTTTTTGTATTTTGGGCTGTGAAAGTGAGATTTCAGGGTGTGAAATTTGGAAATTTTTGGGGAGGGCTGTAATTAATGAGGAGACATTTAATGATGTAGGGATCAATCCATTACATACACCTACTTTGCCACTCAATAGTCATGGGAGGATTGTGGGGGATGAGTAGTGAGAGTGTCCCACCACCCCCTTTTTTTTTTTTTTTTTTTCTTTCGGTGTTCATTTGTTTGCAACAAATTTTAGAGTGTCGAAATTAACCGCAATCACAAATAAAATATGATGAAACATAATTTTATTGATAAACAATGTGGTACAATTCTGTTTATTCTTTTGATTTGTTTTTCCTAAATTTTCTCCGTTGTTTGAGAGCAGTTAATAGCGTATTTCTCGAACGTAAGATGATTTAGACATTGATCGCTAGGAAATTCGGCCAATGACTTTGAGAAAAGCAGAGTTTGATATCTTGATCTCTTTGTAAATATCCCAAGAGTTTATTGAGTATTTGAGTTGCCTTCTCAAGGAACTTTAGGTTTGAAAAATATAGATTGACCTCAACTTGAAGAAATGCCAATTTTTTTTTGATGTCTATGTCGTTCATTTAAATAGGAATCAATAACGGACAAATTTTGTAGTTAAATTCTGCAGCCAAACAACAAATTCTCCTATTTGGCGGCAGATTATCACAAAATTATATTAGCTACAAGCAATTTAGCGACGAAGTTCGTAGTTAATTTCAGTTTTTTTTTTTTTTTTGGAATGGATATCAGCAATGTAGCACGACTAAATTTGAATATTTGTTAGAAAGTCCCACATTAAAGGTCCGAAATTTAATAAAGACGATTTTATACTCAAAATTCTAACTCAAATCCTTTGATTAAGAATAAAAAAGTACTTAGTAATCGACCACCAATTTTACTGGTATTCTTGAATTTTAAGTTTGGCATAAATCAAGAAACAAAATTTTTGCCGGTGGCTTTTGCTTTAAGACAAGCAGCTTTGACTTTGGAAGTATGATAATTATGTACAAAGTAAGTTAGGTCTAGACTGGGTTCGAAATATCTTGGATTTATAGGCTGGTTTCCAATTCTTCACGTAGTATACTAGAAAAGGACAGAAAAATTATTTATGTTTGAGGTTAGTCTAAACTAGTCCTTCAAATGTATAACTTAGTTGTTTTAGTGTTTTTTTTTTTTTTTTTCATATTTGTCAAAATTGAGCATTTTTCATCAACTGTCATATTTAAAACACGGGATAATAAATATGTTTAAAGAAACTGGCTCGACAAAGCACATGAGCGGTTTAAACTGAAAATATTGGTGTGACATAGTACTTCTCCCAAACTATTCCTCCAATTTGTCCCCAAAGAAAACAATTTTCAAACCAATTAAACATACCATATGCTTGCTTTTATCCTCCATTATTATAAGAAATAAGGCTTAATGCATATGCAGTCCCCTAAACTTATTTTTTTTCATTTTGACACCTCAACTAAGTGTTGTTCCTATTGAACCCCTGAACTCGTCCTCAAGTGTATCTATCAAACACAATCTGACTTACATAGTAAAAAAGCAGAACAAACAGAAACCGAGACATCCATGACCTAAAGAATAACTTACCACACATCTAAAATATTACTTTACCTTCATTACCACAATTTTTTTTTTTGCTTCTAATAAAACTCAAATCTAGACGGTTTGATAGATACACTTGAGGACAAGTTCAGAGATTTAATAGGAACAATACTTAGTTAAGGTGCCAAAATGAAAAAAAAAAACAGATTTAGGCCTCAGGGGATTGGATATGCATTAAGCCAAGAAATAACGAATGAATCAATGCTTTGAACTCTGAATAGCACCCTTTGCTGTTAGAAACACTAATATTTTTTAAGGTACAAGTACAAAGAAAACATGTTCTGATTTGATTCTTTTTTTTTCCCTAGTTTTAACGGCTCTCGTGCTTCTCACGAGCTAATTTTGTCCTAGATAACTATCGTTGTACTTTTAAAATATAACGGAAGCAAAAAGTGCTCAAGTTCGGTAAACATAAAGGATTAAAATAGCTCAAACTAGTATATTCAAAGGCCTATTTAGATCCATCCCAAAACAAAATGGAATATTTTAGTCTCAATAGTTACCAATTCATTTGCATGGTGTGCGTAATGGTACGCTATCAAGTTCATCATTAGAAATCCAAAAGTGGTTGGGGCGTGCTGTTTACGTATGATTCTCATGTGGAAAAAATAGAAAGATCCAATCACTAATGATTATTCTTTTCATTTTTCATCAATGTCAATAAATATATTTATTATAGTTTTAGCGCTATAACAAATTACTGATTTACGTGCTCTATTTAAAAATATATTTCTTAGTCGCCTCTTCTAAATAGAGTTTTAGCACTATAACAAATTACTGATTTACGTGCTCTATTTAAAAATATAATGTCAATAAATATATTTCTTAGTCGCTTCTTCTAACAAATTTTATTTACTATTGGGAGGAATAAGATGTTTATGTATACAAGGAAATTCTAAAAAATCTTAAATCACATATTTCGAAAAGAACTAAAATAGAAAATAGAAACTAGCTTAACCTTTTCTTTCTTCTTCATCTCAACGTTACTTATAACAATCTATATAGTATAATATAAAGCTAGATACAGACAAAGTGATGTGACACCTCTCTATGACCTCTATTTATATTTATCTTTTTTCTGTTTTTTTTTGGCTTCTCAATTAAAAAATTTATGTTCTAGGTTAAAAAAAAATTAAAAGTCACGTCTCTTGATTGCAGCAATTAAGAATTACATTGGCTAATACTTGATTAATATAAAATGAGTAACGTATGACACGTCCTTTAGCCATGAATCAAATTAATGCTCTCAATACTCATATTTTACTCCATATTTTAGAATGAAGAAATGGGGGCACGTTCTTATAGACCTAAATCAAATTAAGGATATGATGATAATGGAGGATTAAGTATTCAACTCATCCTCATATTTTTCCTCTACATAAGTAAGCTTCATGCCCTCTCTTTGGATAACATATTCTATCAATCTTTTGAGTTTCTTTTATAATTTTTTAAAACTTTTTTATCAAGTTGTAGTCATTTTTCGGCAATACAAAAACTAAATAAGTCGACGCTAAATCTGTGGCGAACTTCCTGCTGGACAACAAAGAAAGGAAAGAAGGGGGCGACAATATTAGAATAGAGATTAACTAATATACAATATTGACATGACTTGCTTCTTTATGTTTCACTTTCATTTCAAAGGTGATTAACTAATATTCAAGTTATGATTCAAAGTAACTTTTGTAAGTTTGTAGTGTTGATGTGTGAGAATTATGATTATGAGACTTTCCACTTTGTTGTGTGGATATATAAACGGTATATATTCTCAATTTGGTCGGATGAATTAGCTTCCTCGGATATTGTAGTTAAATGACCTTATTCATAATCTACCTTCTGAAGCAGGTACAACACCATTGAGTGGGTTAAGGAAAGATTACAAGATACCAGAGATGAAATTCCGGGAATAAGGAAGGTGATGTGACACCTCTCTTTGTCCAAGAAACATAATTATTTTTAATTTTTAAAAAGGTTTTTTCTTCCTTATTCCTCTAATTAGAAATGTCTAATACCAATCTCATGAGATTTTAGTTACAAATTCTTCATTTAAGTCTCTTGAGTTTCCTGTCTTTATTATGATCTTTAAAAGAAAATACAAGCTTTTAAATACTATTATAAATTTTTTACTTCTCTTCCGTTCATACAAGTAATATTTATCAATTCATCAAATGTCTATCAATTATTTTTCTGCAGCATTTTGTAATGAGATATGATGAAATGATCCCACAAATTCAAGGTTCTTGCAAGAATTCAAAGAAATCACCATTTTTTCCTGTTCTTTCTAACTACTGATTTTCACTCTCTTGATGTTAAATAAGATGACTTCTATATCTTTCTTTTTTGCAGCTACTTCCTCTTCTTCAAAAGGGTAATAATACCCAAAAGATTAGGCGCTTTAAAATCATCCCTAAAGCAACTTTAATCGTCTTCCCTCAAACATTCAGGCATAAGAAATAGCCAACAATTCTCGATGTCTCTCAATTCGAAAGTTAAGATTTTAAATTGATGTCCTTTTATTGATTTCTCCTAAATTACATTGATCTATTATGAAGATTTAATATAATTCGATTAATTTGTAGACGTTCCTATGAGAAATACTTATGATATTAGAAGTCATGTCCTATCGAGCATCTTATCCCTTTTTGAAAATGGTTTATTTTGTAGCTTTGTAAGATTAATCCACTAAAAATTAATTCTGTGAAGTTTTCCTTACCGAATATTCCTTTTTAGAATTATTAGTTCATCCTAAACGAATTTGTATTGTAATAATTTGCAAAATTTAGTTTGCTTTGAAATGATTACTTTAACAAGCGAAGAGAGTTTGAAAATTGTTTTTCTATAAATTTCATTTCTTTATTTAATATTTTTATGAATCTTTATTTATTTTTTCTTATCATAAATATTGCATTAAAATTTTAATACTGTTACATGCAATTTTTTTTTATCACATAATATTTTCTCATTTTATGTGAACTTCTCTTATTATGACGTGTTCTACTCCACTAAAATAATGTCGAATCTTTATTTATGATTTTCTTAATCAAACCTTTATTGAGTTAGATTGATTTTTCATACTTAACCTATAATATTTTTCACAAATTTTTTCTGTAAAATAATTTTATACATAATTTTATGATTTGAATCATATTTTTCAAAAATTAAGTATTTAATAACAATATTTAATCTTACTTAATGCTACATATTGCTACTTATCGCACTCCTCTTTATTTTTCAAATTTTTGATGGTCAGGTTCAAATCATTTCACGAGTAATCAGTTTTTTTTTTTTTTTTTTTTTTGTTTTTGGTTTTTTAGTTATTTTTGGATATCATATATATTTGTGGTCCAACATATCTTTGATAAGATTACTGGTCAAAAAATTTAATCTGAAGCAAATTGTGATTGCCATTTTAGGTTTGGTGGTTAAAACTTAAAATGCTAAGCCTCTATTATTGTGTATTGGTAGCAATGAAAATTCAGTATGATGACATCTTTGCATTTCATGAGCATCCACTTTAATGAATTAGAATTCTCTTTGCCTAATGAGGAGCAATTATTGTCCTCTATAATGAGTTCATATTGTACAAAGAATACGATTTAATTGTAACAAAACAGTTATGTACAATTTATTTGGTAGAATGAAAGCAAGTACATCATAATTCTAGTAGGCCCTGTGGTCGTTGAGTTAGCTTGGACCTTTAGCACACCAATGAAAAAGGAGTTCGGAACCTTTCTAACCCTTTTTTTTTTTTTTGGAACCAAACTAACCCGTTAAAAAAGAGAAGAATTAAAGTAGGCTTCACGCACAGAATCTGTGCGCAAAACTCTGTCCCCCCCCCCCCCCCCCCTCCCCCGGCACCCCAAGCCTTTATTCTTTGGAAATCAAACTCAAAATTAAGCTTTTTTTCGTACTTTGACCGAAGATTAGTCACGTTTCAAAATACCGGAATATAAATATTTTATATAGAACTTAATATTTTTTTTAGTGTACAATAATATCGACTCATTACATCAAGTATACATATATATTTAGATCGTCGTTTTAGGGGTTGTAAAGTGCTCTGAAGTACGTTTGAAAACTTGTTATACATATACATTTAGATTGTCGTTATAGGGTTCTAATTAATATATGACGTCGCACGAGTTATTATTAATCGACAATAAATACTAAAATAACTAGTTATCATTAAAAAAATAATACCCAAAAATATATATAATATTAACATAAAATGTACATTTTATTTACAAATATACAATCTCCTAAGGCCTAAGGCCAACCCCACCACCCTCACTATCATCAGGATCCTCTCTCCTCCTCTTAATGACAGGATGATTTATGCCATGATCCTCCTTTCTTCCCTTCTTCAGGCCATGGGTGAAAATATGCTTCCTGTGGGAGACGGCGGCGGTCGAAACCTGAGTAGCCTCATTAGATGCCTCAGGAGATGACTCAATCGAAGGAGACTGGACCACAGGAGCAGAAGAATGAACCTGAAATAACATATAAATAATTTAATTTAGATTTATCATAAACTAAACATGAAATAACATATAAACAATTATTTAATAAATTATTTCATTGTAAAAAAAACAAACCTGTGTGTCGACGGCCTCCTGAGATGGCTGGTCAGAGGGATCCTTAGCTGACTCCTCAATGGTCTCCTGAGCGCTACCCGGAGATGTAGTTGGAGGTGGAGACGGGTCAATTTGACCAAGAATGAACCTATAATACATGTAAATAATTTAGTTTAGATTAATAAAATAATTAATTAATACATTATTTTATTATAAAAAAACAAACCTGTGTGTCGACGGGCTCCTGAGATGGCATGTGAGAGGGCTTCTGAGCGGCTCGCGGAGCCGGAGATGCAGATGGTGTCGTAGGCCTGGCTGTAGGACGAAGAAAGTACTCATCGAAAATAATATCCAAGTTTAAGTCCTCATGTCCGTCTCTCATATGTAGATCACTAACTGGCACCTGTGGAAATGATGACCAAAGATCATAATGTGCGAACATCTCTGGCGTATATCCAGGTCTCTGTGAAGTCGACAACCTGGAAGAAGAAGAAGTCGATGGGATATCTATAGCCGATGGAGCCTGACGGGCTATATCGTCAGGCTCATCTATTAGACCTCTGCTAACCCGACCACCTCTGTCAGCCCGACCACCTCTATCAACCTTACCACCCTCTGGAACACCCTCTGGTACAGGCTATGGAGCAGGCTCTGGAATATCCTCATCTACACGATGCCACTCCTATGCCCGTGTCATACTAGCGTCGGTAAGCTGAACTATCCGTGCTACATATGCCGCTATCCCGGGGTCGGTGGACTCCGTAAGGGGAATGCTCTCATGGCGTATCATTAGAGTCATCCATAGCTGCATATATTTGCAAATTTTAAGAATTGAATAAATTTGTAAAGTAATTCATAATAAGAAGATGGATTAAGTTTAAGACTAATAAAACTTACCAGCGCCTCATACGCTCCTGAGAGTGATGCATATCCTCGGCCATCAGGACGAGGCGTCGAGGAGTTGGCAATCAAGGAGCAAGTGATATGCATGTACCACGTCATGTACTCATGGACCGGAGTGTCATGTTCGAGCGCCGCTAGAGTCGTCATCTTCGCGTTCCATGCATCGACTTCCTGGTGCATACGCTCCCGCCATGTCGCATTGTCGATTGAACGCTCGTCCCTAGTATAGTGGGCGTGCTCCCAACGTGTAGCCATGGGTATGTTCTGTACATACCCAAACTGCCATAACACGCGGTCGAGCGCGTGATGCTCAACGTTGTCCATATGGATCAATGGACACTGTGCCATCCACATGTGCTCACCAGCCCTACAAAACGCCAGCAGCTGACCCAAAATCTGATCATACGGCGTTCATATGAAAGCCTATAAAAAGAATTAAACTAGTTAACAATAAAAGACTAACAAAAATAACAAACTAATGTTAAATCAAAAAAACTTACCTCGGGAGCCATCATGCGGTCTAACTGATCACTAAACGGGAGAATGACATGGTGCGTCTCCACACCTCTGGTACGGCCTCGCGACCATCTCTGTGTGTATGGCATATCCTCAGCAACATAGTTATCGGGAGGGTGAGCAGCTATGGGCTGAAAAGGTCTCAACCTAGTCCACACCTATATCTATCATAGTCATCAAAAAAATTATTTATCAGTCGTCGTTTCAAAAAAATATATTTAGTGATTTATTACACATACTTAAATATATTACCTGAAGAAGAGGGCTAAATGCAGCTACCTCAAGCCTCTCGCCCATAGAGGCTCGATCAAATCCTCTGTACATGTAAGCCAGGACAGCGGTCAATCGGTCAACATCAGCTTGAGACGTCGCCTCGCCAATTGGATGCTGCAGATGTACGAAGCGCAAGTAAGCATGGAGGGAGGACCGCAACAACCGACTCTATCCACGCATATCCCTCTGATGAGGCACGAAACCAGTGAGCCTAGTCAACTCCTAGGGATACGACAGCTGCGGAGGCTTCACTCTATACGATGCCTGTCCATCAATATATAGACCATAAATTACCTCGACATCCTGCAGGGTGATGGTAGCCTCGCCAGTGCGGAGATGAAATGTATGAGTCTCCGGTCGCCAGCACTCAATCATGGTCGTCACTAGAGCCCTATCATGCACAAACCGACCAACCTCGATGCACCGGTAGATACCGCCCGGACGTAGTATATCTATAACACAGGGATGTGGGGGAATAACCTCTAGAATATCCCATGCTGACTCCCCTGAACGGGTACGGACCACTCTACTAGAGGATACCGGTGCATCCCATACATACTGGGACCTATGCTCATGCTGTAGATAAAGTGCCCCTCTGTTGTCGAAGGGCCCTAGCTCCATGGAGGTGTCCTATCTATTTTAGGCATTTTAAATTAATCATTAATACATGAAGTAAGGATTAAAGTGGTATATTTTTTACGCATTTTAAATTAATCATTATTTTTTTTAATTAATCTCTAATACATCATAGTATTAGTTATATAATCTTTTACCAAGAAATTATACAAAGGATTGAATCCTAAACTAAGGATTTTCAATTTCTAATTAGCAAATAAATAAATTAACAATTAAAGATATAAATATTAATAATTAACAAATCAAAAAATTAACAATTAGTTAGCAAACAATTAGCATATAATTAATAAATAAAAAATTAACTAACTAATCAAACAATTAATAAATTATTAGCATATAATTAATAAATAAACAATTAACTAACTAATCAAACAATTAACAAATTATTAGCATATAATTAATAAATAAATAATTAACTAACTAATCAAATAATCAACAAATTATTAACAAATAAACAATTGACTTAACAAAAACTAAATAAATAATTAGCTAGTCTAACAATTGGAATAACTAATCTAACAATTAACAAATACTAAATAAACAATTAGTAAACAATTAACAAATTAACAACAAATAAAATAAATTTAAAAAAATGAAAAAATGGGCAGAAACAGCCCCCTTTTTTTCATCCATATTCGCAAATAATACACAATAGTAATGCTTAGGTTAATAATTTAATAGAAAAATCGTAGTAAAATACCTAGATTGAAGCTTTGATTTTGAGTTTTTGAATTGAATTATACGCCGCTTTATTGCGAAGAAACTTGTTCCTAAACTTTAATATATCAAAAATATTGACTTTTGGGTTGGAATCGACAAGAAAACGATGTTTTTGATCGCATGGGACCTCGGAAACGCACCTTTAATGGCTATTTTTTTTCTTTTGATTGTGGGGGATGGGGAAGATGGAGTCGGTATATTTAAGAGCTTTTACGCACAGAATTTGTGCGTAAAGCCTATTTTATTTTTTTGTTTTTTTTAATGGGTTATTTTGGTTCCAAAAATTTATTTTTGGGTTACAAAAGTCTTGAACTCATGAAAAAGGAAGGAAATATGTGTACCATTCACGCTTGCATTTGGTAGCACGCCAAATCAATATATTCACCACCACCATTGCTCCTGGATATGAAGTCCTCTTTGTTAGAGAATGCTAATTTTTTAGCGTGATCCGAATTTAATCGGGCCTCAATAAATACGAGTACCAGACAAGGGATAGAAAACCAAAAAAATAAAAGTCTATTGAGCCAGCGCCCAGCAGATTAAACCTTCTAATACAAGAAAACTTTTTTCCCAAACCGAGTAAAAAGTAAAAATTGGATATATACCAATTTGTACCAACAGATTTTGCAACTTATAATTATATACATGCAGTTAAGGGTAAACAAAGATAGGTAATAACAGATATAGTGTGGAAGGTAAAAACAAATATATAAAGCTGTTTATACCAAAATCAGTTCTTATTTGAATATTATCATAATTTATGTGTAAATACAAGGCCATATAATGATCCCAAAACAGCAAAAATCACTTTTCTTTATTAAGTATTTACCTAATTTTAACGAGAACTGTAAAAGAAAAAGGGATCTGCGTGTAATTTAATTTGTAATCTGTATTCTGTATTGCATAGTATTCTCTTTGCCCGATTTATGTGACGGTGTTTGGATTTGGAGAGTCAAACAAATCCTTTTTTGACCGTGATTCTTTCATATACCATTTAAATATTTTGAATTGTTAACTATTGTGTTTTATAATACTTTTTATTTAGTATTCAAATATGTATATTTTGATTTAAGAAATTTAAAGACTCTGGGTGTGTTTGATATGGAGGAAAATATTTTCAAAACATGTTTTTCAATTTTCCCATGTTCACTGATCAAAATTTTAGAAATACATTTTCTCTAGTAAATCAAGTTCCTTAAAAATGAGGAAAATGACACAAGTTCCACAATGATTGTGTCCTCCCAACCTCTAACACATCTCATCTTCACCCCAACCGAGTAGCCCCCATCCCCTCCACCCATAGCCCCCAACCTCACCTCCCGTAGTATTTGTCTAGATTATATAAAACTGCTCTTAGAATAACTTTTTATTTTCCTAGAAAACATTTTTCATGGAAAACATTTTCCTTCATACCGAATGCAGGGGCGGAGCCAAGTGTAACCGAGGGGGTTATCCGAACTCGCTCGGCAGAAAATTACAGTGTATATTGAAGGTTAAAATTATTTTTTTATGTATATATGGTAGGTGTTGAACCCCCTTGGCTTCTTCGTATGTTTACCTCTTCATATTTTTGAACCCCCTTACTGAAAATTCTGGCTCCGCCACTGACCGAATGCACCCTCTATGTCCAAATTCACGCTCAAAATTAAGAAGTTTGAATCTCGATAAGCAAAAAGTGTCACATACATTAGGACAAAGGGGGTATTTTATTAAGGTTTAATTTAATTTTGGTCCACTTTATATGCAGTTAACTCTCCAATTATGGAAGTGATGGCATTGCGAAGCTTACCAAAAAATGTCGAGGTTTTTAAAATCCCCGCAATGTTACTTCTCCCAAACATGAATCCAAGGCTCCAAACTTGTCTGAGACCTTGCAGTAGTAATGCTGATTGTTCTGACTGTTGGACGTGTTGTACATGTAATGGAGTCACTTGTTCATCAATGTCATGATTATGTTAAATTGTGTTATGTTGTTTGCTTATGTCACTCGTAAGATATAGAAGAATAAGTGACAACTATATATCCTGAATAATAAGATAGGTTCAAAAGCCCCACATGTTGGCGTTTTTGTGATCTATCGTACGTATGTTCAGTATTGTATGTATGTATTTTAAAAATATATATTTGTGTGTGTATTCTCTCTCTTTTTTATCACCTCTCCTTCAAACTCCTCCTTGTTTAACCTAAAAACTAATGCTAAGTCAAAACAATTAGATTTGTTAATTAGACCAAAAACAACTGATCTGATGTGATGTTAAAATGGTTGAAACACTAACCAAAGTAGATAAATGAGCAGACGATGCTGAGCAAAGACCAAATAAAGAGGAAAGAAAGCTTATTCATGAGAAGATTAAAATTTTAAATTTTCACATAAAGTTTGGCCTGACTGTCCAAAATTTCAAACAAGTATATTTGAAGTTTGAAAGATCAATGTCTAAAGTTTCAAACATATATGACTCAATTCTTCAATCAATATACTTCAATTGCTAAATATTCCAAAAACATTAGTGTACGCCAACTAAAAAGAAATGTTTGCCTTATATATATAGTCTCTTTACAAATGCCATTAATGTCACCAACCAACAGTTTGTCATTTTTTACCTTTTAGTACTCAAATCACAATCATGATAACTTTATTTTACACCTTGTAATTCTTTTACGAAGTTAGGTGTCAGTAAAGCACGGGTGGTTCGTCATATTTAACTAACAAACAAACAAAGGCTGCATTGTCTCTTTGAATGAAGAATAAAGTAGCATCATATAGCACAACTTTTATTAACGAGTAGTGAAGTCACCTCAATTATCAATTTCCATAAAATAGAGACAAAATGAATGATTAGAGTCGGGGGTAAGCAACCAAATGTTCACATGATTTTTTGACTGTTTACTAACCTGTTTGTTCTCTTGTCCCCCTTGATGATTCTGAATTTTTAAGAACTAAAAGAATGATCCAAAAAAATTCATGAAAAAATATTTCCTATGGAAAATGTTTTCGTCTTACCGAAGGCACCCTAAAGTTAGCTGTGTAGAAGTCTAAACAAATAGTGGATCTCAAAATATGATGGAACATCGATTAACATGCACTAAATGGTAAATTAACAAAGGTTAACAGACATTTTGTGGAAGTTAAAAAGCAATCTATAAAGCTGTTTATGAATCAAAGGCAAGAGAAAATCAAACAGAACAAGATTTTCATCACCAAATACAGTACTTATTTGCTCAGAAGGATATTCATCATAATTTTTATCTCTATACATACAAAGCCATATAATAATCCCAAAACAGCAAAACAGCAAAAGACACTTTAAGCATATCATGCCTATCATCACTACTTATCAGGGATTGATAGTTACAAACCATTGCAATTAGGAACTGAAAATTCCAAAGACCTATATAAATGTTTTAAGTGCTTCACATATTCAAAGGGTAAGGTGTTCCACCTTTCTTGTGTTACTAGCTACTCCTTGATTTGATTTTCTCTCATCTTGCTCGTTGTAGGAGTTCCCTTTGTAACTAGAACTAGCCTCTTCGTTATCCGTGCAGCCTGGCCGCTCCGTTAGGAACTGTTCCCAGAAAACATCGTTCACACGAACCGGAGTAGTTGCAGGCCCTTCCTTGTTACCAGTTGCATCATGTGAAGACGACAAAGTTTTATCATCAGTAAAAGGAATTTTCTCTTGACCTATTTGGGGCATTGGTGAATGTTGATTTTTCTCGACTTGTGAAAAAGCCAAAGAAAGATTCAGCTGACAGGAAATGTGACCGTCAACTTCCTCAGTGGATGAAAGGCTTTGTGGCAAGGAATGCAGTCTTGAGCTTTCAACATTGCTTGCTGCACGAGGCAAAGATGAATCCATCTTCAATGTAAAAGACGTTCCAGTATCTGATAGTTCTATTGTTTCAGGGTTATAAAGTACTCCTCCCGTTCGAAGTTGCACGTCTCTGGACCATCCTTCAGATACTCTCCTATGTGGAGACCCACCATCTTCATTCGAACTTTGGGTGCTGCATGAAAGTGCATTGACATCTGAAACAGCAGGTGACAATTCAAGCCTGAGATTATTTGAAAAGTCTTGGTTGTCAACCGACATATTTTCTTCAACTTGAGGCAAACGCCTTTTCTTGCTAAATGCAGAAATATCCATGGACTCGAGTTTCTGAGCAAGACGCTCAACAAAGTCAGGATTTTTAACTGCCTTCTCAAAAAATGTCAGTAAGCTCTCCTGCCTTTGCTCTATACTGCCAACCCGTCCGGTTAGTTCTTCTAACTGGACTTTTGCAGAAGATTGTTGCTGTCTGTACCTTAAGACGTTAGACTCGAGCCCCGACCTTTCACGTGAAAGCTTATCAATCTCTTCTTCAAATGCAGCTCTTTCTGGATCAACTGTGGAACCTGGAGGGTGACTATGGCTGTGAATTGGTTTTCTACGATGAATGTTCTTAAGTAGATGCTTCTGGTCTTTTATGAATTCCTCATTGGCAAATTCCCATCTTTCTGGATCAATCTTCCGGAAGCCCTGTCAATTAGATATATTTATGATGATGATAATCCTAGATTAATTATGGCAGCAACTGATTTATTGGCAATATAATCACCTTAGTAAGGGGTGCAAACCATGCTGAGTTTGGACCATCAACTCAGAATAAATATGACAACTGGAAATTTCTAATTAACAATGCCCTTAACCATTAGGGAATAGTGAAAGCCAGGATTCAAATTCACAGATTGCGAGGAATAACAAACAAACAGAAGCCATGACGGCTACACTTAGAGGAGTTACTTATCATTATATAAATCTGACAAGAATTTTAACATATATCCTGATATTGCACATTAACTTAGACGAATTAATTGGGTTCCATCACAAATCATGCAATTTTAACAATACTCTAAAAACAGAAGTGCACGTTCCCTCAAATGCTTTGAGTAAAATTGTTTAATACATTTCAGTATCTTTTTATCCTTTGTATATATTTCAATATTTATCATGCCACCCTGTTTGGCTTTTTTTTTTTTTTCTTCGGTGGACTGACTCGTATGATGCGACATGCAGAGATTTCATCCTCGTCATCTATTGAAAATGATGCCAGCATCTTCTGGTGCAAACTAAAGGTGCGACCAGGACACGTCTTTTACATGACTGAAGGTTGGTTTTCAAAAGAATAATGCTTTTTGTGGAAGAAGCAGATAGTGGTTTTAGCTGACAATAAAGCGCAGCCCAATGCACTAAGCTCCCGCTATGCACGAGGTCCGGGGAAGGGCCAGACCACAAGGGTCTATTGTACTCAATCTTATCCTGTGTTTCTGCAAGAGGCTGTTTTCACGGCTCTAACCCGTGACCTCCTGGTTACATGGCAGCAATTTTGCCAGCTACACCAAGGCTCCCCTTCCTGGTTTTAGCTGACAATGTCAAGAAAAAAGTTGAACCACCGGAAGGACATCTAAAAGGAAAAAGTAGATCTTAAGCAGCCCTACTATAAGGATGTCTTTCCTAAGAACTTTGCTAGGGATTCTTAGATGACTTCTTCCTAACTTTCTGCCAGTGTTGTTACTTACATGCTATGGCGAACAGCTGTTGGATTATAAACAAAGCATCTTCCTTCCATGTCCACGATGCTTTAGCCCTCTAACCCATTCTTTAATCTTTCTTGTTAACAGTCTCACGACACCCAATGCATCTTCACATAAAACTGCTCAGAATCAGCTACACTTGATATCTTCTGCTACCCAAGGGGCACTCCTACTATATGGTTATATTATGTCCTGGACAATGTATAATAGATGATGAAGTTTGCGCAAAAGAATCATCCCAGTTTCTTGTAGGTCTGTTAGGGGATAAATTCCTTATACCAGCATTTCACACCTAAAAGAAGTGCTAAAGGCCACCAGATCCACCCAACTACAAGTGTATATCATGTGGGAAATTATGGTACTCGTGCTTCACTTTATCTGGACTTCATTTACCTTAATATACTCATGTCAAATGAAAGACAGCAGTAAAGTACACTAGCCTTTTGACGTATTATTCTGTTTTATTGACAAGTCATTGTAAGGCGTTAAACACAAAGAAACACTAAACCTGGTGCCAGAGGTACATTCTGCCGGATAAACAATTTAGAAACGGTTAAGTTCCTCAAAACCATATGCAGCATCGAAAGATCTAGTTATATTAACCTTATGTCAACAATGTCAAAGGTTAAAGAATCCTTCTAATACCTTTTTTTTTTTTTATCTTTTGTGCATAAGAAAATTCGTTACTAGCAAGCAAGACTTGGGGCATTCACCGGGAAAGCACGCAAAGAAAGTCCATGAGCCCAGAAAAACCCCAACGAGAACACCCCCCCTCTACAACACACACACAACAAAAGAGCACCTTTCAAACCTCATCTTGAAAATCCATTTTGGTATATTATCAATTACATCAATCAAAGTGATTTAAGATGACCAAAGCTAATAAAGTGAAGTGCTCCATCACATACACACCAAACAAAAGAATCCTGGTAATTAGAAGTCTATCCAGTTCACAGATAAACCTTGCACCTCGACATCGCCTCACTTTGATTAACTATTCATCATCAATAACTTCATCGGAAACAACAACTATGTCTCAATCCCAAACTAGTCAAGCTATATGAACCCTCAATGTCCATTCTACTTCATCTACACCTTTTTCTTTTCAATGCTCAATAAGTTCAAGGGCAATCAATCCACAAACATTGACTTCCCACATAGAAAATTAAAGTAATAAATTCCATGTTTCCTAGATGCGATAATTCACCTAATATTCATCCGTGATTCAATAAACCACTACAAGCATCGAAATGTGAAAATGACAAATCAGGCCTGAACTTGAAGCACATATTGTAGCTCAAACATCAAATCATAGTGATCAACTCAAAGATTCAATTTTAAGCTGTTTTTTCTTTTTTAGATAACCGTGGTGTCCGGGCTTGACTAATTCCACTGGGTACCTGCTACCTCCTGCCAACACAGGAACCGGGTAACTCTATCCAGCAAGGTTTGAACCAGATGAGACGAAATCACCTAGTGTTTTTGCCGCCGCTAGGATTTGAATCTGAGACTTATGATTCTCAACCCACTTCATTGACCACTAGGCCACACCCTTTGCCTTTTAAGCTGAACCCATTTCGACAAATCCGGGTCAGGACAGTTTGGTGTCCGGGTTCATTATTAGGTATCAAACAACAACAACGACAACATTTTGACAGATAGAACTTCAATTCAAAGATTCAATTTTTAAGCTGAACCAATTTAGAAAGATAGAAAATCAAATTCAATGATTCAATTTTAAGTTTAACCCATTTCAACAAATAGAAAATCAACTCAAAGATTCAATTTTTAAGCTAAACCCATTTCTAAAAATAGGAAATCAATTCAATTTTCCAGCTTAAACCCTTTCCAATTCAAGATTCTCTTTTTTTTCTGCTGAGCCCATTTCAACAAATAGAAAATCAAGTCAAAGATTCAAATTTTAAGATGAACCCAATTCTAAAAATAGAAACTCAATTCAATGATCCAATTTCCCCCCTTGATCCCTTCAATTCCAAGATTCTAATTTTAAGCAAAACCCAATTCAAAGATTCAAATTTTAAGCTAAACCCATTTCTAAAAATAGAAATTAATTTCAAAGATTCAATTTTCCCCCTTGATCCCTTCAATTCCAAGATTCTACTTTTAAGCTGAATCCAATTCAAAGTTTCAATTTTCAAGCTAAACCCATATCAATAAACTTCAAACTGAATTGAAAGAAATTAAATAGATACAGAAATTGAGAGAGAGAGAGAGAGATTTTCAATTTATAAGCTAAACCCATTTCTAAAAATAGAAAAGAAACTCTATGATTCAATTTTTCAACTTAAACCCTTCAATTTCAAGATTCAATTTTTTCAGCAAAACCCATTTCAACAGATTAGAAAATCAACTCAAAGATCCAATATTAAGCTGAACCCATTTCTAAAAATAGAAAATAAACTCAATGATTCAATTTTCTTCAGCTGAACCCATTTCCAACAAAAGTCAAAGCTAATAAAGAAAGTTAAAATAGATACAGAGAAAGTAGTGTTACATACGTATGTGTTGAGCTGTCGAATGAAGCTGGAGAAATTGTTGTGCTTAAAATAAGTAGGAAGAAGAAGTTTAGCAAATTCAGGTGGATTCCAAACAACAAAACTATGACCAGTTTGAGTCCATGATACAATCTCATCTGTTACTGAATCATCAACCATTTCATATGTCTTTAATAAAAACGGCGCCGGACCTCCGCCGCCTCCAGCCGCCGCCGCAGCAGCCGCCGCCGCCGCGGAGGCAGTGATTATATCCATATAGAGAGAGAGAGGAAAGAGAGAGAAGAAATTATAGTAGATGAGTAATGGAGTTTTCCCAAAGTTACGGGTTGGTTTGTTTTTGAGGTTTGACTTCAATATTTGCCTTCTTTTGAGTCTTGTGTCTTGACTGGTCCTCGTGATTGTTTTGGGGATTCGGATCGGTTTTCCGGTTCAGTGTCCGGTTCAGAACAAAAATAAATTATTTTTTGGCAAAAGTACCCCTAAATTTTGTCACCTAGACTATCTAAATTAAGGGTTGTACCTATGGGGACTTAAACCAGTCTAAATTAATCATATTGGGTACCTTTTGTCTATGTGGCACCTACGTGGCGCAACAATTAATTCCACTTTTTCTTGGGCGCGTGAACAGCCCTTTCATCTTTAAATTTTTATTTTTTTTTGTTAAAATTTTACCTATTTTAAAAAAAAATTATAGATAAATTAATAAAAAATTAATCCACCTGCTCAACCCCCACGCCCGCTCGTCTGACCCCACCCCACCCCTCCACTTTTTTCCCGTCTGTTTCCACTGTGAACTGAAACGTTCAGTTCTCTTCATCTTCTTCTTCCTTTTTTTTTCTTTTTTCCTCTTCATTATAACAATTCATTTCTTTTAATTATTTATATAAAATTAATTTGCGAATTGGATGTTATTTCTTACTATCATTTTTTTATCCTTTTTAGATCTGAAAAGTAACATTACCATCTTGTTCATTGGAAAAAATAGAGATTTATCATTACTATAACTCTTTTTTTCATCTCACATTTCATTAATGGTTGGTGGGTCTTGTAAAGACATTGATAGACCTAAATAAGAGAAGAAAAAGGAATAAATTATTGGTGGGGTGGGGGGATGGCGGTTGGGGGTGGTGGTGCGGCGGCCAGTTGAGAGGAGGTGAGACTGGTTGCAGTTCAGGGGAAGGGGGCGAGGCTGGTTGCAGTTCAGGGGAGAGGGAGCGAAGGGGATGAAAATTGGGGGTGGTTGTATAATTTATTTTTTAATTATTATGATGGACCCCATCGCCAGTGTCATGTTTTCATTTAACAAAGTTGTCACATCACGAAGAGTGTAATACAATCTCCTAATTTTACTGATTATTGTGAAAAAGGTATCCAATAGGATTGAATTTGGACTGGCTAGGTACTCAATGGGTACAACCCTCGGTTTAGGTATCTCAGCGGAAAATGTAGCAAAGTTTATGGGGCTATCTATGACTTTTGCTTTATTTTTTCCTCTTGAATAGAGTATGCATAAGTTAATCATATTGGGAATTCAATAATGTCAAGTTAATATGTGACGTTTCCAATTATCATTTAGATGTTACTTTAACTTGTTAATTTTTGTCTGAGCGTAGAGTTGAAAAAAACTAGTTAATTTATATCTTGGTTTCCTAAAGTGACACTTATTATGAGACATTTTTTTTAATTAAGGTGACATTTATTATGAGACGGGGGGAGTACTATTTGTGTGTCTATGAGGTGATTATTTGACCACGTTTCCTTAAATTTTTCTAACTTAATTACTTCCTCGTCCTATACGAGGGATAAAGGATAAATAATTTTGGGAGACGAAGAAACACCCAACTTGCTAAGGATGAGATGGTGACTTGGGCCAGAAAGTGATTTTGTAAAGAGATCGGCCAGCTGGTCCTTTGAAGGAACAAAAGTCAAAGAAATGAGACCGGAAAGGTATTGTTGCCGGACGAAATGGCAGTCAAGTTCCACGTGTTTCGTCCTCTCATGAAACACGGGATTTCGAGCTATATGTATAGCTGCTTGACTGTCGGAATGAATTGGTATGGGAAGTTTAGGTGGAACTGAGAGATCGCTCAGTAGTCTAGTAAGCCAAGTCAACTCAGTCACAAGTCGTCGCATCGAGCGGTACTCCGATTCAGCAGATGACAAAGAAATGGAGTCTTGTTTCTTGGATTTCCAGGAAGTGGGAGATCCGCCTAGATTGATGGAGAACCCACTCACTGATTTTCGAGATTTGCGACATGAAGCCCAATCAGCATCGCAAAAAGCTTGAAGATGAAATGAAGGATGAGATGACATGAAAATACCTTGACCTGGGTCATTTCGCAAGTAACTGAGGACTCTTAAAGCTGCATAAAAGTGATCCACACATGGTGTTTTCATATATTGACTAAGGGTAAGAACTGCAAATGATAAATCTAGTCGAGTGTGAGTGAGGTAGTTAAGTTTTCCTACTATATGTCTATAAACAGTAGGGTCTGATAGCAAATTCCCTGATTTTGCAGATAATTTAGATGAAGGATCCAGGGGACAAGAAACATGAGGCATATGTGACACATCAAACTCACTCAACAGATCCAAGGTATATTTCCTTTGACAAACTATAACACCTTGTGTTTCTCTGATGATTTCCATGCCTAGAAAATAGTGTAAAGGGCCAAGGTCCTTGATTTGAAATTTTGAATGTAGAAATCCTTTGAGGCTGTTGATTTCCGTTGAGTGATTTCCTGTGATGAGAATATCATCCACATAAACTCCTACTATAGTAGTATATTCCCCTGATGACTTATAAAATAGGGAATAGTCATTAAGTGATGAAATGAAACCTTTAAACTTAAGAGCCCCTGCTAGCCTAGCATACCATTGCCTTGAGGCCTGCTTTAAACCATATAAGGACCTTTTCAGTTTGCAAACAAGATCAGTAGAAGTAGGAATTAAACCAGGAGGAAATTTCATATACACCTCTTCTTGCAAATCCCCATGCAATAATGCATTGTTAACATCAAATTGTGAAATTTCCCATCCCTTTTTGACTGCAATAGCAATGAGACACCTGATTGTGGTCATCTTGACTACTGGGGAAAACGTCTCATTATAGTCAATACCCTCCTTTTGAATATCCCCTCTAATAACAAGTCTTGCCTTCAACCTTTCAATAGTACCATCAGAATTCTGTTTTACCTTGTAAACCCCTTTACAAGGTAAAGCTTTCCTTCCTTGGGGTAGATTAACCAATTCCCAAGTTTGATTATCTTGTAATGCCTTAAGTTCAACTTCCATTGCCTTTTTCCAACCAGGATGTGTAGAAGCTTCGTAATAACTATTAGGTTCTTTGATATTGGACATAGAATGAAGAAAATGTTGATTTGGGACTGATAAAGCAGTAATAGATATGGTGGGAACAGGAATGGGTTGAGACATACAATTAGTAATATCACACATTGAAATGTTATTGCAGTAATAATCAAGTAGATAAGAAGGCAAAGTTCCTTTGTTTTTCTAGTGGAAATTCTGGTAGGGAGAACAGGAGGTGTAGAAGTAGGAATAGAAGGTGATATGGTTTGAGGTACTGAAGGTGAATTAGTATGGTCTAATATGATAGTAGGTGAAGTGGATGATGAAGTTGAAGGATAATTTGAGGACTGAGTTGTAGATGGTGATGAAGTTGTAGATGATAATGATGTAGTGATAGTTTCATTTTGTATGGTTTTCTCATTGGAATTATTTGGTACAGTTGCTTGATTAGGGATATTAGAGAAGGGGAAAGTATGAGAACTTGCAGGTGTAGGACTAGGGAAAATGGTAGTTTGAGTGAATGAAGGATTTGAAAATGGAAAAATATGTTCATAAAAATGCACATTTTTGGACACAAGAATCTTTTTGGTTGCCAAGTCAAGTAATTTGTATCCCTTTTGATTGCTAGGATAGCCTAAGAAAACACAGCATTTAGCTCTTGGTTCGAATTTTCCTCTATTTTGAGATAGAGTAGATGCATAACACAAACACCCAAAACATCTAAGAAATTGATATGTAGGCTTTTTCCCAAAAAGAACCTGATAAGGAGTTTTTCCTTTTAATACCTTTGATGGCATTCTGTTAATCAAGAAGGTAGCAGTTAAAATACATTCTCCCCAATATTCAATAGGAACCTTTGATTGAAATAACAATGCTCTTGCTATCTCAAGTAAATGCCTGTGCTTTCTTTCAACCACCCCATTTTGTTGTGGGGTGGCAACACAAGAAGTTTGATGTACAATACCTTGTGAATTGAGAAAAGTAGAAGCAGCATTGCTACTTCCTAATTCAAGGGCATTATCAGACCTGATCACTTTAACTTTAGTATGGAATTGTCTTTCAACCATTTTAAGAAAACATTCTAGTACTGTGAAAGAATTACCCTTGGTGCTTAGCAAAAATGTCCATGTGGCTCTACTAAAATCATCCACAATTGTAAGAAAGTACTTGTAATTGTTGTGAGTGGTAACTTTATATGGCCCCCAGGTATCTATGTGAATTAAATGAAACACAGATTTAGTGGAAATGTTACTGTTGTGAAAAAGAAGCTTTGTTTGCCTAGCTAAGGGACAGACATCACAAAAGCAATCAGAATTTGAAAGAGTAGAGATAAAACTAATGTTCTTCATTGATGAAAATGGCATATGCCCAAGTCTGATGTGCCAAATCTTTACATTGGAAATAGCATTGGCACAATTAGGGGAAGAAAGTGAAGCTGGAACAGAAACAGTAAAAACAGCACTGCTATGACTACCTAAATAGGATAAAGAAACACCCTCATTAGACAATAAACTATTGTTGACACTGGTAGGCTGGAGTAGGTATAAACTTTCTTTGACTTCACCAAAAACTTGCGGCCTCTTCATTAAAGGGCCCTGCAACATACACCCAATAGAAGTAAATAAGAGTGTGCAAGTAAATTGATAGCAAAATCTGTGAACTGAAAGGAGATTGTATCTAAAACTGGGAACATGAAGAACATTTCTCAAGGTAAGATTAGGAAGAATAGTGACTTGACCAATGTGAGTGACAGTAATTTGATGGGAGTTAGGCAGGTTAATACTTAAAGGTTTGTCTAGGAGTGTCATAGTTAGAAAAGCCTTATCATCAAAGTACATATGCTCAGATGCTCCTGAATCAATGATCCAGGAGCTAGAATTGAAAATTGAGAAAGAAGTACCAAAATACTTAGTTATAGTACCAGCAACAGAGTTTGCATTGATTTCTAAATTTCCTCCTGAGGTTGACTCTGAAATTTTTGCCTGTTTGATCATTTGCATCACCTGTGAATGTTGTTCCTTGCTGAGATGTTGATTGAAACAGTTCATCTCCATGTTTTGGTTATTCATCCTCTCAACTTCTTCTCCTGCTACTGCTGCATTTCCCTTTATGTTCTTAGTAAATTGAAAGTCATCAGTAAATCCTATGAGCCTGTAGCAATCATCAACAATGTGTCCTATCTTCTTACAGTATGAGCAAGTCACATTAGGGTTATATTTAGATTTCTTTCCCTTAGAATGAAAGTTCATGTTTCTTTGAAAATTGTTCCCAGTTCTTTGTGGTGCTCCCAGATTCCTCTGATTTGCATTAAGCCTTGATGGTGGTCTTGGGTTTTTGTGAAAGTTTTGTGCTGGGTTGTTTACCATGAATGATGCAGAATCAGATGGAATAGTGGGGTTTACGTACACCTCTCTCTGATTATCATCTTGAAAAAGCAGAGAATATGCAACATTGATGTTAGGAAGAGGATTCATCATTAGAATAGTTCCTCTTGCTTGAGAGTACACATCATTTAATCCCATGAGAAATTGGATAAGCTTCTCATCTTCTTGTGATTTCTGCGGTTTTGCCTTTCCTTCACAAATACACACACATTCACATTTCACACTGATATTTAATGATTCCAGTTCATCCCACAACCTCTTGAGTCTGGTAAAGTAACCTGCAATATTGAGTGTTCCTTGACATAAACCACTCAACTGTTTTTGCAGGTGGAAAAGTTTAGCCCCATTAGATTGTCCAAACCTATGTTCTAGGCTTGTCCACAATTCTTTAGCAGATCTGGAGTAGATTACATTGTCTGCTATGTCTTTGGACAAAGAATTGAGGAGCCAGGAAGTCACCATGTCATTACACCTGCTCCATGGTTGGTAGTCTGCTTCTTTTGAATCTGGAGCAACATGAGCACCTGAGATAAATCCCAATTTGTTCTTTGCTGATAATGCAATGAGTATGGTTCTTTTACATCCCTGATATCCCCTTCTATCAAAAAGAGTGTTTACAAGAGCCATTCCAGGAGCATCCGAAGAGTGGAGAAAATAAGGATGATTTGAGTCGATTGTGGTTTGATTTGCAGTTGTTACTACTGCTGCTGGTGTATTAACAGCAACTGCATTTTCTGCCATTGTAAATGATTGAGTGAAGTGAAGTTTTTTTTTTTTGGATAGATTGATGTATTTAGTGAAGAACTGATGTATTTTAGAGAAGAATTTAACCTTGCTCTGATACCATGTAAGATGGTGAAGACACATAAATGAGAGAAAATTTTCTATATCTTTCCATTGAAGAAGAGCTCCTATATATACAAGTGCATTATGCTATAAAGTAAATATAAAATCTATACAAATTTGTCTAACTCCTATTGTCTTTGCACAGAACACTATGTAACCAAATATTATTCCTCCATACTTCCTCCATACAATGTTGCATGCTTGCAGAATAACTAGGAGAATCTTTTTGTTCCTCCATACTACTGTCTCTGATCTGGAATATGTATATCCTTTGTATACAGCTGTATATCCTTTGTATACAGCTGTCTCTAATCTGGAATATGATCTGGGCTGTGTGTCTTACATCTATTTTGGGTCAAATGATAAATTATTGAGAAGAATGCAATTGACTTGGGCCTGGTCCAGTTCGTTTGATATACTTGGGCTCCTTTGTTGAAGTTATGACCCTTTTTCCCTTTTCTTCTTCTTCTTCACAGTTTCTCTGCAAATGATCTGGATCAATTTTATTTTTATTCTTAACATGTATAATGTTTTTTCCTACGTATAATGTTGTATAATATTATATATGATGCTACATGACATAAATTATTCAAAAGTTATATATTTTTTTAAATATCTCTTTAATTTTACCCTTCAAAGTCGAACTTATATCTAGTGATAAGGGCGGGAGGATGTTCATCCGCACCCACTCGACAAAAAAATACATTATATATAAGGTAATTTATTTTTTATCGTACATATAGAGAGGAAAGCTCAATGGTTTAATCCAAAGTTCATCTTGAGGTTTTACATTTAAATTTGTAAAAATACATAACCCCCTCCCTCTCGCGCCCAACATGTACTCGGATTAATTATGACACATTCAATCTTTGCGGGCGACCTATTACCCACTGACCTTATTTTTTATGTATTTTTGTATCTTTTTGGCTGACATGACACCAATAAAAATTAATGCTCAGTTGCACCGTGGAGAGTGTTGCACACTCTCCGCCACATTGGTGCCACGTCACTGCCATTTTTCCTTTCTTTTTTTTCATTTGATTTTTCTTTTATTAATATATTTACATTAATTAACCTCTAATTAACCATTAAATCATTAATTTTGTCTTCTTCATCACTAAACCCTTCTTCTTCTCGAAATTCATCAACCCATTTTCTTCCTCTATTAACACACACATATTCAACCTATTTTCTTCCTCCATTAACACACACGTTCAACCCTTTTTTTCTCTATTAACAACACACATTCAACCCATTTTTTCCCTCTATTAATAAACACACATTCAACACATTTTCTTCTTCTATTAACACACACATTCAATTTAATCATCAATCATAAAGAGCTTATTTTCAACCCATTTTCTTCCTCCAGTAACACACACATTCAGTTTCATCATAACCCCCCTCTTCTTCTTCTTCTTCTTCTTCTTCTTCTTCTTCTTCTTCTTCTTTATTTCAGCGCCCCCCCCCCCCCCCCCCCCAACCAACCAAACTCGAGATTGTACAATTTCTTCATTTTCCTATTGCTGCTGCTGCCGCCCCCGTTCCCCAACCCGCTGCTCTTGCCCCACCCATTTGAAGAAATTGTCATTGACACCCATTTGAAAAAATTGTCATTTGAAAGACAAACTTAGCAATTTCTTCCTTTCTGGGTTATGTTCAATCATGGATGGAAATTTAACAAATTTGCGCATCTCATAGTCAATGTTACCTCTGTGGTGACAATGTTTTTTGTTTTTGTTTTAAAGTGCCCTGAAGTGGACTGATAGCTATATGACACAATTTGTGAACCAATGATTAGTTAATGAAACAGAAATTTCAAATTCTTGTGAATCCTGTGACCTATTTTTTGGGTAGACAAGCATGCTAAACTGCCATAAATTTAAAATCTTTTGTTATGTCTTTGTTAGACGGAACCAGATTGAACTAAGTGTTGTTTGCTCCTGGAATTTTGGGTTCAGCTAGAAATCCGTTAGTGGACAATTATGCTAAGATTTCTTATATTATGGGTGTGGTGGCGACTGCGTGACAACGGCGGTGGTGGGGTGATTGAGGAGAAAGAAGAAGAAAGAGAAAAATAAATTGTAATCACTAGCTTTTAACAATTGAAACGTGAAACAAAGGGAGGGTGTGAGTGGGTGAGAGGATAAAATATAATAAATTTTTAAAAATTAATTTTTATTAAAATATAAAAACTATTTTTACTGCTTTCACTCGCTATTATTTTTTTTTGTGTGTCACATCAGCCAAAAAAAGTACAAAAATATAGAGTAAATAAGGCCGAGGGGTAATAGGTCGCACGCAAAGATTGAGTGCATCATAATTAATCTGAGTATATGTTAGGGGATTTTTTATGTATTTCCCTTTAAATTTCAGACACTATATTTTTATTTTTCGAACCCGCTTAGTTACAATTCTAAATCAACCACCACTCTAGGGGATGTAAGTTTCTTTAGGGTACGGGGCATAATTTGAAAAATATTATGATACGAAAATATAAAATTATGTCCTGTAAAAAAATTATTTAGCTTGAGGGAAAAAAAAATTAAAGACTTGCACAATATAAGGGCATAAATGTAAATGATTCCAATTTATATGATTTAGTTTGATTCGATGTGAAATCAAATAAATAATGAATTTTTTGAAATTTCAAACATGTTACAATATTTGAATATTTGTGTGGCTATATGAATTTGAAATTAACGAAGAAACAGGTATAATTTAGTTAAGTACAACTTAAGTCAAGATTAAAGTCAGTGGTGGTTGATCGACTTGTATGGCTTGGATTGGACCATTTTCACCTACTTAAAATTTGAAGGCAAGAAAGTCTGCTTTAAATTTAGTTTATGATTTGATAAAAGTACAGCACAATTTAGTCTTCTATTTAAAAATAACAATTCCCAATTCACTTTCATAAAAATCTTAATCATGATTCCCCATCTTACAGCGTATTGAACCAAACTTCACTTGAAGTGGAGCTTCCATACTTCTCTTAAATTAGAGGAACCATCTGTAACCTCAGCAACCAGTAAAGCTGCTAATATACGAGAAAATTCATTTGAGGTTAATTTCTTGTTGAAATTCTAAAAACAAGCAGCACAATAGCCACAGGAAATAATGAGAATGGCTAAAAGCAACAATGAGAGAAAAGGAACGATGATCGATGACTCAAATCAGACCTCTCTATAACAACGTCGTTTGTCACGATATTTTTTAACTGCTATAGAAAATTGCTGTTATAGAAACATATAATATAACATTTATGAAATTCGACATATGTATACTTCCTGTGACAAACAAACTGAAACGGAAGGAGTAACTGATAAATCGCCTAGGTAAGTATATATATGTCCACTTTCTAAGAATGAGAGTAAAAGTAAGCAGATCAGCTCACTGTCTTTCTCCACTATTGAAATAAATAGCCTTGACATTCCACGCTGATGATTATTATCTAATGGTGAGTGGTAAAAACTCTCTTTTCATGCTTAAAAATGGTGCCAAATGATATTCTAAGCCGATAATTAAAGAAATTAACTGGATTAAAAAATTTTAAGAGATAATGGTAAAAAACACAATTAAAGTATCACTTTTTTACGAGTTTTAAGCACCATTAAATATTAGTCGAGGTGTATTTTGATGTATAGTTGGTGATAGTTCAGGTATATTTTGATAAATCATTATTGATAATTCAAGTAGAAAACTTGAAAAAAAATGATATTTTCGGTGTGTTTTGGCCATTATCTACTTAGTTAGATTTGAAATTTAATAAACGGAAAAGGGCGTAAAATGCCCTTGAACTATTAGATTTGGTGCAAAAATGCCCCTCATCCACCTTTGGGGCCTAAAATACCCCTAACGTTAACATTTGGGGCCTAAAATACCCTTATTTTTAATGAATCCGTTTCAAAACCCAATTAACAATCTCATTTATTACGTGGCAGCCTCTCATTAGTTAATACTATAATTAACTTAAACTAATTAATCGTCCCCATTTAACCCGATGCAACTAATAAGCCCAACCCGGCCCTATTAAGAGCCCGTTTGGATTAACTTAAAAAAAGTGGCTTTTAAGCATAAGTGCTTAAAGCACTTTTAAGTGCTGAAAATTATTTTATAAATAAGCAGTTACGTGTTTGGATAAAAGTGCTTAAAGGGTTTTTAGAAGTAAGGGTAGTATTGGAATTAACAAAAAATATAAGGGATAAAAGGGTAAAGTTGTTGGTCAAACCAAAATGGCTTTTAAGCTAAAAAAAAAATAAGTTGGGGTTGAACAACTTCTTGGTTTTAGCTTATTTTAAGCATTTTTTTAACTTAATTTACGCTATTTTCTATTTTTGTCAAAAACTCAAAAGAGTTAAAAATGACTTATAAGTTGGTTTGACCAACTTATAAACCAATCCAAACGGGCTCTAAATTCCCTTCTATCCATATTAAAAGAAACCCTCGAACCCATTCAAATAATAAACCGGACCCTCGACGCTGCCGACATTTCAGTGTTATTTTTCCTTTGGTAATTGTTGGTAACTGTCGGTAATTGTTGGTAACTGTTTCGATTGTAAACTGTTTCAGTGTATGCTCAACTAGCCAAAGGAAGCACTTACATTATTTTGTTCAAGGTGTATAATTTATGTTAAGTGAATGATCTTCAACTTTATTTCCCTTTAAAAATGTTATAGAAGCTGATTTCTTTTGATATGGATAAAAGGAAGTTTAATTGGGCAGGTTAGGTTTATTAGTTGAATCGGGTTAAATGGGGGCGATTACTTAGTTTAAGTTAATTATATTATCAACCAATGAGAGGCTGCCACGTAATAATGAAATTGTTAATTGGGTTTTGAAATGGGTCCGTTAAAAATAAAGATATTTTAAGCCCTAAAGGTTAATGTCAGAAGTATTTTAGGCCCCAAAGGTTAACGTTAGGAGTATTTTAGGCCCAAAAGTAGATGGAGAGTATTTTTGCACTAATTTTAATAGTTGTAGGGTAATTTAGGCCCTTTTCCATTTAATAAATGATGAAGTTGCTAATAAGAAACTTAAATAGATACAGAGAAAGTGTTGGCAAAATAATCTGTATAGGTTTAAATAAAGTTTCAATAGAATCTGTAAAATAATTGGTAAAACAGATTACACAGTATAATAGTAAAATACTTAAAAACCAGTAAATAACAGAAACTGGAAAATGAACAGAAGTAGTGTTGGAAAAAATATTTTCCAGAATGTAATCGAGAGCCCACTTAGTTCAAAGTGTGTCCTTAAGGAAATTATTCCCCTCACAGTACTCGAGGTTGATGGAATATTCCCTCTCAGGATAGAACGATTATTTACCAGAATAGTAGTACTCCAAATTTTGGCAGCGGCGAACCACTCAATGGCAGTTTATCACACAGAATAAGAGAGGAGAATTAATTGTTTTGTTGCAGAAAATTTTTGTGTGTTATACTAGAACAAAAAACAGGAATTTATAGTAGTTGGAGGTACTGATTCTGAATGTTTGCAACCATTCAGATCAGTCACAAGTTTTGGAGGGAAATTCAAATTTATCCAGGAAAGGAAAAATGGACCGGGTCGGTCTCAAGTCGCGGGTCAGGGTCCGCATTGGATTAATTAAACAATTAATTAATTAAATAAATAAAATAATTAATTAAATTAAAGAATTTTGGTCCAAAAAGATTATCAATCAATCAGATCATTTGGCCAAATCCAAATCCAAATCCAAAGCCAAAGCCAAAGCCAAAGCCAAAGCCGAAGCCGAGCCGAGCGAGCAACGACGACGGCGCGAGGGGTCCTTTCTCCCTCAACCCTTTTAACGATTAGAGAAGGTGTAATGTAAT
Source organism: Lycium barbarum (assembly GCF_019175385.1). Taxonomy (NCBI): domain Eukaryota; kingdom Viridiplantae; phylum Streptophyta; class Magnoliopsida; order Solanales; family Solanaceae; genus Lycium; species Lycium barbarum. The sequence continues at coordinate 129,609,929 of NC_083343.1, forward strand.
ATATACACCTCTCTTTTCTCTCACTTTTTTTTTTTTTAATAATGCCCTTTCAGGCCTTTTTATTTAAATCAACGAAGTCCAAACAAAAAAACAATGGATAGGTCCAAAAGTGACCCAACCCCAAATAATAAACATTGTTGGAATGTAAATCTGGCCCATATGGACCCGACCTATCCCTAATCGAAAAATCCCAATTAGGAAACTTGACTTTGCTCTGTTAGGGAAAAACTTTCATTTGCTGCCTTTTCGGTTTGTTGTCGTCGACTGCATACTCTCCTCTAATAATGAAATCTTGATTGCCTCATCCGTTGTTTCTTTGTACCACTTTGAAAATCTTGAGGTAAAATTTTGTATTTGTATCTATCTTGTGTTTCTTTTCCATCTCCATTTTAAGCTCATAATTTTTTGTGGGAATTCCGCTCTGTATGTTTAGGGAACATTCGATTGTTCATCTCCTCCATATTGCAGCACCAATTGAAGATAAACTCAGGTATCTTGTTCTTACTTCCTCTATTCTTCAACTGCTTCTCTATTCCTTGTAACTCGTGACATGCTCTTGAGTGCATCTTGTTATTTTCTGTTGATCTGCTTGTTTGTATGATATATGTCCAAATTCCTTTATGTGTTGGAAACTTCAAGACTCATCACACATTTGACTGGTCCATTTTGTGCTCACGAAAATTTGGTCCTTTCCCATCTGGCTTTGTTGTGCTTGTCGCCGGTGTTGGTGTGAAGATGATGACGATACCAAATGATGTTAGTCTGATGGTTTATTTCTGATTCACACCTCCAGATGTGGAGTTCTTCATTGTCTTGCCTCTCCTTCTTCAGGTAAAACTCCCTATATCTACTCAGTTTCTCAGTTACATACAGCCATTGACGCTTACTTTCCTTGTCCTTGCTATGCATGTACCAATTTGAGACCCTCTTTGTGATGAATTCCTTCCTGTACTCCATGTACTTGTATCAAGCTGAGCTTAAAAGCAGTTTCGATTTGTGCTTCTTCAGGTATTCTACTCTTTTCCAAAATCTTGTTTTATCTTTGCCCGACTAAACCCCTTTCCCATATTCTTGTAGATTTGATTTCTGTCCATTGGGCTGAGCATCCATAGATGCTAATACCACCAATCAAACATCCATCTTGTCTACTTTGAGTTGATGTTTGTGGATGATGCATTGAAGATATGTTCTTGAACTCCCATATTTTTTCTTGTGTTCCTGTAGCTCCTCCTTGCCTTGCTGTTGTGAATTGTTCTTTTCTACTGGTGGTTTGGTTGTATGTATACGTTACCCTCTTTGTTAACTTTAAAAACAAATAAAATTGATCTTTGTCTATTTGAATGAGCATCATACGATGCTAATACCACAAATAGACTTTCAACCCTGCCTTATTTGATCAAAGTTAACTTTAAGAAAGTACATATATGGTCTCTGTGATGTTTCCCTTTGTTCTTTGCTGGTTGCAAATTCGATTGCTGCCTTTTTTTTTTTTGAACTGTACTTTTGTTGATTTTACTTATGATTCCTGATACGTAAAATTGTACCTGCAAAAAAGAACAAACAATTAGAATAAACACCTTCATATCCTCTTCCCAGAGTGTTTGGTTGTAGAAAACTCCTCCGATATGCTCCTTCTATGACCCTCCCATCATTAGCACCTCCTGATTCTCAAGTACGGTATCTGACTTTTGTCGCTATTCAAAATTCTTCTCATGTGTATTTCTAAATCCTGAAAATTTTGACATTGAAAAGACCCATGATCTAAAGCATAATTTCCTAGTGCATCAGCCAATTTGTTTGCCTCCCTCAAAGTGTGAGTAAACAGTACATTCATATCCCTGCTCAGTTCTGTGACCTCTTCCACCCATCCTGCAATGTTCCATGGTGGTTTCCAACCATTAGCCAGGATTTTCTGCACCATCTCTGAATCAGTTTGAATGATTATATTCTGAAAAATCTTTGCTTTTGGTATATTTCAAGGCTTCTTGAATTGCAACAATCTCAGCTTCTGTATTAGTAGCAAAACCAATGTCCTCAGCTTGTGCATGTATTAGGTTTCCTTCAGAATCCCTTAGACAGAAACCATATGCACTTCTTCCAGGGTTACCCCTAGATGCCCCATCAGTATTACAAACACACCACCCTAGTGGTGGTAGTTGCCAAATCACTTTAGTAACCTTTAGCTTAGCTCTTCCAGATTCCATCATATGAATCAGGTCACTCAATTTGGTAGGTAAATCCTTAAATGAGGGATTTATCATTTGAACTAACCTTTGAATGGTTGAATACACCTGATATATGACTTTGCATCCAATACTTCTTTGCCTATGTTTGATTCCATTCCTTCTCTTCCATAATTCCCATAGAATAATTGATGGAACTGCTTGATATATCTGCTTCAGCCTATCAGTTACTGGTGTTTGCCACCACTTCAGTATTAATTGTTGTAGATGTAAACCTTCCATATTAATGCCAGCCCTGAGACAAAAATAGGACCATGTCTCTTTAGTAGTAACAGATGAAAGAAAAAGATGGTGTATTGTTTCTTCTTTAGGGTTTGAACAACACCAACATCTAGATACCATATTAAAATTCATTTTCTTCAATACATCATCCAAAGGTACTTTGTACTTCCAGCATCTCCACAAAAATAAAGATATTTTGAAAGGTAGACCTTTCACCCACATGCATTTATATGTGTTCAATTCTTGTCCCCTTAATCTGATAAACTCCCAGGCTGTTTTTACAGAAAAACCTCCCTTTGAATCCAACAACCACCATGGTTTATCAGTTTCCCTTGGCTCCCTAGGTGGTCTGATTTTAGTTGTTATATGCTCTACCACCTCCTCAGTCAATACTTCATTCAGCCTTGCAATATTCCAATTACCCTGAGCTACAAATTCATGAACATTCTGAATTCTATCATCATATCTGTCTTCCGAGATCACATAATAAAGAGCCCCTAAACCAGTCCAATTATCAAACCAAAACTGAGAGTCCCCCATCTGAACCTGCCACTAAATCTGATGCTCTATTAGTTCCCTGGCCTCCAACATCTTTTTCCAAGTTTGGGTTCCATACTTCCATTGCACAATCACAGCATTTTCTTTTCTGCAGTACTTATTTGTTATGAAAGCACTCCAAAGAGATGGTTTAGTTCTTAAATTCCACCATAATTTATAGAATAGAGCAAGTGACACATCATGAAGTGATCTAAATCACAGACCCCCTTCTGAAGTAGGTATACACAATTGGTTCCATGAAACCCAATGTCTGCTTCTACCACCAATAGTATTACTCCAGAAAAATTGTGCAACCATCTTATGCATTTGTTTAATCACCCCAATTGGTGGATTAACTGCAGAAAGCAGATGCACTGGCATACTCTGAAGAACATGTTTTATAAGAATTGCCCTTCCACCAAAGGACAACATTTTACCCTTCCATCCCTGCAGCCTGTTCATAATCTTGATTAGCAAAACATTGAAGAATTCTTTCTTTCTTCGACAATGATAAATAGGACATCCCAGATATACAAAAGGAAAATCTTTCCTATTGATACCAGTTACTATCTCCACAGTAATGCTAATGTCCCTTGGAACATTTTTATGCATATAAACTGAGCTTTTCTCCATATTTATCTTCTGACCAGAAGTTTTTTCATATTTCTTCAAAATCTCCATTATCAGCTATAGAGAAATGACATCTGCTGATGTAAAAATGATCATATCATCAGCATATGCAAGATGATTCACCTTAGGACTCCACTTGGGCATTCCAAAACCTTTAAACTGAGGTTTCTGATGCAAAACATTTAGGTTCCTAGAGAGAACCTCTGCTGTTAGGATAAAAAGAGTAGGGGATAGAGGATCCCCTTGTTTTACTCCCCTGGATGATTGGAAGAAACCATGTTGTTGACCATTGACCAAAATAGAATACCAGTTATTGCTTATGATCCTATAGACCATATCTACTAATAACTCTGAAAAACCCAACTTTCTGAGGACTTTGGTTAAAAACAACCAAGAAACCCTATCATATGCCTTAGCCATATCCAGCTTCATTACCACATTTGCCTCCTTAGATCTCAATCTGATGTCTGAAATAATCTCTTGGGTTAAGAGAACATTTTCTATAATACTCCTGCCCTTGACAAAACCAGCCTGATTCAAAGAAATTATATCCTCTAGCTTATCCACCAATCTCTCATGAATCAATCTTGAAAAAATTTTATTCACAAAATGTTACACTCTATAATAATCCGTGCTACTTGTATTAAAACAAGAAAGAATGAGTTAAGAAGGTTCAAGGAAAGTTAGTCGAGTTAGTAAGAATATTGTTATATATATGGTTTCCTTAAGTATCCCAAGGTGACACGGTTACCTAAAGGATTTGAAATCGCGCTATGAGTATGTATATGAGGTAATGCGAGTGACCTTTTAAAGTATTTGAGATTATTAGTAATGACATAGAGGATGGACAAAAGATATGAATATACTTTAGCGATTGGAGTTTCGTCAAAGCTTTGTGATTTCTCTAGTTATGTTTAAGGTTATTGTGATTCTCCGGACCCTTCGAGACGTGTATATTGTTGACACCCAATTTTGTCCCTCCTTTATTTTAATTTACTCAGGCTTTCTAAATTTACTGACGAGCTAAATACTTTATTTTTTTTATAATATTTTATTGCTACTGTTGTTAATATCACTACTTTTATTTTTAACATTATGAGCATTACTTTATCACAAATTTTAAACGGTTAGTCATCGTTTTCGTTTTAGGTTCGGATTCGTTAAATTAATTACAAGACAACACTTTGTAAAATCTTTATTTTTCTACATATTAATTATTAATTGTCTTCACATAATAAATATTGTACTAGTTATTAAATTAGAAGCCCGAAAATAATTAAAATAGCGGAGGAAGGATCAACAATTTTCAGGCAAATTAATGACCCGAAATACAAATACAATATTATTTTCCTACCCAAATAAACAACCCACATTTTCAGCCCAAACGGACCAGCCCACTACCATTTTAATTTCAGTCCAGCCCATACCTTTACCCGACCCGGTCCACTTCTTTTCCTCTTCTCCTTTACCCTAAACCTAACCCATTTCACTCCTTTCCCTAAAAAAACTTCATCACTGCCGCTGCTCTCTCCCCCTTTCTTTCCTCTCATCTTCTCCGCCTCCTCTGTCCTCTCTCCCTGTTCCCTCTCCCTTTTCCCTAATTTTCTCCTCCATCTCACCCGCCTCCCTTTCTCCTTCCTTCATCGCCATCTCCATTTTTTCACGTCCACGTTCTCTCTCTGCACTTCCATATCTCCTTGTCCCCCCACGCCTTCATCTCTCTCCTCACGTTCTCCCCACACCCACGCCTCTTCCATCTTCCCTGACACTCCCACCACGCCTGTTCCCCGCTTCCTCTCTCTCATACGCTCCCCTTCCATTTTTTTTTTTTTTAAAAAACCAATCGCAATCCTATAAGAAGAGGAGAAAACAGATCGAAAAGGGGAAGGAACAAGGAGCCGAAACCGCTGAATACCCTACAAATACAAGTTTTAACCATCAAAGATTACTGGAAAAGATCAGCCAACGATTACTCTAATTTTTGGTTGGAAACTTTGTTACTTTAATCGATTTCTTCGAGTTCGAGTACGAATCCGAGACTCATACCCACTTCACTGCACCCACAAAAGGTCGGTGAATCCTAAGCTTTAACATTTTTCTTTTTTTTTCTTTCACCGAGGAATCTGTCTGTTTGAAATGAAATTAGAGTTTTTAGTGTAAAAATCATGCCTTCGGGATGTGTTAATGTCATATATGTGGTGCTTGTGTTGATATCGGATATTTGTTATATTGGTGTATTGTGAAAGTAGACATGAGCTTTGCTTTTGTCGACACCTGCATCATTTGGACTGAATTCATTTTTTTAGAAATCATGTACTAGGTTTGCTGTTGCTTTCTGCTTATTTAAATTTCAGAGTTCTGCTGCTATCTAGATAATTTCAATTAAATTTTAGCTTTGCTTGCTATTTGTTTAAAGTGCGACATGGTTTGGTCGATTTGATTTTATAAGCATATTAGTATGACGCAGTTTTGGTATGCAAATTTGGAAGCATGAATCGTTTATAGCTTTTAGTGTTCTTTCCATCTGTTCATAAATGACTTAGTTTGAAAAGATATTCAAAGTGTGGGCTGTTAGATAATGCGATTTAGCCTTCGAATGCATACGTATTTAGCTTCGCATTTCTGTTTACATTTGAGTCTGTTCTTGTCTTCCATAATTCCTGCCCTCCAAACATACTGTAGCCTACATGCTTTCTTCATCATGGCTGCTGCATACCCAGAACACTCTGTGTCACTGTTTCCTTCTAATTTCTGCATTCCTGCTTATTTTGTATTTTTCCTTTAACTGGTTTCCCTATGTGTTCTCTCCTCCCCTGCTTCTTGTCCTAGCTAAAACACTTTATATGCTTGTTCTGTGTAACCACATGGCCTCCAAGGTATCTCAACTTGTTTAGTATTGTGACCTGCATCTGATTATGCATGCTATGACCAAAACTTTACCCCTGTATTGCCTGCATGAATGTGCTGTGCTTCCCCATACCTGAGAGTATTTACCTTTGCATCCTTACTGTGTGAAGACATTATCCTACTTTGTTTGCATCATGTTTGATCTGGTTGCCAATCTACTTACCTTTGCCAATCTTGGCTGAAGAATTATACTACACTTAGCCTGATTCAATTTTAATAAAAGACACATCATTTGGCTTGGTTGTTGTAATTGTGATCATAATCTAAGCTGGAAATGACATGTCGAGATCTTTTTTTTGTTCAGTCAACTGCTACTCTGCCTGTCTGTGTTATGAACTTATGACTGTGAATCAATGCTTGGTTTCCCTCTTTACATTTTCATGATAAGTGAGAAACTGATTATAAATGTGAATTAAGAAATGATGATTAAATCTTAGTGTTTTCTTTTGCTTTGTCAAATAAAGATTAATCAAATCTGTTTTGCATCCTCGCATGTCCTTACCTGGTCAGTCCTGTCTATACGCGAAATTATGAAAACAGATTATACAATACAATTTCCATGTGAAGAATATGAATTTACGGGTCTAAATATTTCCTTAGAGGTCAAGATCTGGACACGAACTTATGGATGCTCGTCGATTCTTTAGAACAATTTCTTCGATAACACATAAATTGTTTAGATCGTGTGAACTAGGCTACTGAATGCTGTCCTGTTTGTCTGCAACCTTCAACTTCTTCACTTGTAAAAAAATGGAAGATTGGTATTTAGACAGTTATTCTTTGTTTCATTGTTGTAGTAAAGAATATAACGAATTCGTGGCTTGAGTTTTCTTTGTTCCTTATCACAAGAATGTTTATGAATCTTGCAAAAGGTACATGTTTGTAGCATAGCTTAATACGTGTTTGGGGCTGTTTTAGAGAAAATTAAGTTTGCTTTGTGTGTTATCATCCGGATAGGTCAAAAGAAATAAAGTCATATGATGTTCCCTAAATAGCAAATAAATTAATCGCATTCTATATGATTGTTTCTTGGTAAATTTGAATCTGTTTGTGCACGTGAGGACATTGCACGAATTGGAATGGTATGCTTTTTCTTGCGGAATGTTTGTTTCGACTTGGACGAGAAGAAACTGCTCGACTTTCTGCCTGTTTACGTATTGTCAGTACATATATGTGGTAGTTGAAGACTCATATCAGTCTTAATTTGCTTTAGTTTACATTTTTCTTTTTCGTGTTTGACGATCAGATTGCTTCTCTAATGCTTTTTCCTGTTTTATTTTCTTTGTTCACATGGCGTATGGAGCCGCAAGGAGTCCCTCTATTAGGACTCAAGGCCACAACCTGCATTGCTCACACAATCTTCATCTATTGCCTACTGGACATGGCTTAATCCAGCATTCTTTTGTGCGTAAACGGAGTCTAATACGACAGTGGTGAAGCTGAAACCCATAGCAACAATAGCAGGCGGCAACATCCCAAAATGGGACAAACCCATTTGAAATCCGTTCTATTTCCGCCATTCTATTATCTCAATGTATTTGATTGTTTGACTAACACTTCCTTTTACTTTGTTTTCCTTAGCTTAGATGAATTGTAGGAAATTAGTATGGATAGTTTTAGAAGTCATGGGTAGTTAATTTAAGGAGAACCAACGATTAACTCCATAAATTTCATTTCCACTTTTTTATGATAAAACTGCTTATAATACCTATATCGTTATTTCAATTGATTTTCAAAAATAGCGACTATATATTTTGAGCAAAAGGAATCATGACTCACTCTTACTATCTTAGAAGTTTAAAACATCACAAATCTTACACTAACGTTAGCTTATTTTAAGAAATAAAAAGCAAATTAGTTTTAACGAATAGCTTTTCACTTTAATCCTTTTCCAACATATTGAAATACATATTTATCTAGAACAACTTTTAAAACTTTATTAAATAATTCTTTTTAAATTTTAGTCATTTCCTCCACATATAAACGTTACATGTCCCGCTTTCTTTTAGTTCATTTTTGACTAAACTCTTTTATGCAACTATTACTTTTTCACAAGTATTATTTTAAACAATACATTTATACTCTCGTTTAAAATTTTAACAACGTTTATAAGTCGTATTTCAAAATAGCATTAAAAATACTCTTTTGTACAAATTATTATTATTATTTACAAGCTCTATTTTAAATAGTATTCTTACATATTTATCTATAACTTTAGCCATATTTACAAAATTACTTTCTTTTTCTATAATATTATATTTACATTTAGCCTAACTAATCATAAGTCCGGTCGGTTAACCATTGTTAATGGGTCTTAAAGGATGCCTAATATCTTCCCTTTAGACTAATTGAACCCTTACCTAGAATCTTAAGTTTTGCAGACCTTAAACAGAGCTAACTTTAGAAAATAACTTTAATAAACTTTAGGTGTCCTAATTCACCATAAATAATTAGGTGGCGACTCCTTAAAAACAACAAAAACAGGAATCTCCAATATGTCGTACTTCTACTTTAACCTCCGGGTGAAAATGGGGTGTGACATATATGGATTTTTATTGATGTATATAAGTGTTTATATATATGTGTATAAGAGGTTATATGAGGTTGGAAGAGGATTAGAAGTTAAACGAAATGAATCGGAACAATTTCAGTAAAATCTCGGACCCGATTTTAGCCTATGTTGTAGGAGGCATATCTCCTAGTATATAATGAGTTTTAAGGTGTTTCAAAAGCCTAAAATGAAGTTAATCGAGTCTAATTTTCAATTCAACAAACCGCTCGTCAAAATAATATCGGGATAAGGAGATATGGACGATTCAAGTTGGGCTGAGTATTAAGACTTAAATGCTCACAAATTTTTCACTAGTGGCCGTGTGGGCCCCACAAACACATGACAAAATCTGATTTTTGCCCATGCTTAGTTGGGGGAACGTGTAAGAACTTCTTGGGCAGCAAAATGGTCTCTTTGTTGACCAAAGTTGCATGCCACAACTCATTTCCCAATCCCACCAAGTGAACTTACAGAGAGAGGCTTTCATCTTCACCAAGTGAAGGGAGAGAGAGAGCCACGGCCAGCCATGGCATTTTTACCACCATGCATGGCCATCCCTTCCATTTATTTCTCACCATTAAACCCCCAAAGTGTTCTACACATTCACCATTAAGTTTCAAGTGAAGGAGAAACCATAAACATGCCATACAAGCTCTTATAAGCTCACAGCCAGATTTGAGCTCTCCATTTTGATTCAAAAAAAATATTTTCCAATGTGTTTCAACCCTTGAGAAGGTGTATAGCAACGTGGAGTATCCATTGGAGCAACAAGAACAAGTATTAGTTCATTTCACAAAATTCTAGCAAAGTTAAGAAGCCAACTTGTTAAGGATAAGTGTTATTGGGCAGCAAGTACAAGTATAATATGACTAAACGCTAAAGGTATGTAAAACCTATTCCTTCTTTCTTTTGGCATGTCCTAGATGTAATTATGAAATGATATGAACCTTGGGGTAAATTCTATTCTCTAGTTCCATGCATGACTTATGATTCTATATTTCCTTAATGCTATTGTCACGAGCCTACTACATGATTGACTAATGAATGATGTATAGAAGTTCCTACTGTTAAAAGAATGGCATGAATAGAAGTATACTTGACTTTCAAAAACTACATCATGGAAATTGATACATGTACATGAAATCTGAAATGTTTCTTGTTGTAGTTGGTTATGAGATTTAAAAAGAATTGAATATGATTATTATCCCATCACTTTAGAGCTGGTTAGTTACTTATCTATTGAGTCTCAAAAGATGATTTGCATATATGTGGTTGCTTATTATTCTGCTCGTGCTTACCGCTATATCCTTCACTGAGTCCCGGGCCAGGACACGTTTTCGTGCGCATGTTTACTATATTAATCACCGAGTCCCTCACTAGAGGGCGGGGACATGATATATATATATATATATATATATATATATATATATATATATATATGATATGATATGATGACATGATGATATGGAGATGGTGGCCAGGAGGGCATATTCCCTATTACCGAGTCCCTTATTAAAGGGCCGGGACACGTCTACGTTTATGTTTATGATGCTATGATTTTAATTACCGAGTCCCTTATTCAAGGGTCGGGACACGTTATATATGTTATATACAGAATGATTATGCAGCTTTGATTACAAAACTCTATAACGATATTGATATGAGATTGATACAGATGAAATATGTCCAAAGGCAAGTTTTATGAATTTCTGATTGTTGCATTGGGTCCTACATACTTTGTCTCCTTATGAGTCTATTACTACATTTCATGCTTTACATGCTCAGTACATATTCCGTACTGACCCCCTTTCTTCGGGGGGCTGCGTTCATGCCCGCAGGTACAGATGCTCGTTTTGGAGATCCGTCAGCTTAGGGTACCTATTCAGCTATTTTGGACTGCTCCTTTGTTCCGGAGCCTATCCTGTGGTATAACTCCCTTTTATTGTATATATAAGTGTTTATTTGGGGTACGGCGGGGCCCTGTCCCGTCATATGATATTGTCGTTACTCCTAGAGGTCTGTGGAAAGTTGTGTGGGTCCGTATGTAGTTGTTGATGCGTTGTATGACTATGACTTATGTTTGGGGCGTACCCATTCGTAATGGCAGCCTTGTCGGCTTGCATATATATGTATGATTGGTATGTTGTATATCGTGACAGCCTTGTCGGCTTGCGTAGAAATATATATGTTGTTGTTTAAAGATTGTAACTCCTCAGGAGACAGGTGCCTACGACATACAAAATTTTGACAGCTTTAAAACAACACCCTACCTTTTTATACAAATAAGCTCATGACATGCTAGTTATAAATGATTACAGTTAACAGGCAATATGAGTGTCTAATTCGGGCACTAGTCACGGCCTACGGGGTTAGGCCGTGACACAAAATTGCTCAAACTAATCGGTCTCATATCAGAGAAGGTATTTATGACATCCTTCTTTGGTAATAAGACCAAATTAGTGTGAGTAACAAATTTAGGCAAATCAGCTCCACAAAAGAAAGATTTTAGCATATTAGTAACATCATCACCAATAATTTCCCAGCATGTTTGATAAAATACTCCAGTAAAACCATCAGGTCCCCCTGCACTCTCTCCATTTAGTTTAAACACCACTTCTTTAACTTCCTCACTAGTTGGCATTTCTTCAATCCACCTGTTATCTTCCTCAGAAATCAGTCTTGGCAGGTGTGTTAGTATATCAAAATCAGTGGGGTCCTCATCTTTATTGAATTGATCCATATAGAATCTAATGGCTTCATTAGCAATTCCATCAGAATCTTCTATCCAGTTCCCATCAGGCCCCTGAATTTTGTATAGTTTCAACCTCTTTCTTCTCCCTTGTACATAGGCATGAAAAAACCTAGTATTTCTATCCCCATCCTTAAACCATTGCATTCCTGCTTTCTGCTTCCAAAATTCCTCTTCCAAATGTAGGTACCTGTTCAAATCAGCTTGCACCTTATGTAACCTTTCCCTATTTGAAGGTGAAGGTTGTGTTTCAAACAGTGTTTCATGAACCTTAACCACTTCCTCCAAGGCTTCTATTTCTTGAAAAATATTGCCAAAAGTGCTTTTACTCCACTGGACCAAAGCAGCATTCACCTTTTTCAATTTATGATGAAAAAGTATGAAAGGATTTGCCATGAAGTCAGCTGACCAATGCTCCTTAACTGTCTCAATAAAAATCTCATGCTTAACCCAAAAATTTAGGAATTTAAAAGGCTTCTTGATAGGGATAACTTCACCAGTATATGAAATTAATAATGGAGCATGATCAGACCCATTTCTAATCAGATGAGTAATTTTTATGCCATTGAAATTAGTCTGTAAAACCTGATTACCCAAGCATCTGTCCAGCCTTTTGAAAATACAGTCTGCTCCACTTTGACCATTCCACCAAGTGTATTTACTGCCATTAAAGCCCAAATCTGTAACTCCACAATTCTGAATACAACCTCTAAAATCTTGAATTTCATTGATGGTGACAGGTAATCCACCATATTTTTCCTCCTCATCAGTGATAGTATTGAAATCTCCCCCTATCAACCATGGCACAACCATGTTTTCAGATACATTCTCTAAAGAATCCCAAAGTTCCATTCTTTCAGCCTGTGAACATTTTGCATATACTAAAGAAATCACCATCTCTTCCTGATTTCCTCTGAAGGATAATTTAATTGCCAAATGTTGTGAGTGATCCACTAACACTTGACAATCAAACATTTCATCCACAAAAGCCCAAATTTTCCCTGAATTGTTTACTACAGCATGCTGCAGTCCAATTCTCCTCCTATATTCCTCTAGTTTGTCAGATGTTTAAAAAGGTTCCATTAGGCCTATGAAACCAAACTGATACTTCTGATACATTTTGATTACTCTTGTAAACGACTCTATTGTATTAACTGATCTGATATTCCATATGATTGCGTTCATCATGGATTACTAATCTAGCTAACTTGCCTTCTAGTATAAACACCACTACTAGGTGGTGCACTTGTGTCTCTGACTGTTTTCTTCTTTGCTTTTCCCCCACCTTTTTCAATCATCTTAGGTGAGAGATCACCATCTCTACTAACTGCTTTTATGTTTTGATCAACTGAATGCACATCCAGGTCTTTAGCTCCACTCTTCAAATTGATGTTGGCTTTGTATTCCCCAGCAAGAGTTACCTGTCCCTTGTTTGTGCTAATAGCTTCAGTCATGTCTTGTTTCTCCTGTTGACTGCTCATTTCTTGAGATTGGTAAACTAATACTTTCTTCCCATTGTTTGTTGAGCTTCCTTCATTTGATATGATTTCTTCTTGTTGCCTTACTGCTCCATCAGCTTCTTCTAGATTGTCAGCTTGTTGAAAATTTTCTGCTATAGTCATTTTATCTTCACCTGGTGGATCTGATGATGTGTTCAGAATTACCTGCTTTGCTATTTTCGCAATATTACTTGAATCACTACCCTCCACTTGTGTGCTTGGACTATTGCTTTTGCTTGAACTGTTCTCACTTGGCTGTCCCCTACTTGGGCTGTTCTCCCTTTCTTTTATTGGACTGTAAGGTGATGCTTCTTGAAACACTGCCAGATTGTTATTTTTAACTTTGATGCTTATGTTTTCATCTGCTGGTTTGCTGCTGCCATTCTCATTGATCATATTTTGGCTCTTTGCTGTATTTGCCTCTGTTTGTTCATACTTGTTCACATTACTACTTGTTGCCTCCCTTACTTGTGTTATCTGCTTATCATTAATGCTTTGAGCAGCATTAGCATGGCTTTCTTTTTTGTTTGTATCATGTGGTTCATTTACCTCAGTCTGCATTCTAGCATTTTCATCACTCTCCAGTATTGCAAAAGCATTTTGGGTCTTCACTGCATTATCTTTTTGCTGATTATTTTCTCCAAACTCTCCCAGAATAATTCCACTTTTATCTTTTATGTACTTATTTCTTTTTCTTTGCATCCATTCTTGTCTCCCTTGGGTATTTTTTCCACTTCTGCCATTGTTAAACTGATTTCTCTGATTGGCATCTGCTCTTTGATTTGCATTCCTTTCTTCTTCATTGATCTTTCTAAGTTCCTCTCTATATTGCTTCTCCAATTCAGGATGTAAAGCTCTACATTCTACTTCAGCATGGCCTTGCAACTTGCAATGTTTGCAATACTTTGGTAAGTAATCATATTGGATAGTAATCCATTTAGATTGTACTTGCCCAGTGACTTCATCCTCTTCTGATATGTGAATCCTCTTTGGATGTTCAACAATTAAATCTATCTCCACTTTTACTTTTGCGCAGCTAGGCCTATTTCTGTTAGCAGTTGCCATATCCAGTGTCAAGGGTTTGCTAACTGCTGATGCTAAAGAGAAAACCGCTTCCTTAGCAAAGAAATTGGGAGGTAATTCTGGAAAACTGATCCAGGCTACGGCAATGGATGTTTCTTCATCAGGCTTGAACCACAGATTCCAAATGAGAGGCCTCATCTGACAGTATCTTGATTGTACTTTGATGTAGTATGTAGGAGTAGATAGTATTTTAACGTAGTCCTCAAATAAGGATAGCCTAATCAGTATATGTTTATCCTCAAGTAATCCAATTGTATTTTTGCCCTTAATTGAACATTGCTCTAGGATAGCAGTTCTCAACTCCTTGATGTCAATAAATCATAAGAGAACTTACCTATAACTGCATATTGTAACTCTTCTTGAAGTATCAATTGTTTTACCTCTGATGATTTTCACGAAACATGTGGCTCCCCATTGATATATACGACAGGTTTTGGTGGTACTACTTGTTTAACAGTGTGTTCTGGTGGCTTTAATAAAGCATCATAGGTTGTGTTTGTAGGTAAAATAGGCTTTGGAAAAGTATCAATGGTAGTTGTTGTGGTTGTATGCACAATAGGATTGGTACCAGATTTTGTAGAAGATGTGGGCTGACTGGTGTTAAAGTGATTGAAAAAAGGGGTTGTTGAAATTTGTGGTGATGATGCGAGTGGAGCAACCCCAGGAGGGGGCTGCCCACCGGCCGGATTGGCCATCTTACCCAATCTTCAGATTCAGATCTGGATCTATACTGGACAGCTCCTTCAGATTCAGATCTGCCAGATTAGATCTTAATTACATAACAAGCAATTCTCTTTTCCTCTCTTTTTTCCTATGTGGGACAAATGCTTTAATCAAAGCACAAGGGACCTTTTACATTCCCCAAAGCAAAAGGGACCTTTTATATTCCCTTCACTTTTCATCCCATCATTTCCCATTCACCAATATCAATACCTAACAATCCCCCACATGAATGGGGAATGACCATAATATAAAAGAATGCGCGGACAAGTGTGATATACAAGTGAAGATTGACTGCATATGGATAAGTAGGTTTCCCTTTGAACTTTCCGTAGTGAACTTATATCGGATGTACTCGATCAATCGGTAGATTTGATATCTTTGAACCGTCGAACTTTTTTGTATACCTAGACAACATAAGTCACACAATCAACCTTCAACCGTTTATGGTTCTCACGGTTGTGTTCGTTTCAGCCATGAACACCGCCTAGTTTCATGAGTGCATAGAGAATGGCCTTCACTGTCATTCCTCTTTAAAGCGGCTTACACTTAACACTCACATAGGTGATTTCTAAACATGTGGTCCTATAGCCACATTATCTGGTCATACACCGCCAGATTTAGATAATCATTAAAAATATTAATGCTTTATTAACTCATTAACAAGCCATAAAGTTTTATCCTTATTTCTGAACATTGTGTTCATCCGAGAATGAGTTGAGTTGTTTGACAATGTTGAACTGTCAGTCATAACTTTGTTTGATCTCCTTGAACCTAGCTCTTGGGATCTCCAGTCTGCTAGGTAGAGTTTCCGCCATGATGACTTGTCATCGGCCTTAACCCTATTCCCATCGATGATCTACTAACTCCCTCTCTAGATAAGCCTTTTGTAAGCGGATCCCCTACGTTATCTCTTGACTTTACATAGTCAATCGTGATAATGCCACTAGAGAGGAGTTTTCTAATGGTATTGTGTCTCTGTCGTATGTGACGAGATTTTCCGTTATACATTACGCTCCCTGCCCTACCTATTACTGCTTGACTGTCACAATGTATACATATAGGAGCCAAAGGTTTGGGCCAGAATGGAATATCTTCTAAGAAATTTCGGAGCCATTCAACTTCTTCACCGGCCTTGTCTAAAGCTATTAATTCGGATTCCATAGTGGAACGGGCGATGCAAGTCTGTTTGGATGATTTCCAAGACACTGCTCCACTCCCGATTGTGAAAACATATCCACTTGTGGATTTAACTTCAGACGATCCAGTAATCCAATTTGCATCACTATATCCCTCAATCACTTCGGGATATTTATGATAATGCAAAACATAGTCTTGAGTATGTTTCAGATACCCCAAAACTCGTTTCCTTGCCATCCAATGTGTGTGATTGGGATTACTTGTAAACTGACTCAGTTTGCTAATAGCACATGCTATATCTGGTCGTGTACAATTCATGATATACATCAGACTTCCCAACACTCTCGCATAGTCCCCTTGTGATTTACTTTCACCTTCATTCTTTTGAAGTGCGTAACTCACATCAATTGGAGTTCTGGCAATCTTGAAATTCAAGTACTCGAACTTGTTAAGTACTTTCTCTATGTAGTGAGACTGTGATAATGCTATACCTTGTGGAGTTCTATGAATTCTAACTCCTAAGATTACATCAGCAACTCCTAGGTCATTCATATCAAATTTGCTAGCCAGCATGCGCTTTGTAGCATTTATATCTGCCATATCTTTGCTCATTATCAGCATGTCATCAACATACAAACAAATAATGACTTCGTGACCTGGAGTGTTTTTAATGTAAACACATTTATCACACTCATTGATTTTAAATCTATTTGCCAACATGGTTTGGTCAAATTTAGCATGCCATTGTTTGGGTGCTTGTTTAAGTCCATAAAGCGACTTTACAAGTTTGAACACTTTCTTTTCTTTACCAGGAATCACAAAACCCTCAGTTGTTCCATGTAAATTTCTTCCTCCAAATCACCATTTAAGAAAGCTGTTTTAACATCCATTTGGTGAATTTCAAGACCATACACGGCTGCCAGAGCCACTAACACCCGAATGGACGTTATTCTTGTTACAGGCGAGTATGTGTCAAAATAATCAAGGCCTTCTTTTTGTCTATAACCTTTGATCACAAGTCTTGCCTTGTATTTGTCAATAGTGCCATCAGCTTTCATTTTCCTTTTAAAAATCCATTTAGAACCTAAAGGATTGTTTCCAGAAGGAAGATCAACCACTTCCCATGTGTGGTTATCTAAGATTGATTGAATCTCACTATTGACTGCCTCTTTCCAAAATGTTGAATCAGAAGAAGTCATCGCTGCTTTAAATGTTTGGGCTCATCTTCAAGTAAGAATGTCACAAAATCTAGTCTAAAGGAAGTAGATGTCCTTTGACGTTTGCTACGCCTTGGATCCTTTTCACTTGGTGTACTTTCCTTTGGTTTTTCCCGTAGTCATTTAGATCTTTCACTTGACGACTCACATTCAATTTTATACGGATAAATATTTTCAAAGAATTCAGCATTATCTGATTCAATTACCGTATTAACATGAATTTCAGGATTATACGATTTGTGAACCAAAAACCGATAAGCTTTGCTGTTTGTAGCATATCCAATAAAAACACAATTCACAGTTTTTGGTCCGATTTTTACCCTTTTAGGTAAAGGAACTTGTACTTTTGCTAAACACCCCCACACTTTGAAATATTTCAAGTTGGGTTTTCTTCATTTCCATAGTTCATATGGAATGGATTGTGTTTTGCTGTGGGGCACTCTGTTGAGTATTCGGTTAGTTGTAAGGATAGCTTCCCCTCACAAGCTCTGCGGTAAACCGGAACTTATTAGTAAAGCATTCATCATTTCTTTCAATGTCCGATTTTTCCTTTCCGCAACTCCATTGGATTGTGGTGTGTAGGGGGAAGTGGTTTGATGAATAATTTCATATTCTAAACATATCTCTGCAAAAGGAGATTCGTATTCTCCACCCCTATCACTTTTAATCATTTTTATCTTTTTATTCAGTTGATTTTCCATTTCATTCTTATATTGCTTAAATGCTTCTATTGCTTCATCCTTACTGTTTAGCAAATAAACATAACAATATCGAGTGCAATCGTCAATAAAAGTTATGAAATACTTTTTCCCACCGCGAGATGGTATTGACTTCATATCACAAATGTCAGTGTGTATTAAGTCTAAAGGATTTGAATTCTTTTGAACGGACTTATACGAATGCTTAACAAACTTTGATTCAATACATATTTGACATTTAGATATATTACACACAAATTTAGGCAATATTTCAAGATTAATCATTTTCCGCAAGGTTTTGTAATTGACATGTCCTAAACGAACATGCCATAAATTATTTGACTCCAATAAGTAAGAAGAAACAAATTTTCCATTAATACTGGCAACAACCATTACATTAAGTTTGAAAAGGCCCTCGATGAGGTAGCCCTTTCCTACAAACATATCATTCTTACTAAGTACAAATTTATCACTAACCAGCACACACTTAAACCCATTTTTCACGAGTAGTGCGGCCGAAACTAGGTTCTTCCTAATTGATGGAACATGCATGATGTTGTTGAGATTCAGCACTTTGCCGGATGTCATCTTCAACAGAACCTTTCCATATCCTTCAACTTTGGCTGTTGCAGTATTTCCCATGTATAGCTCCTCGTCGGGTCCAGCGGGAGTGTAGGTTGTAAATGCTTCCTTAACGGCACACACATGTCGAGTGGCGCCAGAATCAAGCCACCACTCCTTTGGGTTACCAACCAGGTTGCACTCAGACAGCATTGCACACAGGTCAACAACATCTTCCCCCATGTTTGCCTGACCCTTGTTTTTCTCTTTGTCCTTCTTGGGGGCACGACAGTCGGGAGCTTTATGGCCTGCTTTACCACAATTATAACAGTTGCCCTTGAACTTTTCTTGTTGGGATACATCTCCTTTCCAGAATGCCTCTTCCTTTTATTGTTCTTTTTCGGAGCAGCATCTTCAACGACGTTTGCCCCTTCAATCGGTGGACTCTTACGGTACCTCTTATCAGCGGTTTTGTTATCTTCCTCGATCTTGAGACGAATCACAAGATCCTCCAATTTTATTTCATTTCTCTTGTGCTTAAGATAATTCTTGAAATCTTTCCATGAGGGTGGCAACTTCTCAATCATTGCAGCCATTTGGAATGCTTCATTCACTACCATACCTTCAGCAATAAGGTCATGGAAGATAAGTTGAAGCTCTTGAACTTGGGTTCCAACAGTTTTTCCATCCACCATTTTGTAGTCTAGGAATTTGGCAACCACAAACTTCTTCAAGCAAGCATCTTCGGTTTTGTACTTCTTTTCCAGTGCACTCCATAATTCTTTGGAGGTCTCTACTGCACTGTAGACGTTGTACAAATCATCTTCTAAGGCACTCAAAATGTAGCCTTTGCACAAAAAATCATCCTGTTTCCAAGCCTCAGTAACCATGAACTTCTTGTTGTCAAGCATGTCGGCGGCAGGCACGGGAGGGTCCTCACTAGTGAAATTTTGCATAACAAGGGTGGTAAGCCAAAAGAACATTCTCTGCTGCCATCCTTTAAAGTTGGCACCGGTGAACTTCGCAGGTTTCTCAGCCGGTGGCACAACGGTACGGGTTGTAGGAGTAGCCACTGGTGCAATACCTGCAGAGGGAGTTCCAGTCTCAATTGCCATTGTTTCTTTGTCACTATGAAATGGACAAACTGTTTTAGTTAATAAAACCAGAATAGCAATTAAATCACAAACTTAAGCGATGAAGATTTTATTTCTTCAAATCGCAGTATAATTATGAACTTTGGTATTCCAACGAAGTTTTTATATCTTCGAGTCAGAATACTAATATTCATCTGGAGTAGAAAACTACACAAGTTTTAATCTCCTTAAACAAAATACAGATTATATATTATAGATAATTTCCTTAAGATTGTTGGCAAAATAATCTGTATAGGTTTAAATAAAGTTTCAATAGAATCTGTAAAAACACTTGGTAAAACAGATTACACAGTATAATAGTAAAATACTTAAAAACCAGTAAATAACAGAAACTGGAAAATGAACAGAAGTAGTGTTGGAAAAAATATTTTCCAGAATGTAATCGAGCCCACTTAGTTCAAAGTGTGTCCTTAAGGAAATTATTCCCCTCACAGTACTCGAGGTTGATGGAATATTCCCTCCTAGGATAGAACGATTATTTATCAGAATAGTAGTACTCCAAATTCTGGCAGCGTCGAACCACTCAACGGCAGTTTATCACACAGAATAAGAGAGGAGAATTAATTGTTTTGTTGCAGAAAATTTTCGTGTGTTATTTTGGAACAAAAAACAGGAATTTATAGCTGTTGGAGGTACTGATTCTGAATGTTTGCAACCATTCAGATCAGTCATAAGTTTTGGAGGGAAATTCAAATTTCTCCGGGAAAGGGAAAACGCACCGGGTCGGTCTCAAGTCGCGGGTCAGGGTCCGCATTGGATTAATTAAATAATTAATTAATTAAATAAAAAAAATTAATTAATTAAATTAAAAGAATTTTGGTCCGAAAAGATTATCAATCATTTGACCAAATCTATAGCCGAAGCCGAAGCCGAGCAAGTGACGACGACGGCGCGAGGGGTCCTTTCTCCCTCAACTTTTTTAGCGACTAGAGAAGGTGTAATGTAATATATACACCTCTCTTTTTTCCTATGTGGAATAAATGTTTTAACCAAAGTACAAGAGACCTTTTACATTCTCCAAAACAAAAGGGACCTTTTATATTCCCATCACCCCTACTTGTGACAGAGGTAGGAGTAATCTTAGCAAATTTTAGCCTTTTAGGAGCAATTTTAGCAAATTTATTTATCAACACATATCAGTGGGGTGTGTATGATCTGTTTATTATGATGTATAGCATATGCATTATATGTTACTTATTATGCCTTTGATCTTATATTTAAAGTATTATTCCACATTTTTTTAGTCTACACGTAAATTGTTTCATCATGATTCTTGTTATGCTATGTTGAAAACTACGTGATACGTTGATGTTTATTCACTTCATATTATACTGAATGCGAGATGATACTACTGTTTAGTCTCCCCTTTACGTATGTGAGATGGTTTAAGTCGTCCAAAATTCCATTGTTTATTTTTATGTTCATTTTGGTACGATGGGATATTTATTCGTTCGATGGGTGTATGCTTTTGCTGAGTGACAGACACAATCCTCCGATATAATTTAATTTGTACATACATAATTAAGGATCACTAATATTGATAGGAACAATTTTTAACGAATTCAGATTTCCTAGTAAAACACTTTCTTCATCAGGTTCGGTTTTTTGTTTAACGAATTCAGAACTCCTGATGGAACACTTTCTCTTGATCAGGATCAGTTTTCCTTTTATACAATTCATATAGGTTTCAGATTCAGCCACATCTGAACCTTTTAGAAGATGATAAATATTTTCATTTTATGACCATTTAGTTTTTACTTAAAGCACTCCATATAACTACTAACAGATAAAACGTTTTTTCGGATCTTGTGCATGATATCACAATCCATAGATACTAGCTAGGCAAGCAGGCATGTCGACGGACAATTGTTTTCTAGCCTCTTTTTATTCTTTTATATATAGTAATAAACGTATACACACAACACTGAAATATCTAAAACTTTAAACATTTCTACAACCTAAAAACTCCTTGGAAGCAATCAATAGTACAACAACAATAATAACAACTATGACATAAGTTTGTGGCTGACGATAGAAGAGAAGAATTTCGTTGCCTTTCATCCATTAGTAACTTCCACGACCTGGAGGGCTCACATGTGGCGGTGATTGAATTGCAGCAATATTTGTGATTCCTATTAATCAAATTGTAATCTGGTTACATAAACTAAAGAACAGTGTGTTTATTTTGAGCCCACAGAAAATTGTGTTTCCTTAAAAAATTTAACCCCCTCACAGTTGTCAAAGGTTTGGATTAATTCTTCCCAGGATAGAACGAAATTCTATTCTGCAATACGGCCAATGGAAATTGCAAAATTTCAGCGAACTCAACGAATGGTAGTAATCACACGACACTCACTGATTTTTTGTTTTGAAAAGAATGCACAATGAGGGGAAAGGAAATTGCGTTTTTCAGAGAACAAAAATGTTTTCAGTTTTTCAGTGTGTAAGCAAATGAGGCGAAGCCTTTGAAAATTTATAGCATGTTATTTTGATCTGAACATGTATGAAAGTGCCTGTTCGGTGAAGGAGATGACCGTTGGTCATCGTTATGTCCGTTAGTCATCGTTATGTTCGTTGGAAAAAAAATTCCGTTGGAAAAAAAAATCCGCGAATTTAATGAATTAAGTTAATTTTGCGTGAATTAATTAATATCCGGATTAGAAACATTAAGTAACGAAAATGGAAATAAAATAACTTTGGTCCAAAAAGATTAACAATCAATCAGATCATTTGATCAAATCCAAATTCAAATCGCCAAAACCGAGGGACGACAACGACGCGAGTGGTGGTCCTCTTCTCAACCCTTTATGAGCTAGATAATGTATTGCTTAATATAAGCACACACATAACACTTTCAATCACCAATGTGGAAGAAGTGTTTACTTGAAAGGTTATTTTTTAAACTTTTATTTCCCTCCATTTCTCAATTCATACTTCACCTTTAAAGTCACTCACTTAATGCATTTGTGGACTTTAAACTTAACAACACTTTCTCTCAAATTTCTCGCTATCACTAGTAACCAAAATAAAGTAAAGGTTAGTGACATGACCTTTAACGTATGAGATTTATAAGTAAAATACGAAAATTTTATACGATCATTATCTTCCGTTCACATTACAGGTGGTTATAGAAAATCATTTCCTCAATTATAAGGTGTGATGAATACTATACTATGTAAATTCAAAGGTCTAAATGTTAGGGGTGAAAATCGTTTGCAATCTCAATTTTACTTTAAAAAGCAAATATCTTCTTCAACTTCGAACAATAGACATCATCCCTTTTATCAAAAGTATCTTAATATTTACTCCCATAATTCATAAAGTGTAGAAAAATCACATACTTAATCTTGTTCGCGGTATTAAATAAAAAATGTAATCTTATATCTACTTCTGGAAAAAAAAAGGAAAGAAAGAAAAACAAACACATTAATATAGGAAAATTTGAAGGGGAAATAACTTACTAGTTGTAGCGATTCTAGTGGGTGCTACAGGGAAGAGCAATTCAGCCAAAAGTATAAAGAAAATGAAGAAGGTGATTATTGCCCTGTTCAACATTTTTCTCAAGCACAAAAACAAAAAAAAAATAGCTTTTTGTTTTATGAGATTGGCGAGTAGTGTAAATTTATAGAGAAACAGGGCTCAGTTGCACTGGCCTCTTAATTTGGGGAAGTTTTATAGAGACTTCCTTGGGCTCAAAAAGTCGTCTTTCTCTTAAACTTCACAATTTATTTTACAATTTTCAAAATTAAACAGCGTCAAGACTTAAATTCTACTCTGTTTATTCCAAGAAATTTCAAACTTTTCGAAAGTGACTTCAGTTCTTTCTTCGTGGATTTCTTAACATTTACTATAAATAAAAACACAATAATTTCTTTCAAGGAAGAGAAGTGAAAAAGGTAAATTTAAAGAGGAAACAAAAATGCAATTGAGCTTGCTTACACCAAAACATGCACTCCTTGAGAATAAGAATATATATCCATATATTATAAGAGAACAATGCCATTAACTAAGTAATCCCCACGTAACAATTCTTCATTATTAATTTTCGTATAACATATGAACCAAACTGGTAATGGTTCACATGCTTTATTGATTTATTAGAAACTTGTATACAGCAAAATTCATAAATAATTTCAACTTTTTTGCTGAGTAAAATTTCCTGCGCATCTAGAAACGAGTCAATGAGTTCTCGTTGTAAGCTAGATAGATGAACTCATTATTCTTGTTATTGTTGTTGTTGTTATTACCGGAGAACGATAACAAAATTTCCGTTGCCTTTCATCCATTTGGACCTGAAGGGCTGTAATGTGTCCGACTGGGAATCATGCCCCAAAGAGACGGTTTCACTGTCAAAAAAAAAAAAAAACAGAATTAGAATAGTTCGTATTGGCCAAACTTTAAAATACTGCTTAATTACTAGGAGCTTGCCCATAAAAACTAAACTATTTTTCACTTTATTTGGAATTTTTGAAGTTAGAGTTGCGTTTGGTTATAGTTTTTTGCAAAGAATATTTGGTTGTTTGAATATACTGAAAGTGAAAGCAGAATTTTAGCTATTTTTCAAATTTCAAATAAAGTAAAGGTTAGTAACATGGCCTTTAACATATGAGATTAATAAGTAAAATACGAAAATTTGATAGGACCATTATCTTCTGTTCACATTATAGGTGGTTATAGAAAATCATTTCTTCAATTATAAGGTGTGATGAATACTATACTATGTAAATTCAAAAGTCTAAATGTTAGGGATGAAAATCGTTTGCAATCTCAACTTTACTTTAAAAATCAAATATCTTCTTTAACTTCGAACGATAGACATCATCCCCTTTATCAAAAGTATCTTAATATTCACTCCCATAATTCATAAAGTGTTGAAAAATCATATACTTAATCTTGTTCGCGTTATTAAATAAAAAATATAATCTTATATCTACTTCTGGAAAAAAAAGGAAAGAAAGAAAAACAAACACATTAATATAGGAAAATTTAAAGGGGAAATAACTTAGTAGTTGTAGCGATTCTAGTGGGTGCTACAGGGAAGAGCAATTCAGCCAAAAGTATAAAGAAAATGAAGAAGGTGACTATTGCCCTGTTCAACATTTTTCTCAAGCACAAAAACAAAAAAAAAATAGCTTTTTGTTTTATGAGATTGGCGAGTAGTGTAAATTTATAGAGAAACAGGGCTCAGTTGCACTGGCCTCTTAATTTGGGGAAGTTTTATAGGGACTTCCATTGGCTCAAAAAGACAAGTCTTTCTCTTACCACAATTTGTTTTACAATTTTCAAAATTAAACAGCAAAAGGTCATGTACTTAAATTCTACTGTTTATTCCAAGAAAGTTCAAACTTTTCGAAAGTGACTTTAGTTCTTTCTTCGTGGATTTCTTAACATTTACTATAAATAAAAACACAATAAATTTTTTCAAGGAAGAGAAGTGAAAAAGGTAAATTTAAAGAGGAAAAAGAAAATATGCAAGCTTGTTGACACCAAAACATGCACTCCTTGAGAAAGTTTACTGAAGGATTGTAAGCGGCACCTAACGAGCTATTGACACTCGCCAAACGATCTTTTAACCCCAATGTGCCATAAAAATAATAAAACATACTCCTTCCGTTTCAAATTATTTATCGTGATTATCAGAAATAGTTTTTTCAAATTATTTGTCGTTCTATAAGTTGAAGACACAATTAATTACTTTTTTCCCATTTTACCCTAGTAGAATTTTATTAGTAATGGAGATGACACATAAATAGAGTAAACATTTACTTGTCGTGGTTACTAAAAATAGTTATCTCAAATTATTTGTCGTTTTAGGAGTTTAACGCACAATTAATTATTTTTTCCCCATTTTACTTTTAGTAGAATTTTGTCATTAATGAAATGACACATAAATAAAGTAAATATTTAATGGAGAAAGATTATAATTGAAATATAAATAAGGATAAATTTAGTCAAATACCCCTCCTAAATGATACAGTATAACTTAAGGGGCATATAAAGTAAAAACGCGACAAATAATTTGAGGTGGGGGAAGTATAGTGGAGTTTCGAACTGACTCCATCGTCAAATACATGCAGATAAAGCATCAAATGGCCTCGTACCATCATATATGTACTAGTTTATATGTAAACAAAAAAAATAAAAAATAAAACTTAAGAAACAGTTTGGCTCGAGGTCGTCAATATATCAAAATTAAGTTAAAGTTTCGACAGGGGATATCGTATCATAACATTTGTTTAAAATTGACTTACTGCTCTTTTAAAATGGGAATGCTAACTTCCTTGAATAATAATTTTTCAGTGAGGTAGAAAATTTTAATATAGTACAAGAAAAAAAAATTATTGTTGTCATATTTTTCCCTTTTGCTCCAAAATCTTTTGTGAGGTTAAGCTTTGGTGAAGTCAAAAATATTTTGTTAATTTTTTTTAAAAGGTGCTTATCTGAGTTGAGGTGTATCATGTATGGCAACTTTTAAGGAATAAATTAAGTACTTTTAAATGCTAATATAAATTGTCTTTCAGAAGCTGAAAATAGTAACTTTTCCCCAAAAATATTTTTAGACATTGACCAAGCGCAAAATACTATTCTACAACAAACATATTTTTTTCAAAAAACACATCTAACAGAAAACACTTTTCAAAAATAAGCAAATATTGAAAATTTGATCGAACAAGCAATGAATTTAACTTCCTTCATCCCAATATACTACAGTACTTATCCTACTTCAACTTTGATTTGCTATGCACTCGTTTGGCCTTTAATCATGAAATGAAGCAGTTAAGATTGTGGGAGTATATATTGTTTTTCAATAATCGGAAGGTTAATTTGAATTTTCTCTTACTCTAAAATACTTTTGGCATTTGCTTGGCCACATAAGAAAAAATAACCGATGACTAACTAATGCAACTTTTTGGTTGGCCGCATAAAAAGAAATATATATATCTCTGTACAACTAATGTAGTGTTTGGTTGTCCGTATTAAATAATATCCACATTATGTAATAGAAAATTTATGTATTATCTTATTTGGAATAAGAATATATATCTATATATTATAAGAGAACAATGACATTTTTTTAGCAACCCCCACGTAACAATCCTTCATTATTAATTTTCGAATAACATATGAACCAAACTGGTAATGGTTCACATGCTTTATTGATTTATTAGAAACTTGTATACACCAAAATTCATAAATAATTTCAACTTTTTTGCTACGTAAAATTTCCTGCGCATCTAGAAACGAGTCAATGAGTTCTCGTTGTAAGCTAGATAGATGAACTCATCATTCTTGTTATTGTTGTTGTTATTGTTACCGGAGAACGATAACGGAATTTTCGTTGCCTTTCATCCATTTGGACCTGAAGGGCTGGAATGTTTCCGACTGCTAATACGGTCCTGAAGAGTCGGTTTCACTGTCATAAAAAAAAAAACAGAATTAGAATAGTTCGTATTGGCCAAACTTTAAAATACTGCTTACTTTAAGTAGGAGTTTGCCTATAAAAACTAAACTATTTTTCATTTTATTTTGAATTTTTGAAGTTAGAGCTGTGTTTGGTTATAATTTTTTGTAAATAATATTTGGTTGTTTGAATGTACTGAAAGTGAAAGCAGAATTTTAGCTGTTTTTCAAATTTCAAATAAAATAAAGGTTAGTAACATGACCTTTAGCATATGAGATTAACAAGTAAAATACGAAAATTTGATAGGACCATTATCTTCCGTTCACATTACAGGTAGTTATAGAAATCATTTCCTCAATTATAAGGTGTGATGAATATTACACATGTAAATTCAAAGATCTAAATATCAGGGGTGAAAATCGTTTACAATCTCAACTTTACATTCAAAATTCAAATATCTCCTTCAACTTGGAACGATAGACATTCTCTCCTTTATCAAAAGTATCTTAATATTTACTCCCATAATTCATAAAGTGTAGAAAAATCACATACTTAATCTAGTTCGCGGTATTAAATAAAAAATGTAATCTTATATCTACTTCTGGAAAAAAAAAGGAAAGAAAGAAAAACAAACACATTAATATAGGAAAATTTAAAGGGTAAATAACTTACTAGTTGTAGCGATTCTAGTGGGTGCTACAGGGAAGAGCAATTCAGCCAAAAGTATAAAGAAAATGAAGAAGGTGACTATTGCCTTGTTCAACATTTTTCTCAAGCACAAAAACAAAAAACAAAAATTAGCTTTTTGTTTTATGAGATTGGCGAGTAGTGTCAATTTATAGAGAAAAAGGGCTCAGTTGCGCTGGCCTCTTAATTTGGGGAAGTTTTATAGAGACTTCCTTTGGCTCAAAAAGTCAAGTCTTTCTCTTAAATTCCACAATTTATTTTACAATTTTCAAAATTAAACAGCAAAAGGTCACGTCAAGACTTAAATTCTACTCGGTTTATTCCAAGAAATTTCAAACTTTTCGAAAGTGACTTTAGTTCTTTCTTCGTTTCTTAACATTTACTATAAATAGAAACACAATAATTTTTTTCAAGGAAGAAAAGTGAAAAAGGTAAATTTAAAGAGGAAAAACAAAATGCAATTGAGCTTGTTTACACCAAAACATGCACCCCCTGAGAAAGTTTACTGAAGGATTGTAAGCGGCACCTAACGAGCTATTGACACCCGCCAAACGAACTTTACCCCCAGTGTGCCATAAAAATAATAAAACATACTCATTCCGTCTCAAATTATTTATCGTGATTATCAGAAATAGTTTTCTCAAATTATTTGTCGTTCTATAAGTTCAAGACATAATTAATTACTTTTTTCCCATTTTACCCTAGTAGAATTTTATCAGTAATGGAGATGACACATAAATAGAGTAAACATTTTCTTGTCGTGGTTACTAGAAATAGTTATCTCAAATTATTTGTCGTTTTAGGAGTTCAACGCACAATTAATTATTTTTTTCCCATTTTACTTTTAGTAGAATTTTGTCATTAATGAAATGACACATAAATAAAGTAAACATTTAATGGAGAACGATTATAACTAAAATATAAATAAGGATAATTTTAGTCAAATACCCCTCCTAAATAATACAGTATAACTTAAGGGGCATGTAAAGTAAAAACGCGACAAATTATTTTAGGTGGGGGAAGTATAGTGGAGCTTCGAACTGTACATGCAGATAAAGCATCAAACGGCCTCGTACCAGTTTATATGTAAACAAAAAAAAAATAATAACTTGAGAAACAGTTTGGGTCGAGGTCGTCTATATATTAAAATTAAGTTAAAGTTTCGACAGGGAATATCGTATCATAACATTTGTTTAAAATTGACTTACTGCTTTTATAAAATGGGAATGCTAACTTCCTTGAATAATAATTTTTCAGTGAGGTAGAGAATTTTAATATAGTAGAAGAAAAAAAAATTATTGTTGTCATATTTTTCCCTTTTGCTCCAAAATCTTTTGTGAGGTTAAGCTTTGGTGAAGTCAAAAATATTTTGTTAATATTTTTAAAAAGGTGCTTATCTGAGTTGAGGTATATCATGTATGGCAACTTTTAAGGAATAAATTAAGTACGTTTGAATGCTAATATAAATTGTCTTTCAAAAGTTGAAAATGGTAACTTTTCCCCAGAAGTATTTTTAGGCATTGACCAAGCACAAAAATACTATTCTACAACAATTTTTTTTTTTTCATAAAACACATCTAATGGAAAACACTTTTCAAAAATAAGCAAATATTGAAAATTTGATCGAACAAGCAATGAATTTAACTTCCTTCATCCCAATATACTACAGTACTTATCCTACTTCAACTTTGATTTGCTATGCACTCGTTTGGCCTTTAATCATGAAATGAAGCAGTTAAGATTGAGGGAGTATATATTGTTTTTCAATAATCGGAAGGTTAAGTTAAATTTTCTCTTACTCTAATATACTTTTGGCATTTGCTTGGCCACATAAGAAAATATAACCGATGAATAACTAATGCAACTTTTTGGTTGGCCGCATAAAAAGAAACATGTATATCTCTACAACTAATGTAGTGATTGGTTGTCCGTATTAAATAATATTCACATTATGTAATAGAAAATTTATGTATTATCTTATTTGGAATAGGAATATATATATATCTATATATTATAAGAGAACAATGACATTAACTAAGTAATCCCCACGTAACAATCCTTCATTATTAATTTTCGTATAACATATAAACCAAACTGGTAATGGTTCGCATGCTTTATTGATTTATTAGAAACTTGTATACACCAAAATTCATAAATAATTTCAACTTTTTTGCTACGTAAAATCTCCTGCGCATCTAGAAACGAGTCAATGAGTTCTCGTTGTAAGCTAGATAGATGAACTCATTATTCTTGTTGTTGTTACCGCAGAACGATAACGAAATTTCCGTTGCCTTTCACTCATTTGGACCTGAAGAGCTGAGATGATCCCGACTGGGCATACGATGGACATGAGGAGTCCATTTCACTGTCAAAAAAAAAAAAAATAGAATTAGAATAGTTCGTATTGGCCAAACTTTAAAATACTGCTTACTATAAGTAGGAGTTTGCCCATAAAAACTAAACTATTTTTCACTTTATTTGGAATTTTTGAAGTTGGAGTTGTGTTTGGTTATAATTTTTTGTAAATAATATTTGGTTGTTTGAATGTACTGAAAGTGAAAACAGAATTTTAGCTGTTTTTCAAATTTCAAATAAAATAAAGGTTAGTAACATGACCTTTAACATATGAGATTAATAAGTAAAATACGAAATTTGATAGGACCATTATCTTCCGTTCACATTACAGGTAGTTATAGAAAATCATTCCCTCTATTATAAGGTGTGATGAATATTACACATGTAAATTCAAAGATCTAAATATTAGGGGTGAAAATCTTTTACAATCTCATCTTTACATTTAAAATTCAAATATCTCCTTCAACTTAGAACGATAGGCATTCTCTCCTTTATCAAAAGTATCTGAGTATCCGCTCCCATAAAATTTCGAAATATCACATACGTAATCTTGTTTGCGTAATTGAATAAAAAATATAATCTTATATCTACTTCTGAAAAAAAAATAGGAAAGAAAGAAAAACAAACACATTAATATAGGAAAATTTAAAGGGGAAATAACTTACTAGTTGTAGCGATTCTAGTGGGTGCTACAGGGAAGAGCAATTCAGCCAAAAGTATAAAGAAAATGAAGAAGGTGACTATTGCCTTGTTCAACATTTTTCTCAAGCACAAAAACAAAAAAAAATTAGCTTTTTGTTTCATGAGATTGACGAGTAGTGTCAATTTATAGAGAAAAAGGGCTCAGTTGCACTGGCCTCTTAATTTGGGGAAGTTTTATAGAGACTTCCTTGGGCTCAAAAAGTCGTCTTTCTCTTAAACTTCACAATTTATTTTACAATTTTCAAAATTAAACAGCGTCAAGACTTAAATTTTACTCTGTTTATTCCAAGAAATTTCAAACTTTTCGAAAGTGACTTCAGTTCTTTCTTCGTGGATTTCTTAACATTTACTATAAATAAAAACACAATAATTTCTTTCAAGGAAGAGAAGTGAAAAAGGTAAATTTAAAGAGGAAACAAAAATGCAATTGAGCTTGCTTACACCAAAACATGCACTCCTTGAGAATAAGAATATATATCCATATATTATAAGAGAACAATGCCATTAACTAAGTAATCCCCACGTAACAATTCTTCATTATTAATTTTCGTATAACATATGAACCAAACTGGTAATGGTTCACATGCTTTATTGATTTATTAGAAACTTGTATACAGCAAAATTCATAAATAATTTCAACTTTTTTGCTGAGTAAAATTTCCTGCGCATCTAGAAACGAGTCAATGAGTTCTCGTTGTAAGCTAGATAGATGAACTCATTATTCTTGTTATTGTTGTTGTTATTATTACCGGAGAACGATAACGAAATTTCCGTAGCCTTTCATGCATTTGGACCTGAAGGGCTGAAATGTTCCCGACTGGGCATATGATGGACCTGAAGAGTCCGTTTCACTGTAAAAAAAAAAAACAGAATTAGAATAGTTCGTATTGGCCAAACTTTAAAATACTGCTTACTTTAAGTAGGAGTTTGCCCATAAAAACTAATCTATTTTTCACTTTATTTGGAATAGGAATATATATATATCTATATATTATAAGAGAACAATGACATTAACTAAGTAATCCCCACGTAACAATCCTTCATTATTAATTTTCGTATAACATATAAACCAAACTGGTAATGGTTCGCATGCTTTATTGATTTATTAGAAACTTGTATACACCAAAATTCATAAATAATTTCAACTTTTTTGCTACGTAAAATCTCCTATGCATCTAGAAACGAGTCAATGAGTTCTTGTTGTAATCTAGATAGATGAACTCATCATTCTTGTTATTGTTGTTGTTATTGTTACCGGAGAACGATAACGAAATTTCCGTAGCCTTTCATGCATTTGGACCTGAAGGGCTGAAATGTTCCCGACTGGGCATATGATGGACCTGAAGAGTCCGTTTCACTGTAAAAAAAAAAAACAGAATTAGAATAGTTCGTATTGGCCAAACTTTAAAATACTGCTTACTTTAAGTAGGAGTTTGCCCATAAAAACTAATCTATTTTTCACTTTATTTGGAATTTTTGAAGTTGGAGTTGTGTTTGGTTATAGTTTTTTGCAAAGAAAATTTGGTTATTTGAATGTACTGAAAGTGAAAGCAGAATTTTAGCTGTTTTTGAAATTTCAAATAAAGTCGGAAAAAAATCGGGAAAAAAGTGAATAATTCTCATGGCCAACGGGTATGTTTTTTTTTTTGTCAAAATTCCCTAGTAATTTGTGTTTTACTAATTGATTTGAAAAGTATGTTTGCCTATATTAGGCACCAATTTGTGCCTGATTAAGGTTTCAAAAGTGCTTTTAGGAAAAAACTATTTTTCAACTTTTGAAAACAGCTTCTGCTAGAACTTTGACCAAACACCTCAACTCTCTTAAATAAACACTTTTAACTTCCCGAAAGCTTGGCCAAATAGGCTAAAACATGTGTTTGAACATTACTGTACGTTCAATTAACAGTGTGAATTCAAAGATTTAGTTGTTTATCAATTACAGTATAATTTCTAGCTTTATATTTGTAGTTACAACGTGATAATGACATAAATAGATATTTGTAATTGAAGTATACGTTTTCTATATCAAACACATTAACATAGCAAATCAAAAGGAAGAAATAACTTACTGAATTTATCCGTTCTTGTGGGTGCTACAGGGAAGAGCAATGCAGCCAAAAGTATAAAGAAAATGAAGAAGGTGAGTGTAGCTTTGTACAACATTTTTTCCCTCAAGCACTAAAAATAATTACTCAGCTTTTATCATATGAGATTGACGAGTGTCATTTTTGTAGGGAAAATCAAAAAAGATGGGCTAAATTGCAGTGGCCTCTACTTTGGTTCAAAAAGTCAAAGTCTGGCACTAAAGTCCACCATTATTTTTTTTTTCAAAATTAAACAGTAAAAGGTCATCATGGATATCAATTCTAAGTTTTTCAAACTTTTCGAAAGTGACTTTAGTTCTTTGATCTTCATAGTTGTTCTTAATACCCCTACTTACTAAACAAAAACGCAATAAGGAGAAAGGGATAATAGTGTGATTGCTTCCTCAATTATCTGTAAATTTTGATTTTAATGTGTCATGAATTGTAAGTCAATTAAAGCTAAATATCTGAATAGATTGTAAGATAAGACATTTCAATTCTCCAAATGCCAATGACCATTCCACGAAATTGCAAGACTTGGACAAAATTGCATCTGGCAAAGACATCCCACTAAATTGAATAAGGTAAAGACTACTAAAATCTTTTTAACTACATAGCGAGTGGGATATATTTTTTTTTTTTTGGGGGGGGGGGGGGGGGAGGAGGGAGTTACCGGGGCAGCAGAATACTTGTATACCAAATGTGCTTTATTTTCTTTGTACATTAAATAAAAATATTTTAAAAGTTATTTGTCTCACTAATCCGAATTTATACGGAATAATTCCCCTTAACATAAGAACATTTTTTTTTAAACTCCTTGAATTCCTGCCTCGTCCTCCATGTTCTCGTTTTCTCTTCCTCTCTTGGGTTGGAATAATATTTGAAATTATAGATGTTTTCCCGTCTCTAATTTAAAAAGAACTTAATGGATCGAACTCATATGTTGTACCATCCCCACCCCTTACCTCTTTCTCTTTTATTTGTTCCACACGAAGAACTAGAGATATACAAATACAAGGTGGGGTTCGACCTCTTATCAAGGTGAAAATTCAGATAGTCAAACAAACTAAACTACCAAAATTTCCCCGCATGCAATGCTTAAAAGATGGAAAAAGCTTACTGTAAGCCATAATTTCTCGTCACCTAATTAAAATTTTAAGGCAAGAAAGTCTTACCTTAAATTAGTTTATGAATGATACAACACAATTTAGTCTTCTATGTTAAAAATAAAAATTCCCAATTCACTTTCATACCA
The DNA here is from genome assembly GCF_019175385.1 of Lycium barbarum. Lineage (NCBI taxonomy): Eukaryota > Viridiplantae > Streptophyta > Magnoliopsida > Solanales > Solanaceae > Lycium > Lycium barbarum. Next base: position 129,644,325 of record NC_083343.1, read on the forward strand.
ATCTTGATCTTGATTCCCCATTTTACAGCCTATTGAAAAAATTTCACTTGAAGTGGAGCTTCCATACTTCTCTTAAATTAGAGGAACCATCTGTAACCTCAGCAACCAGTGAAGCTGCTAATATACCTGATGAAGGAAAAATTCATTTGAGGTTAATTTCTTGTTGAAATTCTAAAACAAGCAGCTCAACAGCCACGGAAATAATGAGAAGGGTTCACAGCAACGACGAGAGAAAAGGAACAACGATCGATGACTACAATCAAACCTCTCTATAACAGCGTCATTTGTCACGATATTTTTTGGTTGCTATAGCAAAATGTTGTTGTAGAAACATATAATATAACATAACATGAAAATTGACATATGTATACTTCCTAAGACAAACTGACTGAAACAGAAGGAGTAACTGATAAATCACCTTAGGAAGTATAATATATGTCAACGTTCTAAGAATGAGAGTAAAAGTAAGCAGATCAGCTCACCGTCTTTCTCCACTATGGAAATAAATCGCCTTGATCCACCACCGACACCAAAATAATACTTCTTTGCAGCTAGATATACAACTCCATGAGGACTACGTAAACACTGCACAAAAAGAAAAGAAAAAATGGAAGGAAAGCAATAGCTCAGACAAGAGGTAACTCACTGATAAAACTAAAATTAGAAGTTCATCAACCAAAACAAACCTTTTTAACAAGTTTGTATAGACCAGGTAGAGTAGAAACTGAGTAAACAGTCTCTGCCATTAAAATTATATCATAACCGGCAGCCTCATCAACTGTTTGGCTGTTTTTTGTGTCACCGTCATCAGCAGGCACATGAGGAAGAATCTGATGAGCTTCGTTCCAATCACTTGCAAAGAAGCGAACTTCGGGACTATTATTGTCATCTGTGGCTGACAAGTTTTGTTGAATATTGGCATTGACATTTGGAATTGTTAGGCATTGCAGCACCTCGGCGTTGAAGTCCTGAAAGTGTACAGCACAAGCACCCTGGTACACCAAAAGCAAAAAGCTTAATCAAGAGAACCATGAGACAATTAATCGAAAATTAATTAAGGGATTTATGAACCTTAAGGCAGGCGAAGATACCAGGAAGACCATGACCACAACCAAGCTGAAAAAGAAAATATGAAAGAGAGGCAACAAGATTAATAAGGGAAGATAATTACAAGAGTCAAAGTTCGTTCGCAAATCTAAAACTATTAGGGTGTTGATCCCTCCACGATAATCGCAACTGAAAGCTAAAAGTGATAATAACAGTAACCATTACCAACTCTCATATAAATGAGGGAATTGACATACATTTTAATAGGAAATCAACATTTCCACGAGCAAGCACAATATTGAACTTAACAGTTTCTGTTCAATCAAACAGTAAACATACACGGAAAAATAAAAACTTAAACTGAAAAGGCGAAAAAACAAACAAACTACGGAAAACACTTTCTCAAGTGAAAAACCTGAAGTCTAGTAAAAAGGGACCGATCTGAGATGCAAAATTTCCTCTCCTAGAGATTGTGTCTCTGGGTATTCAATAGTAACTTATAGTGATCATAGTCAGCAAGCACTTGCACAAGTGTAGTATAAAAGAGAATCACCCATCTAATAGCTCTTTCTTTGGCAGAATTATGTGACTTATATAGGGAAAGAAAAAAAACTACTTTAGTATGCTTACAAACAATAGACCTTTTTACAAATCAGACATCATTTTAACTAAAACTGCAATGAGAAGGTAAATGTAAAAAAAACTAATGCCAAGAGCGGATTTAATAAGTTAGGATTAGCAGTGTGTAGGCATAGCAAACAAGATCAAAGATTCGCCTCCACATTAGGAACCCGCCTCTAAAACTCTTTTTCCAGCCAATGATAATTGCCCGCTTTGCATCTCAGAGTTCAGAGTCTTAACTAAATCTAATGAGCCTTCCCACAATTTCAGCCCACCTGCAAAATAAGAATAACACAAATGAAAATATCAGTCATCTAGGTGCACTTCACATCCTAATTAGTGATCAGTAAGCACTACCATAGCTTTCCTCTAATAGACTTGCCAATAATTAGTGTCTAACTAGGAGATGACAAGCGTAAAATTTCTGTAATGAGTCTTTTTTTTTTTAAACAAGGTTTTTTTTTTTTTTAGCTATAAGTTAATTCATTATTTAATTAACTATGCCTCAATTTCATATCAAGTTGGGTCAACTATATGAACTTTCTATATCCATTTTACTATACTAATTAACCATGCCTTAATTTCATATCAAGTTGCAGATAAATTGTTTGAGAAAAGAAGTGATTTGGTGAGTTAGTAAATGGTCTCCTAAAATTACACATAAATAAACCTCACATAACTTATGTAAGGCACAAAGTGAAAATTCTCTTATTAAACTGAGAGCTATTTTATGAGTATTATTCTATATTCTCCTTGTGTTGATAGAATGACCACATTGTGATGATGCAATTTGTTCACAAGGCACTATAAAAAACAGCCAACATATGCTGATATCTTCTCATTATTGTGAATGATGAACAATGGCGTAGCCCTGAGGTGTGTGCCTGGGAACACAGGTGCATTTTGGTCTTTTTGTTTTGAATTTACTGGACCTGAATGTACTTGTCTTCTCAGGTCACGCCTTTGGGGTCACCTTGTTTTTTTATGTTTCTCCTTCAATTCTTTTTATTTTCCAATTTGAATTCCACAATCATTATTCTTTACATATATAGCTTGTGAGATTTCCACTCTTTTACAAAAAATCGTCTACGAATGCTACTCGATCAAGGTATTGTCATCTCATTACTAAAATTTTCCAATTGAATGAAGTTCACATAATTCATGTTGAGGTATCAATAGTTGTAATAAGCATGAAGGAGATAAAATGGAGGGGGAAAAAAAATTCACATACCTTCATATTTGCCAGGGATTAAATCTGAATTAGACAACCCGAATACTTCCTTTGTACTAACCCTTCCCTAACAGAGAAGTAAGCAATAGTTAAAGCAACTAAAACTAACTGAAGCCAAATCGTTTTTGAGCTCATCAAATGATATATCTAAGCCTGGTAGCCCAGTAAGCCCATAATATTTACACAAAAAGCTCAACAAATTGAATTTAGATTGAAAAGGTCCATTATTTCCAACCAAGAAAAAAAATACTTTTAAGAATTCTTGTTGCTACCATTATTCTACGTTGTCAAAGAAGTGTTTATTTATCAAATTAGCGATGAAAAAAGATCCTTGCCAAATGAGCGCTTATTTATCAAATTAGCCCATTCTTTCAACTTAAAACTTGAATATGAAACTTGCAAAACAGCTTTTAGGAGTTATTCAAGTTTTCACTCACAAAACTTCAACTTCCAAATATCTTTTTTTCAACTTAAATTCAAGTAATTTTTTTTTTTCAAATATCAACCAATTCATGTCCAAAGGCCTACTAAGTGTTTAATCAAAACAAGTTATTTGAAGTAAAAGTTGGCATCTTTGTAAAGGAAAAAATGACTGAACTTTTTGCACATTAAAGAGTTAATAAAATCATAGAACTAATCATACCTTGAGCAAAGTAAGGCCATCCAAGTCTACAGGCTCCACATTGAACTCCAAATTTGATGAAACCTACACCCCCAAAAAAAATCAAAAAAAAATCAGAATCTTAATTTTTAAGCCTCTCCAAAAAACAGAAACATATTCATTACATAACTAAATACTACCTTCATACTACCTTCGCCTCAACTTATGTGACACTTTAGTCCGTTCTAAAAAGAATGACATAATCCTATATTTAGTAACAATTTTAACTTTAAAATGCTTATTTTATTCTTAATGAGATACTCTCTCCTTTTCAATTTGTTTGTCTAACTTTCCTTTTTAATATGCTTAAAAAAGAATGTCACTTTCTATATTTAGTAACTTTTATACACCCAACATTCCACATGACACATTTAAGACCCCAAGATTCAAATAACATTTTAGTACATTACACACATACTCCCTCCGTTTCAATTTATGTGAACCTATTTGATTGAACACGAAGTTTAAGGGAAAAAAAAGAAAGACTTTTGAACTTGTGGCATAAAATGAGACACATATATTTTGTGTGCTATAAATTACTCCCTCCGTTCACTTTTACTTGTCCACTTTCGCATATCAAGAGAAAAACAATTTATTTTTCCTAGTTTACCCTTAGCATTAATTATTCATTCTAAATCATTTTCCAACTCCATTAGCAAGTCATGCACCAATTAATATGGGTATTATAGTTCTTAAGGGATGTGCAAAATTCACAGTGGATAAGTAAAAGTGAACGGAGGGAGTAATGCATAAGGGTAAATTGTTTTAAATATGGAAAGAGCATTTTTTTTGGACGAATTAAAAAAAAATATGTTCACATAAATTGAAACAAAAATATTTTTATTTTCTTAAACTTTGTGCCGAATCAAATTAAGAAAAAATAAATTGCAATGGAGGGAGTAATATTTTTTATGACACAGGACCCGCAGTTGCTATTTTTGAGTGCGTACAGGATAAACCCAGCTCCTGTATAAAAAAGGAGGGAGTAATATATAGACACACAAATATGTGTATGGCTTATTTAAGACCTGAATGTTCACAAATATTCTTTTTTTTTTTTCCTTAAAACTTGTATTAAGTGAAACATAATCACATAAATTAGGACTAAGGGAATAATTAATAAAATTATGTACTACAATATGGTGTTGTGTATTTTGTATAAAAGAGAGTGTGTACCTGTGAAGGAAGTACTTCAACACAAGGAGGTGGTGGTGGAAGAGGTTTTTCTGGGCCATCAAGAAATCCTAACCCGAACCCGAACCCGGATTGGGTTTTTTCATCAAATAGACGAAATGGGTCGGGTCGAGTAGCTGATGTGTTCGTCTCCATAGCCAAAAAGCTTCAGTTTGAGCTTTCAGTTTTGACTGCAACTGATGGAAGTCACGGTGGCTATTTTTGTAAATGGACTAATCTTAAACGGGCCTTCTTATTGGGCTTTTAGTTTACGGATACTACCATTTTCAGGCCCAGAGTAAATCATTGTGTACTGTTTATACTGATAGTGATTAAGTATTTTTTTTTAGTTATTATAGGGATAGAAAATGTACATTTCACAAGTGTTATTGCTAATTAAAAAAATCGCTATTTGGTCGGTGAATATTTTTTAGCACTATTTTTTCTTTTTTTCAAAAATATTACTCGTCCCTCTCAATTTATGTGACACCATTTAATTAAGAACGCAGTTTAGGAAGAAAGGAATTTTAAAAAAAATTTATGGTCTAAAAGTAAGAAAGAAATGACCGTTACATTGTGACATAGCCGGAAGGGAACATCTTTTTTGAGCGCCAATTATTGACTGTAGTGTTTATGTATTAGTTGGTGCAAAATATAAAGTAAATTGGGATAAAAGAAGTACAGTAAGTAACAAAATTATGTAGTTGAATAAGTTGTTGTGTTTTGTATAAAAGAGAGTGTTACCTGTGAGGGAAGTACTTCAACACAAGGAGGTGGTGGTGGAAGTGGTTTTTCTGGGCCATCAAGAAATCCTGACCCAAACCCGAACCCGGATTGAGATTTTTCATCAAATTGACGAAATGGGCCGGGTCGAGTACCTGATGATTGATGGGAAGTACAGGCATTTTTTTGCGTGGTTTGCCCTTCTTTAGAGGTGGTCTTTAAATTTTGCCCCCATATTGCTGGTCTTTAATTTTTGCCCTTCGCATTGCAACCCTGAAGTTCGCGCAGAAATCATGAGGTTCTGGGTTCGATTCTCCGCTCAAGCATAAATTTTTTTAAAAAAATTGCAAGGCAAGGTTTGGGTCGCGTGTATGCCGGACCCGGCATGCACTTGTTAAGGAATAACCAAAGTTATACCGGACCCGGCATACTCATGCCTTATGGGCAGACTTGGCATAAGTATGCCGGGTCCGGCATAACTTTGGTTATTCCTTAACAAGTGCATGCCGGGTCCGGCATACTTATGGGCAGACTTTTAGCTAAGCCTTAACTGAAAGTCTTTTCCTAGTTATGCCTTATGGGGCAAACTTTTAGTTAAGACATAACTAAAAGTATGCCACATAAGAAATAACTTTTCCTTAAGACATAGACTTTGCCTTAAGGAAAAGTTCCGCCGTATGAGGCATAACTTTTAGTTATGCCTCATGGGCAAACTTTTAGTTAAGGCATAAGCATAACTAAAAGTATGCCCCTAAGGCGGAACGTTTCCTTAAGGCATAAACTTTTCTTTATAAGGCAGAACTAAAAATATGAGGGGCAAAATTTAAAGATCACCCCAAAAGAAGGGCAATTCTGCCAAGTACAGGTGTGGCTATTTTTGTAAATGGGCCAAGACATAAGAGCAAAAGTGCAAATGACCCCAAATAGGGTCATCGATACATATACTCTATTTTGTGCTGGTCTATAATTTTACCCCTCGTAACAAAATAATTTTTTGTTTGAAGTCTTTCTGTATTTTTTCTTTTTCTTGGATTTGTTTCATTTTTTATCTTGCTATACATTTGAGGGATAATTTAATTTTAGATTGAGGTATATATTTTGTGTATTTGTGGTCATGATTTGGCTTTAAAACACTTTGATTTTTTTTCAAGATAAAAGGAAAATGAAACATTGTATACTCGACAATCAAGTTACTTGGCATGTGCACTACTCATTTGTTGAAGGTCGGGAATACTTCAAGTTTCATTAATTAAGGTATTTATGAAATTGCTATTGACATATTGTAGTATCGGTTCGTTGAGTTTTGCTAATAGACATTGATTTTCTTATCACGTAGGCTGTTTGAATAAGCTGATACAGTAAGGGATCGCAAAATGTTTTTGCGTACCAGGAAATGGCTAGCTTTAGTTCGTTTTTGTTTCTGCCTTAGAGACAACTCATTCATATCTTTTTTTTACTAAAAGGAACTTATATCTAAGAAAGACTGCATGATTTTAATTTGAGATGCAATGATGATTAGAATATGATCTAAATTAAAAAAAAAAAAAAGTAGTGTGGTATATGAAAGAGGTTCTCTGGAGGAAATTAAAACTTAAGGGGAAACCTTTTCTTTCAAATTGCTTTTTCAGAAGTTTAATGGAACTGAAATTTGATTGTTTTCTTTATGATTATACCAATATTTGTAATGATAAAAGGAGTAAAGATGCATTTGGTGATACTTTCTCTCCATGCAGCGTACATATTGTTTTATGAATTGTTTTTCTAATCATTTTAATTTTGTGCTGTGAATGTGCATGTGCATTCAAAGAACATAAATTATTGTTCCTCTCATACTTTTAAATAAAATCTTAGCAAATAATCACATTAATGTAGCTTTATCATGTAGTGTATGCAAAGCTTTGCGTTGCTGTGAATTCTGAGTAAAGTTTTCCGTTAAGCTATGCTATATTGGATATAGTTACCACAAATAATATGTTTTATAGGTAAAATAAAATTTACAAACATTTTTTTTTGGGTGATTTTAGACACTGAAGAAGATAGATCGATTGATGAGAGTAAAGATTTTAGACATTTAGTGATGTTAGACACATTAGATAACCGTGTTTGGTTATGTTAGTAATAAATAGCAGAAACGTCAAACTAAAACAAGAAGATGCATGTCAGGTCATTAATATGCATAGTGGTAAGTTAAACATATTTTTAACTTTAGAAAATAAATTTTGGATATGAGAAACCGAACCATTAAAGAACATGTAGGTAGGCAAATAGTTTTGTTTTAAATATAAATAGTGATAATTTTACTTATTTGCTACTTTGATATAAAAAAAATGTTATCATTAGTGTTTTTATATCATCCGCGCATCGCGCGGATACGGATATTAGTTTAGGCATAATACGTAAACAAGAGTACAGGATCTTAAATTTGATCTCAACTGACAAATATGCTCTCCAACTTTAGGTGTGCACATGTAGACACCTCAATTTGTCTTTACTTTGTCAGTTGAACACTCCAACTTACAAAATGATCATCTAGACACCTCCAAAATTTATGTGTTATATCAGCATTATATTTGAGTTTACGTGTTCAACTTTATACAAGTTGAGGTGTCTACTTGTGCCCACTAAAAATTGGAGGGTATACTTGCCAGCTGAGACCAAATTTGAGGGCCTGTTTATGTATTATGCCTTCAATTTATATGACTTAGTTTGATTCGGTACGAAATTTTAATAAATAATGAAATTTTTTGAAATTTTAAACATGTTATAATATTTATGTAGCTATATAATTTTAAAACTTTAATCATGAACACTTGTTATAGAAGTATTTTGTATGATTATAAAATTTCCTCGTGACGAATAAAATGTAAAGTTCAAAATTAGAAAATTCGAAATGTATATGTCATTCTTTCCATATGGACTAATAATAAAATAGCACTTCCTCCGTTTAAATTGATTTGTTTGGTTTTGGCTTGGTACAAAGTTTAAAAATGAAGAAAAGATTTTTTAATCTTGTGGTCTTAAACTAAAGATACATAGAATGTATCCAAATGACCTTTAATTTTGTGATATTAAACATACCATGTGGAAAGTTGAAATTAAGGAGTTGCCAAAAAAGGAAAGACGCATCTTTTTTCAACGGATTGAAAAGGGATGTAAGACAAACAAATCCAAATGGAGGTAGTATTATGTACTCCGTCTATTTCAATTTATATGATTAGTTTGATTTGATACGAAATTTAATAGTAGATAGATGAGAGTTTTGAAATTTTAAATACGTCACAATATTTGCGTGATTATAAGACTCTTAAAATTTGTAATCTTAAACGTGTCATAATGATTTTCCAACTATAAAAACATATTATTAAAATACAATATAATGTTTAAAGTCAATAAATATAAAGTCAATAAATATAAAAATATGTCATACTTTTGTGTGACAAGGCCGATTACACTATATAATTTGAAAGAAAGGAAGTAGTAATACTAATATTTAAAGGAAGGAAGAGCGGAGGGGATATATTACATGATAGGATTGAATGTTTCTAAATTCTATATATATATATATATATATATATATATATATATATATATATATATATATATATATATATATATATATATATATAAGAACATAGCCAGGTAGAAATACCTTTAGCAAATTGATTTATCATCACATATAGAGTGAAGGTGTATATCACTATTAAAAAGTCTCAACTTTCCCGCTGAAATATGTTCAATGGTTATTTCCCACTAAATGTTGGTGGGAAATACCTAAATACTAGTGTTTTCACACGGAAAAAACTAGGAAGTTTTGTCGCCATGTTTTAACGGGAACCTGCTCCCCACCATGCATTTTTCCAGTGCTAGTTTTGTGGGAATGAGGTGGAAAAATCGTGTTTTATAGCATAAATTTCCCACTGAATGTCAGTGGGAAAAACCTCTATTTTTAGTAGTGTATATGACATGTTTATGATATGACACAGATCTAGAGACAAAGGAGCATCTGTTTATCGAGTGCAGGTTTGCAAGACAACTTTGGAAGAGACTAATGAAGTGGATGAAATGGCTAGCCATTAATGAAGCACTAGATAGCATCCAAATGCACAGTGAATACTGATAACGTCCAAATCCATTCCTCAAAGAGAAAGTGTACACGGTCGTATGCAATATAATTTACCCAATTATGAGTCGGGGTCGATCCCACAGGGAACAATATACAAGACGATAAAGAAAGTAAGGAACTTTCACCAACTAAGCTAAAGCCAAACGATAGATAATATTTTGGTTTTTGAGAAAATTATAACTAATGCAGAAATGTAAACTAACCTAGATAGCAAGTAAAATGATCAATGGCCACAAGCATGGATAATAGGAGATTACACTCAAGTAACGATCCAACGTATTTTACAATATTACAACTAAGAACGAGGTTATGTTAATAGATAATGATTTCTAAATTCTCATTGAAAATTTCTCAACCAAATCAATGAATTTTACTTTAAGCTTTCTCAAGCCTTAAAGTGTGATATTAAGCACAATCAATATAATCCCAAGTGATTTTCCTCTCTCGAGCTCATTAGATGAGGGTTATGCCTCAAACCCTTGTTAACTAATCTTTCCCAAATTGACTTTCCTCTCTCGAGCTCAAATCAAATTAAATGGGTGAGACCTAGGGTTAGCTAATCCCTTTGGAAACATTCAAGAACGAGATCAATTAAAGAAATAATAACCCACTTCATTAGGAATAAAAATAATTCAATACATAAGCAAAACAAGAGTTTCAAACCAGACTTTAATTAAGAATATTTTCATAAACAAAATTCAAGTAATGGAATAGAAAGCTACACACTTAGATAATCAATACATAGCAAGGAAAAGAAGAAATGAGTAAATGATTAAGAAATTTCTTATCAAGATCTTCAAATCTTCAATCCCAAAGTGTGGATGCAAAAACCTAGCTCTCTAAGGTTGATAAAATGGCCAAAGATAAAAATGATATGCCTCAAGTCTCTCTTTTGTAGCTCCTCCACTTTCCCAAGTCAAAATATAACAAAATAAACCCCAAAGTTTCCGTTTTGCAAATCTATCCCGTTTTTGCAAAACTGTCCAGTTTTGACAGTTTTGCAAAACTGTCTAGTTTGGCCTCTTTTTGACTTTATTTTCACTTGGTTTCTTCCGATCACTTCTAAATCCCATAAAACTGAGTAGAGCACCAATATTATACAAAATCACCCCTGCGTGCGCAACGTGCATCTCGCATGTTGTGTCGCAAGACAAACATGCGAGACGTGAAGCATGCTCAGCAGCCGCATGTTATGCTCTTGACTTCAGGCTTCCCGGATTTCGGACAAGGTTTGCGTTAACACTGTTGTCTCGCAAGTTCAACATGCGAGTCGCATGTTGATCTCGCAAATTGCGCAACCTTTCATTCTCTATTCTTCAGTGGCCTGTCATGCTATGCGGTGAAATTGTGGATCCGCAGACATGACATGCGGCTCGCATGTTGTGCAAAGTGTGTCCTTGGCCTATTTTGCTTTATTTTGCTCCGTTATGCTTTTCGAATATCTTTTCCTACAAAATGACAAAAACACACGAAAAGTAACACCAAAAGTGCTTGAAGAGTTACAACAGCTTAAGAAATTAGCATCAAATATCCCGTAATTTCACGGCACATCAGATACTTAGAAAGACCAAAGGAAAATCCAGCCAGGCCGATATACTCAAGATGATTTTCACAGAAGTTGTTCAAGCAATCTGGGCAAAAAGGAATTTAAGAGTGTTTGAGCAGAAAAGAAAGGATCCAGCTAGTATAGCAAGAGAGATAGTATGCAATGTTAGAGCATCACCAAAGCTTAGAACTATCCTACAAAAGTACTATTTTTGATGTAATCAGCTTTGGTGATAGGTGTGGTTGGGTTATGAGATTATGTTTTATGACAAAGCAAAGCAGAGATGTAGTTTTGCTATGAACTTATTTGCTACTTGGTGATTAATACAACCGTTTAGTTACCAAAAAAAAGATATGACGTAGACATTATGTTAGTACTTATTATGCCTATGTCTTATATTAAGGGGTCGTTTGGTAGGAGGGATAAGTTATTCCATATAGATGGAATTGGTTGCGATAGGATGGGATAACTTATCCTATCTTTTATCCCATATAGATGGGATTGGTTAGGATTCTAAAGTAGTTATCCCACCAACCAAACATGGGATAATTTCAATCCCATGTGACTAATAATTCCACCTCTCCTACCAAACGAGCCCTAAAGATATATATTATCCTGCACTTTTTGAGGTAGTCTATGATATTTATTGGATTATGAGATTCACTTCATTTACCTTTTATTTGAGTATGCATGCTATGCATATTTGACACTCCTAGAAGCTCCGTGAATCTAGTGAGTATATTTTTTTGGTATTTTGGGGATTGCATAGGCACATTGTTTGATCATGAGCCTCGTTATGCTATATTGACACTTTCACGACATCTTCTTGTTTTTTCACGTTATACTATACTGATATATATTGGTGTGATCGCTTGTAGTTGTCATTTTACATATGTGAGAAAGCTAGTATGAAGTCGTCTAGAACTCCATTATTTGCTTTCACATTTTTCTTTTTGGTGCCATGGGACATGAGTTAGCCCCATATAGATGCATGCTTTTGCTAAGTGACATTCACAATCCTTCGATTATGCGTTGTGACACTTTAGTATTCATGCAATCAACAAGAACCTAACTTTACAATTTTTCATTTTGAATGATATTCTTACAGACTCTACCTTATGATTGACATACACAACTTTTGAAAAAATATGAGAACATATAACAATATCTAGAGAATTCATGATTTATGAGCTGAGTATAAAAGATTAACATGTAGTTTTTTTAATTTGTAATACATGCAAGAGGATCACTAATACTGATATTGAACAATTTTTGAAAAATTCAGAACTCAAAGTGAAACACTTTCTTCGTCCAGGTCCTCATCAGGATCAGTTTTCCTTTATATATACAATCCATATAAGTTTTCAGTAACGTTTGAATTTTTTAGAGGCCAAAAATCTAGATATATATATATATATATATATATATATATATATATATAAGCAAGACACTAGCCCGGTGACGTGGCACTACAAAAATGCAGGAATCATATTTATCTTTTTTTACAATTTTTTGGCAATTAATTCCTTTTTCCCACAAGTAAACAATTAAATCCTCCAAAGTTGAACGCCTCTTCGCTAATTTTACCACTTAAGCTGCGGCAAAAGAAACCACCCTTTACCAAATCTCCCTAATTCACTATCGATCTCCCTATTCTTTCTTCCTATTTCTCCGTGTTCCTGCCAACATCAAAAAATTGAAACTCTTTTTCACGGCGTTCAAAATCTATCCTGACTTTGAAATTATTCTTCACGACGCAGATTTTCTACAACTCTTCTGTTTATTACAATTAGACTCCTATATGTTTTGGCAATAAAACTGGAACACTTTAAGATTTCATGAGACATTCCAATGTTGGACAAATTATGTCCCTTCGGATATTTATCCGAGGCAGTAAACTTCTTCTACTCGATTGTTTTTTTTTCCTTGCCTTGGATGTTATTGGAACTGAAAACCAGTTTTGGTGTGAAACCGCGCGCCCGATGGGCAGAATTTCTACTCCTTTGTTAATTGGAGTAAATTTTCAACATAAGTTGAAACTTCGCTATGATTTAACCGAAAATTTTTGGCAAAGACATTGAAGTAGACGTAAAGAGACTTATGCACATTCATCAAACAGTTGATCATCGTTATAGTCTCCTCAATTATAGCTTCGTCACTCGCTTTTAATTTGGTGTTGAGTACATTGACAGTTAGTTGAGTCATTTCTTAGCAATCAAATAATTCAACGACTCTTTCAATCTTCACACCCCTGTCGTTGGATCCTAAATCTCTCTTTGTTCGCTTGTGGTACGTTAATGTCATGGCGGTGATTGACTAAGGAAAAAAAAAAAGGATGGCTTCATCTAGGATGGTCGTGTGATTTATGGTAATACTTCCTTGCCTTGCTTTCTCTATAAATTGTTTTCTCGGGTAAAGGACGTCGGATACGGGGTACAAAGACGAGGAATGGTGGGACTCTAATTAAGAGAAGTGAAGAAGTTATTGTTGAGAAGGAAAAAAAAATTAAAACTGAATATCGAAAGAACTTTAAGATTTTCATGAGACATTCCGGTGTTGGATAAATTGTTCTTTGAAAATTGCTATGGAAAAATGCGTCCTTTGGGATTTCCAAGTTAATCGATTTTGGAATCTCGCTTAACACTTTATATCAAAATTCGGGAGAGAAATTTGAAATCCTTTTTCACGGCGTTCAAAAGCGATCCTGACTTTGAAATTCTTCTTCGCGGTGGACAAAACCTCTCTGGGCCTCCCAGGTATGCTGTTTTTCCATTCTCATCCACTTTGTTTTACTTCTAGTGTGAATTCAATATCTGGAAAGAAAAAAAAAAAGGAATAACTAAGCACCAAAATTTGTACAGGAGTTTTGCTAGATCCATCATGCAAAGAATGACTGCGCATTTATTGGTTTATGTATAGATATTTTGTTTTCACATTTATGAGTTTTAAATTACATTGTTACGTATAAACCATATTAATGTTAGCTTCTTTCTAATTTTATTACAAGTGGTTAATGTTGATGAGCATAACAACATTTCTGCTTCTCTTTGGCTTAAACGATCGAGAAAATGATGAAGTCTTTCTATGTAGAGCTTTAACTTTAAATAATTTATAATTGATGGCGGTGTGAATTGATAATTTTTATAAATTACATTATAACTGTTGTAATGGATTGGACAAATTTCGAGAAAGGGAAGACAAATAAGTTCCATTAGTGTACAATTTCTAAGAGGTTCTATGATAAAGTGCTCAGGGTATAACACAAGTTGATTTGTTTAGGTTTGTTGGCAATCCAGCACGCAAAAGTTTCTATCTTGAAATCACTATTAGCTGTTGAATACAATTTGGGGTACACCATCTGCATTAGATTCAGCTACAGTGACTTTGAACCTCTTTTTGCAAGAAGGTTATAACCAACTATAAGTGCGTAATATAAAATTGAAATGTTAGCATTAGAATTCTGCTATATAAAGGATGTAACTAAATTCGCACCAGACAACACCTACATGACACTTAAAATAAAACTAAATTCAAAGAAACTGTAATTAGGGTCTCCCAATGAGATAATTTGATACGTTCTATTTATCATAAAATACTGGTACATCTGGTGTACACAAAAATAGAGAACACAACATTTCCTAGCATTCATCATTTGAGCTTCTTCAGATATATGCCTAAACTTTTGACAATAAATAACCTTTTTAAGTTATCGAATATTAGGAAATGATCATATGAAAGCTTGTTCACCAACGCACGAAGCACGGATAAATTACCTAGTATAAGTATAATCTTCTGGATATTTAGTGTTTACGTGAAATATATAACCACTATGCATACAACAACAACAACAACAACAACAACAACCCAGTGAAATCCCACATCGTGGGGTTTGGGGAGGGTAGAGTGTACGCAGACCTTACTCCTACCAAGGTAGGAATATAACCACTATGTTAAAAAAAACGTTTTATTCATAATAAGGTTCTTGTGAGAATGATATTACACTCCATGGATACTGGTTCACGTGGTTTTATCAATTTAGATGCTTATACACACCAAAATCAAAGTAGCTAAAACTTTAAACATTTTAGAATGAGACCTCATTGAAAGGGAAATAGACACGAAAATTAACAAGAAAAACAATAACGATGATAATAACAATAACAATAACGAGGGGGTCAATTTATGGTGTCCTTCATCCCCTATTTCCAGGACCTGAAGGGCTCTCGTGCACCGGCATATCAATGGCAGTATCACTCTGTATCAAAGCTCTCGCTATCACTGAGGACCATAACAAAAGAAATACTATCCATTAGAAATATTCTTTTAGTTACATTATATGACCTTTTTCATAGGAAATTGATAAATAAATGGAAAAAAAAATTATAGGATGATATCATTTTTTCCGTTCACTCCCACAAAAAATTCGAAAAACCATATACCTGTTGTAGCCATTCTTGTGGGTGCTACAGGGAAGAGGAATCCAGTCAAAAATATAAAGAAAACGAATAAGGTGAATGTAGCCTTGCACAACATTTTTCCCAAGCATGCACGAAAAAGAATTTAGCTTTTGTTTAATGAGATTGACTAGGGTCAGTTTATAGAGAAAAAAAGGGCCGGGACTCATTGTGCTGGCCTCTTAATTTAGGAGACTCTCCTTTGGTTCAAAAAGCCAAGTCTTCTCTTAAATTCCACAATTTATTTTATACTTTTCAAACTTAAACAGCAAAAGGTCATGTCAAACCTTAAATTCTACTCTGTTTGTTCGAAGAATTTTCAAACGTTTCGAAAGTGACTTTTCTTAGGCCCCGTTTGGTTTCAAATCATGTCTGGACATGTAATTTGAATACTTTAAGTTATTTTTTCTCTTATAGACATAAAAATTCCACAAATTGTGAAAACTATCAAAAAATTCTCAATTCTTATACAATCTTACCAAATGAGCAAGTCATAGTTTATAACAAAATTAGTACACTACTAGAAGACCTTTCTAAAAAATACAACATCAATTAATCAAACTTTAGTTCAATAAAAACGAAAATTTAACATGAATAGTAATGTAATTACTCTTTAATATAATCCTCCCACATAAATTAAAGGTTGGTAGACATAAATAAAGGTTGGTGAAAGTTAATGAGATTGGTAAACGATTGATGAGGGTAATTGTTAAAAATATCTACCAACTATGGGTCCTTTTTTATAAAATATAAACTTATGGGTTAAATTTTATATTTTAAAAAGTTGAAACCATGGTTTCAAACCCCAAATCATGTATTTTTGGATAATTTAAGATTTAAAACCATGAGTGAAAACGTATGTCCAAACGCTGATTTAGAATCATGCATTGAAAACGCAGGGCCAATGGCCTACTTAGTTCATAAAAGACAATAAATATTTTAAGGAAGAGAACTGAAAGTAAAAGGTAAGTTTGAACAATGGATTTAGACAGATAAAATATATCATTTTCTAACCATTCCATTTTTTCTTAAAACATGTGAGCAAGATGTGGAAATTAGACGATAATGAAGAAGTTATGTTTACTCCTTTTCTTGAAAAAGTATGTTTAGTCTTTTGGTTGACCACATAAGAAAAATAATAAACTCAATAACTATTGCAGTTTTTGTGCTGGCCGAAGGAGAATAAATTAATATAATTAATACAGTGTTTGATTGAGTATTATATAATATTAGCATTAAGTTATGCAATATATTATTTTATGAGGGATAGAACATGGAGTAAAAATACATATATTAACAATACAGGAAATAAACTATTTAAAGTAAAAATGCCCTTAAATTTGTTAAATTTACATAAACAATCCCTTTAATTATTATATATAATCACCATATTGTGATTTTTTCATTATAATCTCCACATAACTAGTATGCGAAACAAATGACTCTAAACATATTACACTCCGTTTCACATGCATGTCTTATCAATTTAAATTTTTTGCCTAAAAACCTCTGGTGCACACTAGACACTACTACACAACATGATCAATCCCACGCAACGATAGAAATATAATGAGTCAGTTGCCCTCTCATAGTTGTATGTGAAAGACTCATTCAATGAAATATGTCTGCATGTCAAGAGACATCAAGGAAGATTGCTAGCTTCAACGATCATTAGACCTCATCGAGAGAGTGAAGGACTCATCAATTAACATATAACAACATCAATAATAATAATAATAATAATAATAATAATAATAATAAATCTTTGCCTTAATGCCTTCCATCCACTTGGGGCGAGCATGACGCCTTAGCACACGGGCTAAAGTGATTCGGAACATCAATTCTTTTGTGTGAAACAATGGCACGAGTCTGTCTCAAATCTCTCGATATAACTGGAAAGTGAGAACCAAAGAAAATGTAGAAACTATACAATCTTGACTTGTTCCATTCATTCACCAAGAGAGAATATATATAGGATACAATTTTGAACCCTAGTGAAATAAGGAAACTAAGATCCTAGTGAAATAAGGAAACTAAGATCCTAGTAAAACAAGGAAACTAACTAATATATGATAATTAGTGAAACAAGGAAACTAACTAATATATGATAATTATCTCCCTACAAATATGCTACCAAATAATATCAAATAATATAAAGATATTATACCGCAATACCCCCCTTAAGTTGGAGCATGAAATCAAAAATGCCCAACTTGGAAAGCAAGAAGTCAAACTGAGTTTTGCCGAGAGTTTTGGTAAAAATGTCTGCCAATTGTGAATATGTTGAAACGTGTGACGGAGAAATCAAACCTTCATTAATTGCATCACGAACAAAGTGACAATCTACCTCAATGTGCTTTGTTCGTTCATGGAAAACTGGATTTTTTGCGATGTGCAAAGCGGACTGACTATCACAAAACAATTTGATCGCCTTGGGATGTTGTATACCTAAACTCAACAACAGACCTCTCAGCCACTTCAACTCACAAGTGACTGCAGCCATGGACCTATATTCAGCCTCTGCAGAAGATCTAGAAACTGTGTGCTGCTTCTTTGTCTTCCAAGAGATGGGAGATTGACCTAGAAATACTAGCCAACCTGTCAACGAACGACGAGTAAGCGAACAAGCCGCCCAATCAGAATCACACCATCCCTGCAAAGTCAACTCACTGTCGGCACGTACCAAAATACCCTGTCCTGGTGTGCCTTTCAAATAACGGACCATTCGTAAGGCCGCTTCCCAATGTTCAATCCGGGGTTCTTGCATGAATTGAGACAAAATATGAACAGAATATGCCAAGTCCGGTCGAGTGACCCCCAAATAAATCAAACGCCCGACTAATCTACGGTAGACCTCCGGATCCGACAACAAATCTCCATTTGCAAGGCCAAGTTTATGATTTTGCTCAATAGGGAACCCACTTGGCTTTGCACCTAACAATCCTGCTTCGGAGATAATATCAAGAGTATACTTGCGTTGACACAAAAACAACCCTGATGAACTACGAGCTACTTCAATACCCAAAAAATATTTGAGATACCCAAGGTCTTTCATTTTGAAACAATCACTCAAATAGGCTTTGAAAGTTGCAAGTGCAGCGGAATCATTTCCAGAAATAATAAGATCATCAACATAAACCAAGATATTAATCTCAATATTCCCTCTAGTAAATGTAAAAAGGGAATAATCAGAATAAGATTGAAGGAAACCGTACCCTTTCAAAGCAGTCACCAATTTTGCAAACCAACATCTAGGGGCCTGTTTCAACCCATACAACGACACACCAACGTAGGATCTGGACTTTCAAATCCTGGAGGGAGCTTCATATACACCTCCTCATCAAGGTCACCATGTAAAAAAGCATTATGAACATCCATTTGGTGAAGTTCCCAATTTTTGGATGCTGCAATGGCTAGGAAGGCTCGAACAGTAGTCATCTTGGCGACCGGAGCAAAAGTTTCATTGTAGTCAATCCCCGCTTGTTGATGATTTCCCAACACAAACAAGCGCGATTTGAGCCGTTCCACATCTCCATTTGACAAAAACTTGGTCTTGTACACCCACTGATTACCAAGTGTTTTCTTACCCGGAGGAAGATGTTCCAAAGTCCATGTACCATTGTCTTCCAATGCACGTATCTCTTCTTTCATTGAATGTCTCCAACCTTCGTGTTTCATGGCTTCTTTGAAGGTCTTAGGATCCTTACCCGAAATAATAGCTGCAAGAAACTTACGATAATTTACAGAAAAATTGTCACAATTAATATAATGTGCCAAAGGATAGGGAGTACCTGAGGATTGATTGTTAACAGGAGTTGTAGGGGACGGACTATTAGCAAAAACTGAGTGTGTCACATAATCACGAAGCACAACAGAGGAAAATTTCTCCCGAAAACCACGCCCCAAGCCACCTTCCACATTCGTGACTGGGTATGGTGTCGCTGCCCCCCCTCGCTGCCAGCGGGCGTTGGGTTCCCAGCGGGCTGTGCAGTGGCTGTTGGCAGCCACTCAGCCTCGCTGCCAGCTGGCGCTGGGTTCCCAGCGGCCTGGACAGTGGCCGCTGGCTGCAGCTCGGCCTGGCTGCCAGCAGGCGCTGGTTGGGCAGTGGTTTGCGGCTGCCGCTCGGTAGCCTCCGAACTATCAACTTCGCCCCCTAATTCATCCCCCTACACCATAAAATCACGATCAATTTCAGCACCCTCATCAAAAAAACTAGACGAAATATTAACATCTTCTGGACAAGCAAACGGAAACACATCCTCCATAAACTTTACATCACAAGAGACAAAAAATTCCTTCGTATCAAGATCAAACAACCGCCACCCCTTCTTACCAAATGGATATCCCACAAACAAACACTTTCTGCTCTGACTAGCAAATTTGTCACCCTGAGTTTTTTTGATTATGAGCAAAGCACAAACACCCAAAAGTACGAATAGCATCAAAAGAAGGAGGTTTATTGAATAAAATTTCAAAAGGTGTTTTATTTTCCAATTTGGGTGTGGGGGTACGATTTATGAGATGAGATGCAGCAAGAACACATTCACCCCAGAAAAATATAGGCAAATTTTTTTGTGAGGGATCCCCTTGTGGGTCCTACATACTGGGGTATTGTCTATGCCAGGGTACAACCGGTTCGCACCTTGATCCCTCTTCACGCTGCAGCGCTACGGGGTATCGAACCCGGAACCTCAGGCTCCTTTACATTCCCACAAGGGAATCGCCTCTTACCAATTGAGCTTCATGCCCCGAACTTGGGCCTGGACGTAACACGGCATCCGGTGCCTGACTGCATGTGATCGAGCGAACCAACTGGCTGGCTGAATCAACATGTGATACCAAAACATAACTAATGTATATAATAAAACTAACACATGCTGATTAACTAAACGTCCGACTGAAATATCATAATGCGGAAATACTTAGACAATCTGAACATATCTGAAAGTAGCCAACATGGCTAAACCAAAACAACTGAACGACTGAGTATAACTATTTACAAGGCCAACATAACAAATATCTGACTGTCTGAACTGTGTCTATGAAGCCTCTAATGAATACAAAAAGGTAATTGTCTAGAAAGCTGTGAGAACTGCATGACTGATATCGCCCCGAAGGAAACTGGGGCTCACCACAGTAGCTGATACGAACACTCCTAAGTAGCGGGATCGTCAACCTGTATGTCGCTACCTGCATCGCGAGATGCAGGCCCCCAAGTAATAAAAAGGGACATCAGTACATTTGAATTGTACTGGTATGTAAAACAACTGAAGCAATAAAATACTGGAACTGAAACTGAAACTGAACTAAATAGGAAAGCAAGAAATTGAAGTACTCCCTGTTCTGGATGAAGAATCAACTGTAAAACTATAAATATAACTGTGGCTTAGGGCCCAAATAATGTGCACAAAAACTGTGGCCTCAGGCCCAAGCAATACGTATGCATAAACTGTGGCCTAGGGCCCAAAAATACAGATACAGGTGTTCAACATTAACAATTTACAAGACTGAGACTGGCTATAGCTGATAGCATGATAACTGTTTCTGATTATGGGACTCATGCAAATAACGGGTTATACACTGACTGAAACTCATGTGATAACAACGCATAAGTCTATAAAGATTATGTGCTGAGTTCATGATGTTCAAAGTGACAACCATGAACGAATTCTGTAACTGCAACCCTAGAAGATAACAGTTCTATATCATATCATGAAACTAGGGCTAAACTATATTCTGAGTCAAATTGTTGACAAGTATGAAGAATGAGGCGTAGGGAGAATCATGAACATTCCCTGACGTAGATAGTTAGCCTCACATACCTTAATTCCAGCCTTTGAGCGTGTACAATATTCGTCAACCCTTTCAACTTTGATCTATATCAATACAAGTCAAAGGGATTCTATATTAGCAATAATATTCATACTTTGGTCATCTAAGCATTTTATCAAACACTTAGTGGGCATGAAGCTCCACAGTCTCCATTAATGGTGATTTCTTCACCCAATTCCCATTCTATTACTTCTAGGTGATTCTACAATCTTAATTAGATGTAATTAACATCATTCTTCATCACCCATATGAATACAACAATCCCAAGTCAACAATCCAAAAAACCCTAGCATAGTTCATATAATTCTCTTTATCAAACTCATTTACTATTCTCCCAAGAACTCATCAACACTTTAATCATCATGAGAAAGTCATGAAACTTACCTTAGATAGTGGATGAACAAGTCTTGAGTGGAGTTACTCCTCTAGGACCAAAACCCTACTTCACTTCCCTCGGATTTTCTTGAATTAAATAAACTTTGGCTAGGTTTCATACACTTGGGTTCATGGATTTGGTGTTATTGATCATGGATTTCCCTTGAATTTTCTTGTGGATGAATGTTAGAGAGTATTCTAGAGGTTTTCTTGACCAAGAATGATGAAAATATGATTTTGGTCGAGTTGGGTCTTATTTAAAGTAGTCCAGAAAATTCTGGACCGACACAACATGCGACACACTTTGCGGGACGCAAAACATGCTTTGCTAAACGCATGTTGTGTCGCAAACCATGCAGGACCTCACAAATTTCACTGGCACACTTTGCTGCGCAACTGTGTGGCCGCATGTCGTGTTTGTGGGCCGCATGTTGCGCCGCAAAGTGCGCCAGAATGTGATGTTTCACTAGCACACTTTGCTGCGCAACTGTGTGGCCGCATGTCGTGTTTGCGGGCCGCATGTTGCGCCGCAAAGTGCGACAGAAGGTGATGTTCTGCCCAAACAGTCTGTCGTAGAATGGCCATAACTTTTTGTACATAGCTCCGTTCAAGACCCATAATATATCGTTGGAAAGCTATTTCAAAGGGATACAACTTTCATCAAGGAAGTTTTCCCAAATTCTAATTTAATAGAGGGGTTATGGTCGTTGGAAGTAAGACCTTCTATAAACTCACTTGCAAACATGTCCCGTAGGGTGGCTTCCAACTTTTCTTTGCCCAAAGACATTTCTTATGACTTAATTGGTTTTCAACACTTCCTATAACCCTCATATTGGTTCCATTATATTATCATCGTATGAGTCAAACCTTCGCTCGAAGCTACGAGGTGTTACAGTCTCCAATCTTCGTGTTTCATGGCTTCTTTGAAGGTCTTAGGATCCTTACCCGAAATAATAGCTGCAAAAAACTTACGATAATTTACAGAAAAATTGTCACAATTAATATAGTGTGCCAAAGGATAGGGAGTACCTGAGGATTGATTATTAACAGGAGTTGTAGGGGACGGACTATTAGCAAAAACTGAGTGTGTCACATAATCACGAACCACAACAGAGGGAAATTTCTCCCGAAAACCACGCCCCAAGCCACCTTCCACATTCGTGACTAGGGTATGGTGTTGCTGCCCCCCCTCGCTGCCAGCGGGCGCTGGGTTCCCAGCGGGCTGTGCAGTGGCTGTTGGCAGCCACTCAGCCTCGCTGCCAGCTGGCGCTGGGTTCCCAGCGGGCTGGACAGTGGCCGCTGGCTGCCAGCAGCCGCTGGTTGGGCAGTGGTTTGCGGCTGCCGCTCGGCAGCCTCCGAACTATCAACTTCGCCCCCTAATTCATCCCCGTACACCATAAAATCACGATCAATTTCAGCACCTTCATAAAAAAAACTAGACGAAATATTAACATCTTCCGGACAAGCAAAAGGAAACACATCCTCCACAAACTTTACATCACGAGAGACAAAAAATTCCTTCGTATCAAGATCAAACAACCGCCACCCCTTCTTACCAAATGGATATCCCACAAACAAACACTTTCTGCTCCGACTAGCAAATTTGTCACCCTGAGTTTTTTGATTATGAGCAAAGCACAAATACCCAAAAGTACGTATAGCATCAAAAGAAGGAGGTTTATTGAATAAAATTTCAAAAGGTGTTTTATTTTCCAATTTGGGTGTGGGGGTACGATTTATGAGATGAGATGCAGCACGAACACATTCACCCCAGAAAAAAAAAAGGCAAATTGGCCTGAAATCTGAGAGCCCTCGCAACATTCAACACATGTTTATGCTTCCTCTCTACCCTCCCATTCTGTTGCGGAGTACCCACACAAGAGGTTTGAAACAAAATACCAGTGGCAGAAAAATAATCGATCAAACAATTAAATTCTGTACCATTATCACTTTGTACAACTTTAATTGTTTGATTAAATTGTCGATCAACCATAGCAACAAAAACCATAAACATCGGAAACACTTCTGTTTTATCAACCAACAAGTAAATCCAAACAGCTCGGGAAAAATCATCAACAATTGTTAAAAAATAACGAGCTCCACACGACGAAACATGGCGATATGGGCCCCACAAATCACAATGTATTTTCTCAAATATTCTAGATGCATTATTATCACATAAAGGAAATTTGTCTCTAGGATGCTTAGCACGTAAACACACTTCACAATCCTTTGCTAAACTACTCTTATCACTACTGACATGAGGAAGCAACTTAACTACTCTCTCGGAAGGATGCCCTAATCGTCGATGCCACAATTCCAATGCGGACGTTGCCACGACAGTAGACATATGTTGCACCACGTCCGGTTTGCTAAAATAGTATAGTCCGTCCCTCCTAACTCCCGTTCCAATCAGCTCCTTCAGTGGGTCATGAATAGCACACATATAAGAATTAAAAGAGACAATAGTATGTAAATTATCAGTAAGTTGGGGGACGGAGAGTAAGTTGCAACGTAAATAAGGCACATAAAGGACATGATGTAAGGTGATTTTATCTGACAGTCGAACAGAACCTTCCAAAGAAGCAAGCACCTTTTCACCATTAGGCAAACCAATAGGACAATCAACAGTATGGACATCAAACAACCAAGATTTCTCACCGGTAACATGATGAGTAGCACCAGTGTCAGTAATCCAAGAAAAAACATCAAACTTACCATTCAAGCGATTTTCGGGAATTGTAGCATTACCAAAAAATCCCGTAATAGCCTTCCATTGATCAGAAGTAAAGTGCTGACCGACGACAGCATTATCTGATGCGCCCTTGAAACGAGTAGGCGTGATATAATCCCCGGGTCGGTCTTGAGGACCGAGAAAATAGGGAGAATTAGACTCAATTTTGGGTGGTGGAGGAGGAGGTACGGCGTCACCGGCCATGAAAATTTACGATGAAGAGAAGAAAAAAAACGTGTGGCTTGATACCATGTAGAAACTATACAATCTTGACTTGTTCCATTCATTCACCAAGAGAGAATATATATAGGATAAAATTTTGAACCCTAGTGAAACAAGGAAACTAAGATCCTAGTGAAACAAGGAAACTAACTAATATATGGTAATTAGTGAAACAAGGAAACTAACTAATATATGGTAATTATCTCCCTACAAATATGCTACCAAATAATATCAAATAATATAAAGATATTATACCGCAATAGAAAACAAAGAATTATATGGCATTCTTTGAATACTACTGTATAATTATCATATTGTATAAATTTAATGATTCACCGGATACCACCAAATTAAAGGATGCGGTGCTCCAGATGGAGGATGGAGCTGCTTCTCCCTTAACCAGAGGTCTCGAGTTCGAGTCCTGAGTATGAAAAAATCATTGGTAGGGAGCTCTCCCCATGAATGGGGCCCTACGTACGCGGCATAGTCGGGCTCCAATGCGTGTATAGGACACTGAACGCCGGGTGGAAAACCAAAAAAAAAAAAAATCACCTCATGTTTGGTCGAGCTTTCGGGAAGTTAAAGTATTTTTCTTTAAAAAGGTCTTATTTAGAGAACCAAACTTTTTTCCAAGCTTTTAGAAAAAATAAAGCGTTTTGAGTAGTAAAGTAATTTTTTGCAGAAGTACTTTATGAAAGTTTGGCGAAACACAAATTGATGTTCTAGTATATTGCAAAAATATTTTCCAAGTCATAGTTAGCTAAACAAACTATTACTCTCTGAAAGTATTTAATTTTCTCGAAAAGCAATTCTAACAAAAAATACTTTTTCAAATAAGCAGATTTTGGAAGCTTAGAGAGACAATTAATTGTTGATTATAACCAGGGGCGGAGCTAGCTAGCTCATTGGGTGCGGGTTCGGCCGAACCCAGTAGGTTTGGTCCAAACCTTATATTTGTATTAATAAATCTATTGAAAATATACAAATTATTAATTTAGAGTTTTTTTTTTCCCACCCATTTAGGAGGATTTATAGTGTTTCCACACTTCAACTCCAGTGTGACTCGAACCCAGGACCTATCGGTCGTAGGTGGAGGTGCTTAACCACTGAGCCATCCCCTCCGGTGTTAATTTAGAGTTAACATTAACTTTTAAAAACTAAAATCCCGAACCCATAAAGGTCAAATCCGAGCTCTGCCACTAATCATAACGTAAACATAATGTAATTTCTAGCCTCATGTTGTTTACAGTAGTATTACATATGTTAGGTAAGATATTTTTATAGTCTAGAAATAAGTTTCCCATTAACAAAGAAAATCTAAAGGGGAAATAACTTACTGGTTGTAGACATTCTTGTGGGTGCTACGGGAAGGAAAAATCCAACTGAAAGTAACAAGAAAATGAAGAAGGTAATCGTAGCCTTGTACAACATTTTTCTCTAAGGCACAAAAAGAAATAGCTTATGTTAAATGAGATTGGGGAGTGCCAATTTATAGAAAACAAAAAAGGGTTTAATTGAAACGTGTTAAGATATGATCATTTGTACATAGAATGGTTGTCGGTATTTATTTTGAGGTAATTTAAAATTTAAATATACTTTTTGAAAAGACACAATATTTTGTAGAAACATTACTTAAAAATCGCCTTTTAAGTTTTAACAACCAAGGATACCGACGGACAAACTATGTGTCACTATATATTCTGAGAGACTTTGCTAGATAGTATCTAGGAAAAGTCAAATATTTTAATATTTTTTATAAAAAAAATACAAAGGGACATCTTTTGGCAAAATCGTGATTTTTAATAAGTTAAAATTTGAATGACTGTATTGATAAACTCCGTCGCTATTTAATTAAAAATAATATAGCGAGGGAGGGTACATTCATTGTTGCAAATGTATGTTAGTTGCTTTGTTGAATCTTTATAAATACCTATTCCACTTTGCAGAAAAAAATACAAGTTAATCCCTTTTCTTTGTTTATTCTAATTTTTTTTTTCCCAAAAATAGTGGTGATTGTCAAACAAACATTATTTTTCGTTTTTAACGTTCTAAAAATAGTCTATGTAACAGAATACTTATTTACTTAGAGGGAAGATTCTTGCAACTCTTTGAAGTAATAGGGAAATCGTTGAGATTTTTAATTTGGTGAGGAGTAAGTCTAGTGGGGGGAGGCTGGGTGTACCAAGAATGGACAAATTTATGTAAGAAACGTGTGTCATGAATTTCTTCGTAGTGTATTTGCCTAAATGCCATGGGGCAAAAAGTTTAGACAACTGCAGTGGAAGTATGGAACAAAGATTTTGCCAATCAATTATGGGGAAATTTATTTTACTTTTCAGTTTAACCTTCCATTATTTTAACGTCAATAGTCCGATTAATCCGGATTCAAGCTAATAAAGATTAACCAATTAAGACAATCAAATCGTTTCCTACCAAAAAGTTCTTCAGAACTCCAGACATTTAATTAATTAAGGACGAAGGAATTCAACTCATTTCACCACATTCTTTGATGGCGAAATTTCTTTTGTTTCATTCGACAAAGACTACGATTAAATTAGTTGTATGTGATTTCTATGCTCGTTTTGTAACGTCAATATTGTAGACGTGAACTATTATTTGAAGAAGAAGAAGAAGAAGATATTACATACGTAAACACAATTTTTATCTCTCCTTTTCTTTTCTTTAATTTGTAGGAGTTTTGTGTTTTAAAAACTTATATTTAAAACAGCTTGGGGCAAAAGAAGCCCTCAAGGAAGTTGTCTGAACTCAACTTTTATCCGTAATGTGGTGGTCTTAGTAGCTTACTGAAGGTGTAGTAGATGACTGGTATGAGTAGTGAGCAGCCTTGGGGCATTATGTCCAAGGTTGCTGGTTGGTATTTTGAGAACTTACAGCTTTGTAAAGTTATACTTTTTGGTAATAAAATTCGTTAGTTGCCAAAAAAAAAAAAAACTTATATTTAGCTGTTTTAAATGATTCATTTGTGTGCTGTCCAATTAAAGGGAACTTGTAACATTCTACGATTGGAATGAAATGAGCTCAAATAGAGCCGAGTCAATATGATCTCACTTAATTTGGGATTGAGACTAAGTTGATTGATTGATTTTACATCAGTATCATATCTGCTCTAATTCCATCCGTATGAGCTTACTCACAAAGCCAACCTCAAAGCACGATAAAGGAAAAAGCTTGCGGTTTAACAACCAGTGTTAGCATGTGCTTACTTAGGCACACGTCACACTGGCATGTAGACGGAGGCATGATCAGTGAGAATTCATATTACAATAGAAGTTGGAATGTTAAATTTGGGGAGAAAATAGCAAAGAAGAACACTGCAAGCAATGCTTAGAAATTAGTCTATTTTGATACAGCACAATTTAGTCTTTTATTGTGAAAAAAAAAAAAAACAACTCCCAATTCTTTTTCATACGGATCGTGTTCTTGATTCCCTATTTTACAGAGATGAAACTATCAGAAATTAGAACTACACTTAACCCCAAGTTGCTCGAACTCTCCAAAAATGTTGCCACACCCGTGTCCGATCCTCCAAAAATACACTACTTTTGAAGGATCCGACACACACTCGTCAATATTTTGAAAGAGTCCGCGTAACATAGACTTCACCTGAAGTGGAGCTTCCACACTTCTCGAACATTCGAGGGGCCATCTGTAACTTCAGCAACTAGAGAAGCTGCTAAAACACCTGATGAAGAAAGCAAGAAACTCATGAGTATTCTCATAGAAATTCTTAAAACATCCACCGGAAATAATGAAAAGGGTTAAAAGCAACGACAACTGAAAAAGGAACAATGACCAGTAGGACAGTGCCCTGAAAAACAATTTGAAACAATGCAGACGATGAAGCTAGCAGCGTTATAGGTTATAGTACCAGTTTGGCACTAGCTTTTAGTATATGCCAGCAAGCAAGGTGCAATTACGCCAACTCATGGAAAACCTAAAGCAGAAGAGGAAAACACAAACAAACTAACTAATTAAGGAGAAGACTTTCTCAAGTGAAAAACCTGAAGTCGCGTGAAAAGGGACTGATTGGAGATGCAAAATTTCCTCTCCTAGAGATAGTTTTCGGGATATCCGGTACTCGTCTGTCCCAATTTATGTGACACTCTTTCTCTTTTAGTCAATCCCAAAAAGAATTACATTTTTCCATATTTAGTAACAGCTTAATTTCAAATTTCCCATTTAACCTTAATGAAATCATTTGTAGCCACAAAAATTTCTATGACTTATTTTAAACCACAACTTCCAAAAGTCTTGCTTTCGTTATAAAACTCTTGTCCAAACAAACACCTTTACATAAATTAAAATGGAGGGTGTAGTAACTAGTAACTTAGTAGGCGTTTGGACATGCGATTTCATCTCATGAGATGAAGTCATGAGATGAAATCAGCGTTTGGACATGCGATTTCATCTCTGATTTCATCTCATGAGATGAAATCCCAAATCATCCAAAAAGGCATGATTTGGGATTTGAAATCATGATTTCAAAAAATATAAATGTAAAATTTGACCCATACGTTTATATTTTGTAAAAAAGGACCCATAAGTTGGTAAATATATTTACCAATCATGTTTACCCACCATTTATATTAAATATTAATCTGCAAGTTGGTAAAATATATTTACCAATCATGTTTACCCACCATTTGTATTAAATATTAATCTGCAAGTTGGTAAAATATATTTACCAATCATGTTTACCATGTGGGAGGATTATATTAAAGAGTAGTTACATTACTATTCATGTTAAATTTTCCTTTTTATTGAACTAAAGTTTGATCAGTTGATGTTGTATTTTTTAGAAAGGCCTTCTAGTAGCGTATTAATTTTATTATAAACTATGATTTACTCATTTGGTAAGAATTAAAATTTTTTTGATTGTTTTCACAATTTGTGGGGTTTTTATGTTTATAAAAAAACTGTAACTTAAGAAATTCAAATTGCATGTCAAAAAATAATTTCATCTCATGATTTCATCTCGTGATTTCATAGTCAATAAGTACTTGAACTGGTATAAATGGGTCAAGACATAATGGATATCTTAAACGGGCTTAGTTATTGGGCTTTTATTTTGCTGATGTCTGCCACCATTTACAGGCCCAGTGGAATAATTGGCCTTCAGTACTTTTATTTTTTATCATAATTAATATCCCACAAGTTGTGTCGGATATGGCAAACTTTTCAAAACTTAATATAAAAATGGCCAAAAACACATAAAACTTCACAAAAATAAGCACGTTGTTCAACTCAAAAAGGATAAAGAACATATATCACAGAAAGCATAACTCCAGTTTCGGAAAACTACAACAAAATGTGAAAATACTACACAACTTACGCTGCATAACTTAATTCCTACAAATATGCCGCACAAAGAAAAAATTCAAGATAAATGTTACAGAACTTATTCCGAACGAGGAATTTTTTTTTTTATTTTCAAAGATAAATGTTACAGAACTAATGCTAAGTGAAGCATTTTTGGATATTTCCATTAAATAAGCAGCAGAAACAAAAATTAAAGATCAATGCGCTGGAAGGACAATCCGTGCAAAAACTTCTTCCGCTTGTGTTTGATGCCCATAAAATACCTTTCGTTGTTTGGTTGGTAAAGAGGAAATTGCATAAATTAAAAGTGGAAATTAAGAGTTATTACAAGTCGGAAAGGATCCATTAGATACTGTTTCTAAGAAGTCTTTGCTAATAAAAGAGTAAATAAAGGGAGGTGCTTTGTCCCAAAAAACATCTTCTTCCCTGACTATTACATTTGAACGCAATGTTCTTCCATCATTAGCCAGGTGGTGTGCAACTGAGTTCTCTTAGTAGATATAGTTTACCGGTGATTTGTTTTTAGTATTAAAGATTGATAATAATGTCTTTTTATTGGTAGTGCCAAATATGAAGTTAAAACTTGAGATAGTTATCACTTATTAAGGTAAATGACTTCTGTTCATGAGCAAGAAAAGTAAATTTTTCATTTTAGTGGAAATATTTTCTGAAACAAAATTATTTCTGACAACACTTCCTGACGCTTTGTCATACCAAAACACGTCCATTAGGTAAAATGTATCTTAGATAATATTTTGTTAGTAAGTTTTAAATAGAGGTTGATTTAAGATTCTAAGTTGGTGACTATGAGTATAATGTCATGTAGATACTCATCCACACTAGGTGTTTACACCAAACAGTAGGAGTGTACTATATACAAAGTAAACCGACAAATCGCATCAAACCGATAAATCAAGTCAAACTGAGAAAAATACCTGACTAGTGGTTTGGTTTGACTTGGTTTGGTGTTGAAAAAAAAATCGACCATAATTGGCTTGGTTTGATTTTAGCTAAAAAAAATCAAATCGAACCAAACCAATCCGACATTACATGTATTCAATTTTTAAAATACTTTATACATAAAAATATATATTTGTAATGTAATTTATAAATATTTCTTAAATTTTTTCGTAGTTTTTTTTTATCTATTATCATATTATTCGAGCTTGAACTAAGAATTTTGAATGTCAATAAGTTTTATATTTTATGAATGTTAGTAACTCGTATAAAGTCCAAATCAAAACCAACTCAACACTAATACTGACAAAAGAAATTCAATTTACCACTAGGAATGACAATAATGTGAGATATCTATTCTTTAGTTTTGCATAATTGGTTTAGAGAATGAAAATACATAACTTGAGTTTTTTTTTTTTTTTTTGGTAATGTAATTAATACTTATTAGCCGTACTTATTTTAGCATGACTTAGTATTTGTATATTATAGTCATTTTCTTTATGGTTTATTAATTAGCAATAGTTATTTTAACCGAGTTTATTATCTTTTGTTGAATATTTTAATGCAACGTCATCACTCTTCTCACATTTTGTGTTATTTTCTTATGAAATACCTTAATTATATAGTTGTATCTTACTAGGACTAAAGAAATATTTGAAGTAAAAGTTATAAGTTTTGTATCAAGACTATTACGAAAAAAAACCTGAAAAATCCGAGAAAACCCGAGGTTGAAAAACCCCAATTTTATTGGTTTGGTGTATAAATTTAAAAACCCGACACAATTAGTTTGGTTTAGTGATTACAAAATCCGAACCAATCCGGTCCATGTACACCCCTACCAAACAGTATAAACTCACTATATTTAAGTGATTTGATGAGATACGAATGCATGTTAATAAATCATTTAAGTGCAAATGGTCTACTTACAAACCATGTCATGCTTTGTGTAAACACCGAGTGCGGTTGATTTTTTATCATTCACACTACTAAAAAATCTCTATTTTCCGACTGATTTTCTACTCAAAAATGTTCAGTGGCTATTTCCTACTGAATGTCAGCGGGAAAAACTTAAATAGTGATGTTTTCACACGGAAAATGTAGGAAGCTTCCCAACGTTTCAGTGGGAATATGTTTCCTACCATGCGTTTTTTCAGTGGGCTGGTTTAATGGGAATAAGGTGAAAAAATTATGTTTTATAACACAAATTTCCCACTAAATGTTGGTGGAAAAAACTATCTTTTTCTTTACACACCCATTACTTTCTCTCTTTTGCACCCTTCTTTTACACACCCATTACTTTCTCTCTCTTTGCACCCTTTTTTTGCTTCGCCAAATCAAGCCAAACAATTAGAGTCACAATGCAAAAGTCCAAACGTAAATCAAGTGATCAGAGATACAGATATTTTGTTCCTTACGTGGGGTGATAAAGGAGACCAACGGATGACATGCTGCAATAAGTTTAAACAAGTCTAGCTAGATAACAAGAATGACTTGAGTTTTTTTTTTTTTTTCAGAATAAACTTTTAAAATATGATTTAGTTATATATTGAAATGATCTTTTTGATTTTTTTTTTCCCACGCATAATCAACAGTGGAATAGAGAAGGTCCAATTGAACAATATGAGTTCAGTAGAACTTTCAACTCGTGATATTACGATTTTTTTTTTAATTTTCAAATTGTGACAGCTTGACTATTTGGTGCTGTATTTGAGAGACAAATTGTGCACAATTTGGATGTTGGAAAAGATATTAAATAAAAGTTCAAAACCCTCAAAGAAATGCCCATTAATATCAAGCAATTGAATACAAGATTGAACAAACAAAGCAAAGGGCATGAAATTATTGTTACAATTGACTGACATAACACTAAGATGATGATATTCTGGTCTTCTTTGAAGATGAAGAAACTAAATCAATGGCACATCCCAATGGCCATGCTGCTCCAACAAGGTAATTTTTGTATTGGACATCATGCATCACTGTTATGTCTTTGTATGGATTTAGTCCTGTCCAAAGATTCACAAGAAAAAAAGAAGGTAAGTACTTATATATGGAGGAAAAAAAAAAGCCAAGCAACAAATTAGCTTCTAGTTGTCTTTATAGGAAATACAAGTCAAAGTATATTGATAGTATAAAATATTCACACTTTAGGAAGCCACCGCTTATTTCTCAGGACAAAGGAGGCTCAGTGTATATAAGTTAAATCTGATATACTAAACAACTAGTAAATTAAAATAATTTTACAAGTTTCCGAAAGAGGTAGAGAAAATACTTACCAAATCCATCGACAAGCAATGTGTACTCATATACCAAGTCCATGCATAAGTATGGGATATTTCTATCTTGAGTGTTTGGAAATACAGTTTTTACATCTGTTGCTTTTGTCTGGCAAGCAACTTTAGCTGCATTTAAGTATTGAATTGGCTTTGCTATAGCAGATGGAAATTTTTTATCAACAATGCCAACCTACAAATGCAAAATGAACCCCAAATCGAGAATTATAAATTGTAGACAAAAATTGATGATATATACCAAAGTACTATTAATCGTATAATAAGAAGTATAAACATGACAACAATGGCAACCACTTTACATACATCTGAGTGTCGAGTAAGTTGGGTCGGTTACGTAAATTTTCACTACTGATGTTGTTCTATTTGTACTTCATAACTATATAGCAAGACGGCGAACCGTTGTTCAGTGGCGCTCTTGACTGAGATATTCTAAGAATGAATGCACATATTTATTAGTTACTATGTGATATTTTCCTGATGAACCAAGAAGCCATGAACCAGAACATAAGAGACAAGAACGAGAATACAGGTGGTACATGGCTATCGTCATCTCGTACCCTAATCATGTATTGGGTAATTAAGTCCCGCAACGAGCTCGACCCTCGTGTTTAGTTATCAACATTGAATTTGGAACTCTGGACAAATTGCGGTGGTAAGCAGGAGGAAGGTGAGGTGGTAACCCCTAAAACTTTGTCTAGAACCGGATGTCCAATCGTGTAGGTAGGCTCACTCTAACCACTGCAACGATATTCTCTTTACCCACTTCGTTGTCAATATATTTAATTATTACCTATATTATTGTTCTTTTTTTTCCCCCAATGTTTTGTTGGTTTATTGTATATAAAGAGAACTTTTATTTTTACCTGAGCACCAATGTCATAGAAAAATGATGACGCATGAACAGTCTTTTGTCCGGCACCACCACCACCATTCCACACCCCATTGAATGTGCAATCCTTGTTCTTGCATTGTTCATTGATGTTAAGGGCCTGCTTAGTTAAATTCCTGCATTTCTCCAAGCTACTACCTCTTTTTGGTGCTTTTACTTTGTAGTCCACTCCTCCATATGAATAGTACCCTTCAGAAAAAAAAAATGTTGTTATATTAGCATTTGACCTTTCATGTTTTGAATAAGAAATATTACTAGTAGTAAGTCACTATTAGGGTCACAAGTAGTATATGATACAATTCTTACATAGAAATGTTTAGGTCTTACAAGTTAGTGTGAAATTTATTTATACGACCTTTATAGTTTCATGAGTTCATCTATGAGTTTAAGTTCTACGTATATAAAATTTTCAAGCTATCAGTATCAGGTGAAGTTGAGTTACAATAGCAAGTTCTTCATAAGTGCAAGCTTGATATGGTACTAGAAAATGGATAAATAATTATGTAAATTAATTAGCACAATGGATCTGTTATTACTTAAAATGTTTTCATTATTGTAAAGATTAAAGGCAAAAAGTCATTAGAGATTAGAGATATAATATATACCATCATATCCTTCCAATGCGCAAGGATTAGTCTCATTTCTTGAAGCCTTGAAAATCTCTGCTCGACCTGCTAGTTGCCCATAGTTCAAATAACTGCATACATACATCATAAAAGTACAAAACATTATCAATATCTTGGGTGAAAAAAGTATGTTATGATCCATTATACTCACCCTTAATCAGAGGTCTGGGTTTTGAGTGTCGGAAACAAATAAAAAAAATCTAGCAATTCGGTGTGCTTTTCCTATTAATGGACAAGTCTTTTTACTTACTGAATTCTGAATCCATATTTTTATAGACAAATAAATTTTTTAGTGAAGTTATGCAGAACTTGAGCCGAAATTACTTGATTTTATCGAACCGTATTATTATTGTGGCCCCACCCATAAAGTGAATACCAAACAACCAGGTGGAAAACCAAAAAATATATGTAAGGATATGACAAACCTGTGTACATAGAGGTTATAATCTGTTCCCAGGAGATGTTTTTCTTGAACATAGGGTTCTCCATCAACATTTTGAGGAGCATTTGCTAATTGTTCCTTTGAGATGGCATATGCCATTTGGACTGAACCACCTCCAAGATCAATTGTTGCTGTCGTACTTTTATAATTTTTACCCAAATTTCCCAGTAGATAATTCATTGCGACCTATTAATAAATAACAATATATATCAAAATAAATAAAAAAATTAATTAGGAAATATCTTCAATTTGGGATAGCTACTTAATAACAGATTTTCCACTCAATTGAGATCTCTCACTTATCATTATTTGATGTTTACTTTTAAATTGGAATTATTTATTAAACAAAAAACTAAAATGAGAGTTACGTGTTACTTCCTCTATCCCAATTTATGTTAATACACTTTCTTTTTTAGTATGTCCAAAAAAGAATGACACATTTTTATATTTAGAAATAATTTAACTTCAACTTCCTTTCTACCCGTAATAAAATGATTTAGAGCCAGACAAATATTTGTCTTATTTTATAATACAATTTTCAAAAGTCTTTCTTTGTTTCTTAAATTTCGTGCTTAGTCAAACTATATCACATAAATTAGCGCAGAGAGAGTAGTATATAATATTCTGAGGCCTCTCAGTATCCGAAGGGAGAAAAAAGAAAAGTCAAAAATCTTTACACATAATATACACACATATATTCGTCAACTATTTTTAATTTATGCAGTTGAATGACCGTCTATTTAACTAGGTTAATTCTTTAAAGAAAAGAAAGAAATAATAAATTATTTATTTATTTGTAACTTACCCACATGTAAGAGCCTTCTTGAGTGCCATCAAGAATAGTAACCCATTGATCTTTGCTATGGAAGGTGCTTTCATTCTTGACTAAAGCTCTCACCTTTATATATTGAAAAGGACAAAAAAGTTTTATTAATTAATTAGTAAAGTGGATTAAATATTTTTATTATAATGAAATAAATTTCTTCAAGGCAATCATAGTAAGGTATGATGAAAACATATATATACCGCTTGTAGAATTTTTTCAGCTGCATCCCCTTTTAACATCCTAAGACCTGCTGTTGCCTGTATCATTATACACACAAGAAAAAATTAAAAGAGCAGCCAAAAGCATTATTAAACGTAAAACAATTCTAAATGACAGAGAAATATTAAATAACCAACTTGCATTGTGCTAATCTGAGAAAAAGAAAAGTGCTTTCAGATTTGGACCATATGCCTTTATTTTATGATAATAGAATGGTATATTACGCTAATAGGATTTAACTTATATATGAGTTGTTAGTGCACAGAGTTATTATATTAGCTATTAGCATAATTTAACTTCTTGTAGCGAGTTGCTTGATTTATTTCCTAGGTAACTAATTTCACTTGTTATGAACAATTTTTTTTTTTTAAATTCTTTTTATTTCTGTTGCAACTTATGGATATTTAGACAACGACGGTCTAAATATCTTTATGAGGAAACTGGAATTTTGGAAAAATGTTAGATCACAGTCTAAAATTATTTTGTAAGTTATTTACTAACACGGAATGCTTTGTGCACTTGTCCTTTTTTTATTCAAAAACATTAAATCACATTCTAACATTTTGTCGGTAGATTAAACATATGTGAGAAAAGAATTAGACTTGACTCTAACGTTACGCTGACAGGTAATTTTCATGGTCTAAATTTACGCAACTTTTAAAGATAAAGACAAAATCTAAATAGCAGCATAACAAAGGAATATTTACATAAAGTAATTGCTACCTTTTAAATGATCTGATAGTATAAAAATATTTCTCAATTTATAAAAATTAAATTCATGTCAATTAACATATGATAATCAAATATGTATACTGACCCCAAGTTCCAAGGGTGTTTCAGATTGCAATTCTTTAGGAACAGCACCTTCAGCTCCCTCTAGAAGTGGCTCCAATGAGCTGGCTGCAGCTTTGGGATCTTCTGCATATGAACTTAGACCTGGATTTGTCTGCAAAATAAATCAAGAAGTAGCTTATAATTAATTGACATGGGATTGTAACAATCCTCGTGTCCAAGCTAGACATTTGGATTTTGGATCGTAGAAAAATATACATTGGTGGCCTAACATATATAGGATAGCCTACGTATATGGTTATAATAGCATGTAAGTAAAATAAACGTTAAGCATAATTCTGGGTTACTTAAAGACAAATTCTTATTTTCTGGATTACTAATTCTAAAGACAAATTCTTATTTTCTAGATTAGTAATTCTAATTTATGTAAACAATCACTTTTAGTTATCTTTTAAGTAACTTAATAATGTAAAAATACTTTAAACTTATAATTTGATGTTTCTAGTTATAATCTAGAGTTATTAATTGGCTACATATACTATCAGTTTAAAAGAAAGTTTTACACTATCGGTCACCTAAAAAATTAACCATAACGAACTATTCAGAATAAGTGGAACTAACTAACCAAACGTATGAAACAAACTCTTACAAATTAGATTGAATTAATAGTCCTATAAAAAATGTATATAGTGTTTGTAACTTAAATTCAGAGGTTTAAGCTAACAAAAGCGAATTTTACTCCGTAAGATAATGTGAAAAAATATGGGAAAATATATATTACCGCCATGAAAAACTCGATATTGTTGCCAATAGGAAGAAGTTCCATTTTCTCATTAAAACGAAAAACATGAACTCTGCTTCCAGTACTTCCAGCATCAAATATTACTGCATAATGTTCTGATTCATGGCTCAATAAATGCCTCCTCAAAGGTATTTGGGCATTGACACTAGCAGAGAAAAAACTAAGGGAAAAGAGCAAAAATATGATATGAAAATGACTATTTTGGTTCAACATTTTGCCCTTCACCCCCTATTTGAAGATCTGCAAAAGCAAAGTAAGCAAGTTATAAAGAGAGAAATATATAAAATCTATGCATTGATTATGTAAAAGGTAATTACAGGTCACTTTCTTAAATAAGTATTGAATGATAGATAAAATTAATGGTAAGTACTTAATCTGCTAGAACAAATTAAATTTCGTTGATAATGTGAAATTTTCCATGTAATCAGTATAGTTAACTTAGAGACAATATATTTATACTAACAGAAAAGTGTTAATTCCCAATTGAAATCCCAACAAAATTTGGCTCTTCAGTAAGGGGTTTCCAACTAAAAAGTTGTTGCAAACTTTATCGATGGGCCAATTTCGACGGATTCCAATGAAAATTTTCGTAAGACATTAACGATTTTCTGATACAACACCTAGGGCTAGTGCATGAATCTGTAGTCTATACACGACTTGGAGAGAGAGAGAGAGAGAGGTTAAAAAAATACTAGGTAATTTTTTTTTATATGGCTAAGCCTTGATAGAACACGTTACCCGACATGTGTACTGATAAGAGTTAGTAGGTATCTAGGAAAATTAACTGAAGCGAGCGTATTCCATACACCACAGTCACAAAAAAAAAAAAAAACACTTAGAGAGAAGGAAAAAGAGATACCTTACTAGCTTGTGAGGTGAAGATGATG
The DNA here is from genome assembly GCF_019175385.1 of Lycium barbarum. Lineage (NCBI taxonomy): Eukaryota > Viridiplantae > Streptophyta > Magnoliopsida > Solanales > Solanaceae > Lycium > Lycium barbarum. The sequence continues at coordinate 129,683,141 of NC_083343.1, forward strand.
AAGCAAAATGGTAATCCTGTGCCCTTATATAGCCTCACATAACTAACCCAAAGAAGAGTTACTCATGGAAACGTGTGATATTAATATTATAAAAAAATATTAATCTATGTTTGATGCGACAATTATTTCTTTTTCCTGTTTAAGACTTTATTATCCCTGTCTGTCCAATGAGATCAAACCTTTCATGTTATATCTATATTTTATTAATATTTAAGTATAATTGATCTGTCATTTCAATGAGACCAAAGCTACGATTTCATACATGTGAAAAGAGACCCATTGTCTGAAATTATTGTACCAGTCACCCGTAGACCTTTAATATAAAATACTCCTTCCGTTTCAATTTATGTGAACTCATTTGACTAGACACGAAATTTAAGAAAGAAAAAAGAAGATTTTTAAACTTGTGGTGTTAAATGAGTCACATATAATTTGTGTGGCTGTAAATTATTTCATAAAGATAAATTATTTTCAATTATATATAGAAAAAGATCATTCTTTTTAGCACAGATTAATAAAAAAATAGGTTCGCATAGATTGAAACAGATGGAGTATAATACACCAGCTTATTGCTTTATCGTTTTATTTGTTTTCCTCCTTCCATGGATCAGATGGCATGATTATATTGTTTTCTTTATTAGATTAGCATCAAAACTTACATGCTATAAGGATTTAAGTTATATATTTTGACGGTATAAATAATTTTTATATTATTTAATGCAATTTAACCAATTTATAACAAGTTATTATATATAGGGGCATTTATGGGTTGGTTTGGATAATGTTCCTCTAAAAGGAAATAAAATCAATTGAGTCAGTTTTTCAAATGTTGAAATCAAACCAAATTAATTAAATTGATTTTTCATTGCTTCGTTTTTTGTCGATTTTTTTTTTGTTAATTCTAAATTTTATCGATTTTCTTGAGAAAATATATGACAATATACTTCCAACAATAAGTTATATTCCAGCATAACACTTTCAACTTAATTATACATTAGAAAGGAAGACCAATCCAAAAAGGCATGGCCATATTCAAAACGAGCGCAACCGTTATGATACTAATATGATGATTCTCTGGTCTTCTTTGAAGTTGAAGAAACTAAATCAATGGTTAAATAAATATTTATATTATCAATTTGGTTTGATTTCTTCAGTTATTTTTTGTCTAAAACCAAAATCAAAGCAAATCTTTTCTATTTCTAAAATTAAAAACCAAAATTAAATCTAAAAAGTGTCGATTGTTTTTTCTTCGGTTTGATTTGCTTTTTTGGGTTTCCATGCACACCCCTGGTTTTATATAATCTTATTTCTCAGCTTATCATATCTGATTTATTACATATTAATATTAGTCACTTTACCTGATGATATATACTGTCAATATACAGAAACAAAACTTATAATATTGTTGCCAAGTTAAAAAGTTCTGTTGTTATACCTTTTCGCTGGATCACACATGGTAGGATGTTAAATGTATATTTTATTTATTTATACATTCCAATAAAATAATATCGCATGTTGCGGGGGTACCTTTTAAAATTTGTAAGGTAATAAAATTTGAATTCACTTTTATTCATCTACCGTTTTGACAAATTTGTCAACTTGGATACACTTTATAATTATGCACTGTCTTTTTGATCTTGAGAAATCGTGCGATTTTTTTCCAGAGAAATTACACAATTCAAATATATAAACATGATGTATTTGATCAAGTTAGATCTAAACCGTTTTGAAACTTAATTGTTTGCAAAAATGTGTTGATGTGAAAGATATTTTATACGGTACTGAGGTAATTAAGAAAATGAGACAATTGAGCTCCATGTTGGAGTAGTCTTCAATAATTCCTAAAAGGATCAATTTCTTTCTTTAAAAGGAGGGTGGGTGGGAGGGAGGGGGGTGATGTGCCGCGAAATTACGGGATATTCGATGCTAATTCCTTAAGCTTTTGTGACTCTTCAAGCACTTTTGTTATTACTTTTTGTGTATTTATATGTTGTTTTGTCGGATAAGATGCCCGGAGAGCATAACGGAGCAAAACAGAGCAAAATAGAGCAAAAATAGAAGAAGAAGCACTTTCTGGCAGCACATGCTAGTAGCACTTGCTGCAGCATGTTGTGCATGCGAGCAACATGTGCTGACAGAGATATTTGCACAACATGCTACGGTTTGGCACAACATGCGACTGGCATGTTGCACATGCGACTGGCATGTTGCACATGCGACACAAGATGTGAGTAGCATGTTGTGCACGCAGGGTATTTTTGTCCAGATTTTGTTCCCGTTTTGGCACTTCTATAAATAGAATGCTAGGGTTTGTAAAACTCATCTTTGGCCATTTCATACAAGTTTTGGAGACTAGGTTCCTACACCACACTTTGGGGTTGAAGATTTGAAGATTTGGTTGAGCATAATTTCTTAAACCTTTAATTCATTTCTTCAATTCCTTGCTTTGTATTGTATATCTAAGTGTGTAGTATTTATTTTCTTCACTTGAATCTTGTTTATGGAAATATTCTATGATTAAAGTGTTGGATGAAACTCTTGTTTTGCTTATGTATTGAATAATTTTTATTGCTATTGAAGTGGGTCTTTGTTGATTTAATTAATCTTGTTCTTTAATGTTTCTTAAGGGATTAGCTAACCCTAAGACTCGCCCATTTACTTTGATTGAGCTCGGAAGAGGAAATCTAGGTTGGGAAAGATTAATTAACAAGAATTTGGGTCATTAAACCCATCTAATAACTTGAGCTAGGAATAGGAAAGTTACTTGAGATTCAATTGGTTGTGCTTGATATCACACTCTAAGGCTTGGAAAAGCTTAGAGTGAAATTCATTGATTTGGTTGGAAGACTTTCAATGAGATTTTAGAAACCATTATCTATTAACATAAACCCGCTTTTAGTTGTAATATCATAAAATATATTGGATCGTTACTTAAGAGCTCCTTGTATCCAAGCTTGTGGCTATTGATCATTTTACCCGCTTTCTAGGTTAGTTTATATTTCCGCATTAGTTATAATTTTCTCAAAAACCAAAATATTATCTATCGTTTGGCTTAGCTTGGTAAGTGAAAGTTCCTTACTTTCTTAATCGCTTAGTATATTGTTCCCTGTGGGATCGACCCCGACTCATAGTTGGGTAAATTATATTGCATACGACCGTGTACACTTTCTCTTTAAGGAGTGGATTTGGACGTTATCGGGGAGGGGGGGGGGGGGTGATTTTAGTAAATAACTAAATATAATACTTGGGGTAAGGGTCAAGTTGGTGAATTACATAACGCACTTTTAGTGCCCTATGTAACCAGCGCAATTTGCTAAGTTGGTCGTGTCATGTATATTACAATTAGTGTATCCATTTATTACTATGCAAAAGTTTCCATTTCTAAAATATATATATTTTTGGTTGCAAATCCAACTTTCTAAAATATTTATAGCATTATTTTTTTCTAAAATATTTATAATATTAATATAATGTTCTGATACCATAAGAACCTTTTAACAAATTTTTATTCTCTTATCTTTGATATTTATGAAAAAGTATTTATTCTTATAAAAAATATTTATTCTATTATTGTTTGATAATTATATTTTTTAAACAAAATTTTTAACCTCTTGTTCATTGACTTTTGCTCCCTTTTGTTAGTTAGTGTTTGTTTAGCTAAATCTAAAAACAATCTAGTCTATGATCTATTTATAACCGACAAAAGTAACTAATTTTCTATTATAATTGAGGGTTAATTATTTAAATACTCATGCAATAAAAATTAATTCGAGATACACCCCTTGTATTTAAAAATCGAACATTTACACCATTTATACTATGAGAACCATGCACATACACTCTTTATGGGGTATAGTCGCAACTAAATGTATTTTTAAAAGATAAATTAAAATTATAAATAACATAAATTACGTAATAAAATATGCCAACTATTGTTATTAACTTTCTCGCACATTAAGCAACAAGTTCTTTTAGTTATATTGAGTTATAATATTTTATTATATAAGAATACCTCATCTTTAGTTTCTTTATTTATTCTTCCGCTTTAAAATTATTTATTCCGATAAAGTGTCATTTGCGTAATATTTCATAAGAAGTTAAGTTTTTTGTTTGAAAAATTAGGAATACATCACTATAATTAAGATTTTTTAGTTTTTTTTTTTTGCCAAATACGTTAAAATTCTAGTTATCTTTACTCATGTAATAATAATTAATTCGAGATACACCCTTGTATTTTAAAATCAAAGGTAGGATTTTTACAATATAAGTGGTGTAAATGTTCAATTTTAAAATACAAGGTATGTACCTCGAATTAATTATTATTTACATTAGTATTTAGTGTAATTAATCGTCACTTATAATACAAATTATTTACTTTTATTGGTAAATAGATCTTAGACGTAGATTGTTTTTAGAATTAGCTAAACAAACATTAATTAAGAAAAAAAAACCAACTAGCCAATGAGCAAGAGGATAAATAATTTGTTAAAAGATAATAATTAAAAAGTAAGAGAATAAATATTTTCTATAAGAATAAATGTTTTTCATAAATATCAACAGACAAGAGAATACATGCTTTGGTAACAATTTGTTAAAAAGATTCTTATAGTATTAGAAGATAAATTAATACTTCCTCCCTTCACTTTTACTTGTCCAGAACTTTGCACATTCCTTAAGAAATAATAAATGAAATGCATAATTTATCATGAAATTCATATTAGTTGATGTAAATTTTTAATGGACTTGAAAATGATTTGAAATGTTTAATTACTACTATGGGTAAAATAGGGAAAAATTATCTTATCTTAATATGCTAAAAGTGACAAATAAAAGTGAAAATATATTTTTAAAATACTGGATAAATAAAAGTGAACGGAGGAGTATTATAAATATTTTAAAAAATGGAAACTTTTGCATAGTTTTTGAAATGGAAACAGTTGGATTAGTTAATTAATGCATATTTTTATTGAATTTGAAAAAATAATTTGAAATGGGTAATTAATGCAATGATAAAACAGAAAAAAAATTTATCTTCTCTTGATATGATAAAAGTAACAAGTAAAAGAGAAAAATCTATTTTTAGAATATTGGACAAGTAAAAATGAACGGATGGAGTAATAGTTACTCATGATACACGTGATATGTACTACTCCCTTTGTCCCAAAAAGATTGTCCTATTTTACTTTTTAGTCTATCCCAAAAAGATCGTCCCTTTCCTATATTTAGAAACAATTTAACTTTATGAGATGATTTACAGCCACACAAATATCTAAGGCTTATTTTGAGCCACACATTTTAAAATTCTTCCTTTATTTCTTAAACTTCGTGCCAAGTCAAAAGAAGACAATCTTTTTGGGACGGAGGAAGTACTATTATTATACAAATAGTATTTGATTGGATCTACCAGTATTTGTTTTTCCAGTTTACGACATTATTGTATTGTCTCTTGCAATGAGGCGAAAGCTTTCATTTTAATAAGGGAAAAGGGTAAAAAATACCCCTCTTGTTACACCTCAAAAATTTCGTATGTGTTGCCTTGTGGATAGGCTAATGTGAGCTTAAGGTGATTATGAAATCCCTACGAGGTTAAGCGAAGTATTAGATAGCTTGAGGTTCATACAATAAGATTTTTAATTTCTATGAATATGTGAAGTTTAGTTTGTTAAAGGGAGCGAAACGTAAGTCATGTTCGGAAAGGTTCCGTCATGATTGAGGTAATGTTTATGTGGTGATGTTTTAAAGGGATGATATAGAGCCTATTGTATGGTTAATGAAGTATTATACAAGTGTTAAGAAGGTTCCATAAAGATTGGAGATCGGACGAAACGACGGAAACCAATTCAGGGAAGTGGAGTTATACGATCACTTATACGGTCCGTATAAATCCCAGCAGGGAGTTGATTTTCTGGTTGGTGAACCACGACCACTTATACAGTCCGTACAATATTATACGGACCGTATAAGTGTCCGTGGAAGTCCCGATGGGCTGATTTTCAATGTTTGTATAAATAGATGCCTTGGGTTCTTTTACTTCATTTTTCATATTCTACAAGTGTTGAGAGATTAAAAAAAACCCTTATCTAAGCATATTCCACTCAAGTCCAAGAGAACACAAAGAACAAAGTCCAAAATCAAGTGTTTATGTGTTAGAAAGCTTCCAAGGGTTAGAGGACCACAAGAAATTCCATTGGAGGAGAACTAGGGTTTGGTTCAAGTGAAGTATTTCCACTCAAGATTCATTCTCACACCATCTAAGGTAAGTTTTATGGTATTTCTATGTTGTTAAGGTGTTTGAAAGTTGAAATACTTGGATTGTAAGAGAATATAGAAAATGGGTCTTGAATGTGAAAATAGTGATGTTTGTGAGTAGTATCTTGGGTTGAGTAATGATTCTTAATATGCTATGATTATAATCACGTTATGTATGCCATTAAGAACATGGGATAGACGTTGTATATGAGTGGATATAATAGTGTGCTATAACCATGAATATGGATGAATTGGAAGTGAATTTAGAAGTAAGGATAATGTATGTGAATAAAGAGGATTGCTATGATATTGTGAATGTATTATTGACGTTTGAGAGTTGATATATGATATGGAGGAAGTCATATAAATAAAGGAGATGCTGTCCAATTCTCTCTAACTTTAGTCATGTATGTTAAGCTATCGATTTCTAATGATAGTATAACTCTAATGAAGGTAGAAACGTGAGCATTGAAGGAGAATGTGCAAGTGATAAAATAGTTGAACGGAAAGGTATGTAAGGCTAACCCTTCTTTTATAAGGCATGGTTCTTTGGCCAACTATCTATTCTTCTATGAGCCTATGATGAGCTCCAAATGATTCTATCTTCAAAAAGCTACAGAGCTTATAATTCTTGATATGTATTACGATTGTACTAAATTCCTCATATGATGAATAATCCTATAAGGATAGACGTAATGAATGACGATAATGGTAATGATGATAATGATGACGACAATAATAGCGATAACGATAATGATGACGACGATAGTGGTGATAATGCTAAAGATGCCTATGAGCTTATATGTATGTGTGCCTATGTATACTACTATTATGGAACCCCGAGCTTATAAGGCCGGGTAGAATATGTATATATTTACGAAACGCGCGCGCACCTCTGCAGTTGGGTACGGATAACCCTGAAGCCTTGGTAGGGCCAGGTATGTGCAACCCTGAAGCCTTGGTTGGCCAGGTATGTATGATTACGGAGCCTAGCCATGATCGGGTACGTGAAACACCGAACCTTCGTGGTCGGGCATGCTATGTAAATGTTATGTATATGCTATGGATATGTATATGATATAGATATGAGTATGAATACGAATATGAATAAGAATACGTATATGAATACGACTATGGATACAAATGTAAGTGAGTACAGATATGAGTACGGATTACGAATACGGAGCTTGATGTGCCGTGAAATTACGGGATATTCGATGCTAATTCCTTAAGCTTTTATGACTCTTTAAGCACTTTTGTTGTTACTTTTGTGTATTTATGTTGTTTTGTAGGATAAGATGCCCGGAGAGCATAACAGAGCAAAACGGAGCAAAAATAGAACAAGAAGCACCTTCTGGCAGCACATGCTAATAGCACTTGTTGCAGCATGTTGAACATGCAAGCAACATGTGCTGACAGAGAAATTGGCACAACATGCTATGGTTTTGGCACAACATGCGACTCGCATGTTGCACCTGCGACACAAGATGCGAGTAGCATGTTGTGCACGCAGGGTATTTTTGTCCAAATTTTGTTTCCGTTTTGGCACTTCTATAAATAGAATGCTAGGGTTTGTAAAACTCATCTTTGGTCATTTTCATACAAGCTTGGAGGCTAGGGTTTCATCTACACCATTGGAGGAGAAGATTGGAGCACCTTAATGAGATATTTCTTAAACTTTTCTTCAATTCCTTGTTTTGTATTGAATATTTAAGTGTGTAGTACTTTCTTCTTTCACTTGAATCTTGTTTATGATATTATTCATTATCAAGTGTTGGATGAAACTCTTGTTATGCTTATGTATTGAATGATTTTTATTTCCAATGAAGTTGGTTTATTGTTTCTCTATTAACTCTTCAAGCTTTAATGTCCTTTAATGGTGTACAACATTATTTGTGCCTAAATACCCATACTTTGCTTGAAAAAGAAAGTAGAGGTTAGGAAAAGAGTTAATAGCAATAATTTGGGTCATTAAACTCATCTAATAACTTGAGCTCGGAAGAGGATAGTTACTTGAGATTAAATTGATTGTGCCTAATATCACACTCTAAGGCTTGGTGGAAAAGCTTAGAGTGAAATTCATTGATTTGGTTGAAAGACTTTCAATGAGATTTTAGAAATCATTATCTATTAACATAAACCCGCTCTTAGTTGTGATATCATAAAATACGTTGGATCGTTACTTGAGAGTTCCTTGTATCCATGCTTGTGGCCATTGATCATTTTACTTGCTTTCTAGGTTAGTTTACATTTCCGCATTAGTTATAATTTTCTCAAAAACCAAAATATTATCTATCGTTTGGCTTTAGCTTAGTTGGTGAAAGTTCCTTACTTTCTTAATCGCCTAGTATATTGTTCTCCGTGGGATCGACCCCGACTCATAGTTGGGTAAATTATATTGCATACAACCGTATACACTTTCTCTTTGAGGAGTGGATTTGGACGTTACCAATTTTGGCGCCATTGCCGAGGAACAATTTGGCGTATTTGGGTTAGTTTGGGATTTAAGCTTACTTGCTTTTGTCCAAACTTGTGAATATTTGTGTAGTTGTTTTCTTTGGTTGATTTTATTTTTATAAAATAAAAATGGCATCATTCCATGAAAATGGGTCGGATGGAAGTTGTTCATACTTTGATGACCCTTGTCCTTATTGTGGAGGACCCCACTCTTGGCAAAATTGTTTAAAGTCCCCTAGGGGAGGATTGTGCGCACAATCTCGAACCCATGATTGGAGCATATGTGATAGATGTGGTGGTCAAAATGGTCATTAGTCTAATTGTACTTATGTGTCATTCCCTTCCCCGAACCCCCACTATGACGATTCTAATTTTTGTTGTGACAATGATAGGGAAATGGAAGTGGAAGAAGTTGAGAATGGACAAAATGGAGAGTTCAAGCTCATGATGGAATGCCTACATGAAGGAGGAAATGAAAAGCAAAAAGCCTTGGAGGAGTACTTGGAAACTAGTCTCCAAAATGGCTTGATGAATGAAGACAAAAATCTTCCATGGGCATTTGAACAAAATCAAGAAGAATTCTCAAATGCTTAATATGAGGAGAGAATGCCCATGTTGGAGGCCAATCATGAAAAGGAGGAATCAAGAATTGAACATCCTCCAACCGAATCCATTTTCATTAGAGATGCCAGATGCCAAAGAAGAAAAGAAATTAGAGTCAACCGTTGTCTTGAGAAAAATGGTGGAAGTTGACTCTAGTTTGGGGGAAAATGAGAATGTCAAAATCCGAAAAAATTTGCGAATTGGGAGGTTGAAGTCTCACTCCAAGCATTTTTCAACATTGGATTTGTATGGTGATATGGAAATTGAGCCACATACATCCATGTTGGATGGTGAAGAAGAAAGACAAGTGCCTTACATCTTGCAATTCGAAAGAGTAAAAAGGCAAAATGACATTCCTCATTTGAAAGCCAAGAAGTGCAAAATGAAGAAATTAACGTTTGACTTGTTTATCTACTTACCATCCCCCACCGCTCGTGGTCACAAACTTGAGTCCGAGTTGGGTGCCCAATTCATAAGCTCCAAATGGAGAGAAAAGCGGTAAAGTTGGCAATCGTCGTGCCGCAACGTTAAATTAAGCGCTTGGTGGGAGGCAACCCATCGTTTTCAAAATTTTAAGTCATTTTTGAAATTTTCTTTTTTAGAATAGCTTAGTGGATTATTTTTTACTAATCCACAAAGTTTTAGAAATTTTGGAGTGATTTTGAGCAGGTCGGGTTTTCAAAGCAGCCACAAACCAGTAGCTGCTGTTGAAATAAATCCCAATAGCCACACTAAGTTTTCATGTGACATCACCTGCGATTCGCAGGTCATGCTTGCGTTTCGCAGGTGCTGACTCAGTGACATCACCTGCGAACCTTAGGTCATGCCTGCGAGTCGCAGGTGCTGACATAAAAAAAAAAAAATTGCCCTCAAACTATTTTATGTTTTGTTTTGATTATGTGCAGTGAGGACACTACAATGTTTGTAGTTGGGGGTGGCATGTGGTAGCACATTATATTTTGGTTATGCATAAATTGTGCCCTTGCCGGGCTTTTGTCTTATATATGGATATTGTGTGCCCTTGCCGGATTTGTTTTGTGACTGTTGGTGTGGTTGTGAATAAACGTTGTTACAAATGGGACTTGCTCAAATTTTTGAAGATTTTGTTTTGTTGGCGTATTGTGGATTAGTCACTTTTATTATTTTATTTTCTTTCTTAGCTTCTTTCATTAGTCTTGTAGTTTAGATGTAGGTGTTCCTTTGAGGAAAAATGTGGAAACTCTTGGCTTGTTTGGTACTAATAAAGTTAATCTCTTGCATGTGAAATTGAAATGCGAACACCCCTCCAAATTGTTTTGTGGAAGTTAAAAAGCAAGGTGCATAGGAAAGAATGATCGTTGTGACAACTTTTTGGCTCATTTTATTTGACTCTTTACCTACTAGTTGTGTTTACTTGGGATTATGAGATATTGCACTAGTTGTTCTTGCTTAGGAAGTGAAATTGATCCATCTTAACTAGTTCATATGCCATGTGTGGTGAGTGTTTGCTGAATAATTCTTGTGTTTACTTTTATCATCTAGAACTTATCCGGTTAGTCTTTCAATGCTAATTTTGATTATGTTGGTTGGAGAGATGACCTTGGGCTATCTTTGTGATTTTTGAAAAAACCTCTTTAGCCTTTCTAGCCTACCATTGCATAAATAATATCACTAGTAACCCCATTTGAGCCTCGGACCTTTTCTTTGATTGCCACATTACAAGTCTTTACCCTTTTTGATGAAAAGTCTCTCTTTTGAACCTCTCCCTCCTTGAACATGAAATTGTGAATTAGAGGCCAAAAGCCTAAGTTTGCAAACTTTTTGTGCAAAAAAATGTATCTTCGTGAAAAAAAGAATTAGAAATCAAGAAAATGGTTGCACAAAAAGAAGCTGGAATAATTGGGGAAACTAGTATGTAGAGGAAGGAGTGATGTTTTGAAATGAAGAGGAAAGTGGACGAAAGGTTTTGTGTAGTGTTGAAGGAGGGCGTAGTTACTTGTATCTCAAATACTTATCCTACCCTTCCCTAAGCCTACATTACAAGCTTAAAAAGTCCATATGTGATCTCCAACCGAATGTTCTTGAGTTAGTGATGATTGAAAATAAGGGCAATCTTATGGTGTGATATTTGTTAGCACTAGAATTTCTTTGTTGAGTGTGAGTGACTTTGTGTATTTGTCCCTTGCGTTGTTGTTGTGAATATAGTGATTTTGGGACTCTCTTTCTTGTGAGGGCATATGGATTACGATAGATTGGTGATGTTCAACAATTCCAAGTTGAGTCAAATTAGCATATCTAGTAAGCTAGTGGTTTTGAGTCACTTATTGAGGCTTGAGTGTTGTTTCTTGATGGTTTTAAATCTCTATTGCATTCTTGAAATTGTATTTTGAAATGAGGGAGTTATTTGGTTGAAGCTTCACATGCTTGTAGCCTAATTGTTGGTACCAACCAAAGTCATGTTTTTGTACTTAAAGTGGATCCTTATTGAGATTTTTGTTTTGATTTGCTTGAGGACAAGCAAAGACTTTAAGTTGGGGGTATTGATGTGCTGTGAAATTACGGGATATTCGATGCTAATTCCTTAAGCTTTTGTGACTCTTCAAGCACTTTTGTTGTTACTTTTTGTGTATTTATGTTGTTTTGTAGGATAAGATGCCCGGAGAGTATAACGGAGCAAAAATAGAACAAGAAGCACCTTCTTGCAGCACATGCTAATAGCACTTGCTGCAGCATGTTGAACATGTGAGCAGCATGTTGTGCAGCATGTGCTGACAGAGAAATTGGCACAACATGCTACGGTTTTGGCACAATATGCGACTAGCATGTTGCACCTGCGACACAAGATGCGAGTAGCATGTTGTGCACGCAGGGTATTTTTGTCCAAATTTTGTTTCCGTTTTGGCACTTCTATAATAGAATGCTAGGGTTTGTAAAACTCATCTTTGGCCATTTTCATACAAGCTTGGAGGCTAGGGTTTCATCTACACCATTGGAGGAGAAGATTGGAGCACCTTAATGAAATATTTCTTAAACCTTTCTTCAATTCCTTGTTTTGTATTGAATATTTAAATGTGTAGTATTTTCTTCTTTCACTTGAATCTTGTTTATGATATTATTCATTATCAAGTGTTGGATGAAACTCTTGTTATGCTTATGTATTGAATGATTTTTATTTCCAATGAAGTGGGTTTATTGTTTCTCTATTAACTCTTCAAGCTTTAATGTCCTTTAATGGTGTACAACATTATTTGTGCCTAAATACCCATACTTTGCTTGGAAAAGAAAGTAGAGGTTAGGAAAAGAGTTAATAGCAAGAATTTGGGTCATTAAACCCATCTAATAACTTGAGCTCGAAAGAGGATAGTTACTTGAGATTAAATTGATTGTGCCTAATATCACACTCTAAGGCTTGGAAAAGCTTAGAGTGAAATTCATTGATTTGGTTGAAAGACTTTCAATGAGATTTTAGAAATCATTATCTATTAACATAAACCCGCTCTTAGTTGTGATATCATAAAATACGTTGGTTCGTTACTTGAGAGTTCCTTGTATCCATGCTTGTGGCCATTGATCATTTTACTTGCTTTCTAGGTTAGTTTACATTTCCGCATTAGTTATAATTTTCTCAAAAACCAAAATATTATCTATCGTTTGGCTTTAGCTTAGTTGGTGAAAGTTCCTTACTTTCTTAATCGCCTAGTATATTGTTCTCCGTGGGATCGACCCCGACTCATAGTTGGGTAAATTATATTGCATACGACCGTGTACACTTTCTCTTTGAGGAGTGAATTTGGACGTTACCAAAGCTATGTACACAATCTCGCATTGGAAATGGAAAGTCCCTATGAAAGGCAAGTAAGTGCTACGACGATGACACTACTATCTCCCATCATACGCTATTTCTTATGTTGCTTATTATGCTTCTATATTGATATTGATCATGCTTTACCTACTCAATACATTCTTCGTACTGACGTCCTTTTGTTTGTGGACGCTGCGTCATGCCCGCAGGTGGCCAAGGAGACAGACTTGATTCATAGCTACATTACTCAGGGACTACATAGCGGAGCTCTATTTCTTTCAGAGCTAAAGCTTTTGGTACTTATTCTTTTGCGTATATATTTATAGGCATAGCGGGGTCCTGTCCCGCCTATATGATATGACATACTCTCCTTAGAGGCTCGTAGACATGTGTATATGGTTAGAAGTATTTAGCCTTATCGGCCTATATTTTGGATATCATTTTGTTAGTCTCGTCGGCTTATGTACATCGATATGGGCATAGTTGCTAATGATGATGTAAAGGTATTGTTGTCCAATGGGATTAGTATGATTGATGAATAGAAGTGTATGATTTAATATGTGGCTCACCTAGATGTAAATGTAAAGGTATGTTAAGAGGTGTCTGGGTGGGCTAGCACCAGGTGCCCGTCGCGGCCCTCCGGTTGGGTCGTGACACCTCTACTATAGAAAAAAGCTAAGAATATCCTCTGAACTTATTTTGAGTCAAAAACACCCCTTCCATCCCCCTGTCTTGGCGGAAATTATTCCCAAAAATAACCCGAAATTATTTTTTAAACTCGTTCCATCATTTAAACCCAGTTCACCAAAATAATAACTCATAAAATCCCCTTATTCCCTCAATATACATACGTATTGGGGGAATACGGGGATCTTATGAGTTATTATTAGTCGGATCGGGTTTAAAAAAGGATTTCAGGTTATTTAAGGGGATAATTTCCGTCAAGAAAGGGGTATATTTGAAAACTTTAAGGAAGAAAAGGGTATTTTGGCCCAAAATAAATTTGGAGGATATTTTTAACTCTTTTTCCAAAGTAGAGGGATATTTTTGACCCAATTCCCTTTTAATAATTATATCTATGAAAGTGACCCATTTTGTGAAATTTTGCATTAGTGACTCATCCATTTAAAATTCTCGTTTATTATATTACTAGACAATTTAAGCCCGTGCTCACACGGGCCCAATAGAACTAATTATAAATTGTAGATCAATTACGTATTGTGCAAAAGAAGTTTTTATTGTTGTTCTGCCTATTTGAGGAGTATTAAAAGAAAAATAATGAAGATTATTGAAAGTGTTTTTTTTTAAAAAAAAAATAGCAAGTACGGAGTAACTATTTCGACCGGCAATTTAATAGTCATAACCAAAATTTTTGAATAATTAAAGTAAATTAATCCTTCAATTTTGTCAGGAATTGTTAGAATTACGTACGATAGCATTTTTTTTTTTTTTTGTAAGGCGCTCAAATTTAACTTCAATCTGCTCCATACCGTTATGTAATCACATAAATTCAAGGGAATGAGTTTTTTTGTGTGTCATTGTCATGAAAGCTATTCATTTTACTATCTCGCTCACACGTTGAATTAATAACTAAGAGGCGCATCTTGTAATCAAATGAAGCTAAGCATGTAATTTGTTTAACTGATAGCAGATTTTTTTTTTTTTAGCATAATACAATATTTGCTTTTAATACTTCTTTGATGGAAAATGATACAAAGCACTGTTGTAGTCACATTGAGGGTGATTAGCTGAATTCTTTTTATTGCAGAACATATAAAAAATTATACGACTATTTATATAGGCAAACAATTATTATTTTTATATATATTTATTAAACCTTAAATATCCTTAAACAAAAATTGGCTTCGCCATTGTATTACATAGTTAATAGGCACTTATATCATTTCAGTCAATGTAATGAAAATTCTACATACGTAAACGATCAACACATTTTCTTTGAACTTTCCTTTCTAGATTTTAATTTTAAAATCTTTTACTGAAGTTTTTTATGTTTCCAATTTATGGTTACATATCAAATTAACAAAAACCAAATAATTTCTTGGCCGGAATATCTTTTTTCTATTCCAGAAAAAAAATCATGTTAATGTTAATTGGTTTTATAATCTCAAATTAAAATATTTTTCTATATATGAATCTGCTTAAATTCTTCCACTTCTCCAATTGCCAATAAGTGTATGTTTAAAACATGGTCAATAAAATAGTTAGCTCTCTACATCCATTGCTTCATTTTATTATGTTGGCTATATATGAACGTAAAGCTTGTAGAAACTCAAATTTCTTAATTTTCATGAAAATAGTAGTATTAAGCATTAGTTAACAATTTGAAAAGTAAAACAAGAAATCTATGATATGTATATATTTTTGTCAATGTATATAGATTGAACCCAAAACATATTTATTCTTTTTATCAAATTTTTGTTCGCA
Organism: Lycium barbarum; assembly: GCF_019175385.1. Taxonomy (NCBI): domain Eukaryota; kingdom Viridiplantae; phylum Streptophyta; class Magnoliopsida; order Solanales; family Solanaceae; genus Lycium; species Lycium barbarum. The sequence continues at coordinate 129,698,676 of NC_083343.1, forward strand.
AAATAATCTGTATAAGTTTATATAAAATTTCAACACAATTTGTAAAACACTTAATAAAAACAGATTACACAGTATAAAATATTTAACAGTAAACTACAGAAACTGGAAAATGAACAGAAACATTGTTGGAAAAATAAAAATATTTTCAAAATATAATCGAGCCCACTTAGTTCAAAGTATGTCCTTAAGGAAATTATTCCCCTCACAGTACTCGAGGTTGATGGAATATCCCCTCCCAGGATAGAACGATTATCTTACCAGAATATTTGTACTCCAAATTCAGGTAGCGGCGAACCACTCAACGACAGTATATCACACAGAATAAAACAAGAGAGTTTTGGAGAGAAAGGTTTTATGTTGTTTTTGAGCGCAGAAAATTCGTTATGAATTCTGAAACAAATCAGGAATTTATAGCAGTTGGAGGTACTGATTCTAAATGTTTGCAACCATTCAGATCAGTCACTAGGTTTTTGGAGGGAAATTCAAAAATATCCGGGAAGAGAAAAACGGACTGGATCGGTCACAAGTCGCGGGTTTTTTCCCTGTTTAATTAAATAATTAATTAATTAAATAAATATTTAAAGAAAAGTTTGTCCAAAAAGATAATCAATCGAAGCTGAAGCCGAAAGCCGAAAGCTGAGCCGAGCGAGCGACAACGGCGGCGCGAGGGTCCTTGTCCCCTCAACCCTTTTAGTAACTAGAGAAGGTGTAATGTAATATATATACCTCTATTTTTCTCTCTTTTTCCTATGTGGGACAAATGCTTTAACCAAAGCAAAAGAGACCTTTTACATTCTCCAAAGCAAAAGGGACCTTTTACATTCCCTTCACTTTTCATCTCATCATTTCTCATTCACTAATATCAAAACCCAACAATTTTAATCCAGTAAAGTTTAAAATTAAATCAAACTCATATTAATTCATATTCTTAAATTAAATTTTAAGGGCCTATAATGATATAAAGTTCACATATATTCTCTATTTAAAAAATTACTATATTTAAAATTTCAGTGAATACTCTTAATTTACCTTAATTACAATTCAAGCAGCAAAAATAGCAAAATTAGTTTGATGTCACGCTAATTTAAGAGAAAAAAGAAATTGAATTGGCCTTGGATGCTAATTTTACAAACAACAAAACAGAACACACACGTGAATAATGAATTCAAAATCTTGCATTGATAGTGACATGTAATTGCAGTAGCTAGGGATACTATAAAAATTAAATCATGGCCTGGTTTTTTAGGAAATTCAATGTTGTCGCTGCACTATGTACATCTATTCTAAGGTGGATCTTTTATCAACTGACCAAATTGCCCTTGGTCCTCCTAGCTCTTCACTCTTCTACACGGTAGAAAAATTATTACTATAGTTACTCATGATACCCGTCATACGTACTACTATTATTATACAAATAGTATTTGATTTGATCCACCAATTATTTGTTTTCCTGTTTACGACATTATTGTGTTGTCTCTTTCATTTTTATAATTATTCTAGAAACTAGCCCGACATGATTAATTTAGTTAGTTTTTATAGTTTGTATATTTTACAAATGATATCACGATTTTTATTAATGAGTCTTTAGATTTTTTTCTTTTCATCTTATTTTCTCCTTAATTTCTCAATTGTGGTTAAAATTTGTGTTATTTTAGTTATGTCTGCCTCTTTTTATATTTAGTAAGTTGATAATTCAAGTATCCAACATGTCAAGTTTAAAATCACAAGATTCAAAGGATATTTTATTATATTATACACATTTTTAATTTAGAACGACAAGATAGTCTATCTTTATTTCTTAAACTCTGTGTCTAATCGAACGTAGACACTTAAATTGAGACAGAGGGAGTATATGTCAAATAAAAGAAATAAAAAGATGATTGAGACACTGCGGACATGTATGGACTTAAAAAGTAAACACACAAGAGGTTGTATTAATGTTAAACTTCTGAAATGTCCACATGTTAGTCCTGGCTTAGAGTATAATTTCAGTTGTTTTTTGTACAACTTATTGTTGATGTATTCCTCCACCTTGGGCGTTTATATATAAGACTAGCAAACTATGCCCGTGCGATGCACGAGACCCAATATGATTAATTCAATTATTCAAATTAGTTAGTTTTTATGATTTGTATATTTTGCAAAGGATACCGCGATTCTCCTTAGTGAGTCTCCATTTTCTTTTATTTTTGTCTTATTTTTTCCCTTAATTTCTCAATTGTTATTAAAATTTGTCGTATTTTAGTTGTGTCCGCCTCTTTTTATATTTAGTAAGTTGACAATTCAAATATCCTACATGCCAATTTTATAATCACAAGATTCAAAGGATATTTTTATTATATTATGCAAATTTTTAATTTAGAATCACAAGATAGTCTATCTTTATTTCTTAAACTCCGTGTCTAGTCAAACGTGGATACTTAAATGAAGACAGAGAGAGTATATGCCAAATGAAGGAAATGAAAGGATAATTGAGATGCTACGGACATGTGGGAACTTAAAAAGTAAACACACAAGAGGTGGTATTAGTGTTAAACTTTTAAAATGTACACATGTTAGTCCTGCCTTAGAGTACAATTTCAGTTACTTTTTGTACAACTTATTATTGCTGTGTTCGTTCACTTTGGCGTTTGTTGTTAAAAAAATTAAAAAATATTCACTGTTCTCGCTGCACTATGTACATCTATTCTATGGCGGATCTTTTATCAACTGACCAAATTGCCCTTGGTCCTCCTAGCTCTTCACTCTTCTACACAGTAGAAAAATAATTACTATAGTTACTCATGATACACGTGATCATTGTTTTAAAAGGCAGTGTCGAGCCCCGGGGCTCGCCTCGGGGCAGGGTAGTGGCAAAACGCCCTAGGGCTAACGTGCGGGGCTTAGTTCCTATGAGGCTTACGCCCTAAGCGCCTAATCGTACGCCCTAAACACGCCTAACGCCCAACGACCAGGGCTCGCCTAACAGTTTTTACACAAATTATATTTTAAATTCCTTAATTAAAATCATTCACCCTCATAATTGTTTAACAAAATAATGATACTTAATAGTTTTTCATCTATAGAAATAGAAGATTGAGTGCAACTCATATAACAAGTCGTAGTATTGGATATTTACTATTTGAGAACGTCGTGAGGGTGAATATCACTTATTTTAAAAAAAAAAAAAAACACATAGCGGAATTGTACATTTTCACTTGTCATTGGTCATAAGTCCTATGTATCAGAATTATCATATAATTTTATTTTTTGTTCATGAAGAAGTTATGTTTTAATTGTAATATTAATAAATTTTATTGATTATTTGCTTATAGGGAGATAAAATGAATAGTATGATAGTAATAGTATTTTAAGAAACTGTGTATTTTTCCATGTTTGAAAGTTAAAATGTTAGATATGTTTTGCATTTCATAATAACTTTTATTTCATTGTATTGTTTATACTTGTAAAATTATGTTATATATAATTACAAGTTATAAGCGGTGTATAATGGGCTTTGATCACTTTTTTGTGAGGATCAAGCGCGCGTGCGCGCTCACACACACACACACACATATACATATATATATTTCATTTATTTACAGTTTTCTTTTATTTTCTTATGTAATTTTACCTATTTAAAAATATTTATTGTAATTATATTATTTTAAGAAATATTAAAAATTAAATACCCATGGGGCTTACACCCCGTGCCTCGAGGCTTACGCCTCGTCGAGGCGTATGTAAAACGTCCCGCCTTACGCCCCCGCCTTTTAAAACATTGCACGTGATACATACTACTATTATTATACAAATAGTATTTGATTTGATCCACCAATTATTTGTTTTTCCTGTTTACGACATTATTGTGTTGTCTCTTTCATTTTTATAATTATTCTAGCAAACTAGCCCGACATGATTAATTTAATTAGTTTTATAGTTTGTATATTTTGCAAATGATACCACGATTTTTCGTAGTGAGTCTCCATATTTTTTTTCTTTTCATCTTATTTTCCCCTTAATTTCTCAATTATTGTTAAAATTTATTTTATTTTAGTTATGTCTGCCTCTTTTTATATTTACTAAGTTGACAATTCAAATATCCAACATGTCAAGTTTATAATCACAAGATTCAAAGGATATTTTATTATATTATACACATTTTTAATTTAGAACGACAAGATAGTCTATCTTTATTTCTAAAACAAGTCTATCTTTATTTCTTATACTCCGTGTCTAGTCAGACGTAGACACTTAAATTGAGACAGAGGGAGTATATGCCAAATAAAGGAAATGAAAAGATGATTGAGACACTGCGGACATGTGAGGATTTAAAAAGTAAACACACAAGAGGTTGTATTAATGTTAAATTTCTGAAATGTCCACATGTTAGTCCTGGCTTAGAGTATAATTTCAGTTATTTTTTGTACAACTTATAGTTGATGTGTTCCTCCACCTTGGGCGTTTATATATAACACTAGCAAACTATGCCCGTGCGATGCACGAGACCCAATATGATTATTTTAATTACTCAAATTAGTTAGTCTTTATGATTTGTATATTTTGTAAAGAATACCGCGATTCTTCTTAGTTAGTCTCCATTTTTTCCCTTAATTTCTGAATTGTTGTTAAAGTTTGTCTTATTTTAATTGTGTCCGCTTCTTTTTATATTTAGTAAGTTGACAATTCAAATATCGTACATGTCAATTTTATAATCACAAGATTCAAAGGATATTTTTATTATATTATACACATTTTTAATTTAGAACCACAAGATAGTCTATCTTTATTTCTTAAATTTCGTGTCTAGTCAAACTGGACACTTAAATTGAGACAGAGAGAGTATATATGTCAAATGAAGGAAATGAAAGGATAATTGAGACGCTACGGACATGTGAGAACTTAAAAATTAAACACACAAGAGGTAGTATTAATGTTAAACTTTTAAAATGTACACATGTTTGTCTTGACTTAGAGTACAATTTCAATTACTTTTTGTACAACTTATTATTACCGTGTTTGTTCACTTGGGCGTTTATTGTTAAAAAAATTAAAAAAAAATCAATGTTCTTGCTGCACTATGTACATCTATTCTAAGGTGGATCTTTTATCAACTGACCAAGTTGCCCTTGGTCCTCCTAGCTCTTCACTCTTCTACACGGTAGAAAAATAATTACTATAGTTACTCGTGATACACGTGATACGTCCTACTATTATTATACAAATAGTATTTGATTTGATCCACCAATTATTTGTTCTCCCTGTTTACTACATTATTGTGCTATCTCTTTCATTTTTATAATTAATCCAGCAAACTAGCCCGACATGATTAATTTAATTAATTTTTATAGTTTGTATATTTTGCAAATGATACCACGATTCACCTTAGTGATTCTGCATATTTATTTTCTTTTCATCTTATTTTCCTCTTAATTTCTCAATTGTTGTTAAAATTTATGGTATTTTAGTTATGTCTGCCTCTTTTTATATTTAGTAAGTTGACAATTCAAATATCCAACATGTCAAGTTTAAAATCACATGATTCAAAGGATATTTTAATATATTATACACATTTTTAATTTAGAACGACAAGATAGTCTATCTTTATTTCTTAAACTCTGTGTCTAGTCAAACGTAGACACTTAAATTGAGACAGAGGGAGTATATGCCAAATAAAAGAAATAAAAAGATGATTGAGACACTGCGGACATGTAGGGACTTAAAAAGTAAACACACAAGAGGTTGTATTAATGTTAAACTTCTGAAATGTCCACATGTTAGTCCTGACTTAGAGTATAATTTTAGTTATTTTTTGTACAACTTATTGTTGATGTGTTCCTCCACCTTGGGCGTTTATATATAAGACTAGCAAACTATGCTCGTGCGATGCACGAGACCCAATATGATTAATTTAAGTATTCAAATTAGTTAGTCTTTATGATTTGTATATTTTGCAAAGAATACCGCGATTCTCCTTAGTCAGTCTCTATTTTTTTTTTTTTGTCTTATTTTTTCCCTTAATTTCTCAATTGTTGTTAAAGTTTGTCTTATTTTAGTTATGTCCGTCTCTTTTTATATTTAGTAAGTTGACAATTCAAATATCTTACATGCCAATTTTATAATCACAAGATTCAAAGGATATTTTTATTATATTATACAAATTTTTAATTTAGAACCACAAGATAGTCTACCTTTATTTCTTAAACTCCGTGTCTAGTTAAACGTAGACACTTAAATTGAGACACAGAGCGTATATGCCAAATAAAGGAAATAAAAGGATGACTGAGACACTGCGGACATGTGGGGACTTAAAAAGTAAACACACAAGAGGTTGTATTAATGTTAAACTTCTGAAATGTCCACATGTTAGTCCTGGCTTAGAGTATAATTTCAGTTGCGTTTTGTACAACTTATTGTTGATGTATTCCTCCACCTTGGGCGTTTATATATAAGACTTGCAAACTTTGCCCGTGCGATAAACGAGATCCAATATGATTAATTTAATTATTCAAATTAGTTAGTCTTTATGATTTGTATATTTTGCAAAGGATACCGCGATTCTCCTTAGTGAGTCTCCATTTTCTTTTCTTTTTGTCTTATTTTTTCCCTTAATTTCTCAATTGTTATTAAAATTTGTCTTATTTTAGTTGTGTCCGCCTCTTTTTATATTTAGTAAGTTGACAATTCAAACATCCTACATGCCAATTTTATAATCACAAGATTCAAAGGATATCTTAATTATATTATACAAATTTTTAATTTAGAACCACAAGATAGTCTATCTTTATTTCTTAAACTCCGTGTCTAGTCAAACGTGGACACTTAAATGGAGAAAGTATATGCCAAATGAAGGAAATGAAAGGATAATTAAGATGCTACGGACATGTGGGAACTTTAAAATTAAACATACAAGAGGTAGTATTAGTGTTAAACTTTTAAAATGTACAGATGTTAGTCCTGACTTAGAGTACAATTTCAGTTACTTTTTGTAATACTTATTATTGCTGTGTTCGTTCAATTTGGCATTTGTTGTTAAAAAAATTAAAAAATATTCACTGTTCTCACTGCACTATGTACATCTATTCTATGGTGGATCTTTTATCAACTGACCAAATTGCCCTTGGTCCTCCTAGCTCTTCACTCTTCTACACAGTAGAAAAATAATTACTATAGTTACTCATGATACACGTGATCATTTTTTTAAAAGGCAGTGTCAGGACTCGCCCCGGGGCTCGCCTCAGGCAAGGCAGTGGCCAAACACCCTAGGGCTAACGTGCGGGGCTTAGTTCCTATGAGGCTTACGCCCTAAGCGCCCAATCGTACCCCCTAAACACGCCTAACGCCCAACGCCCAGGGCTCGCCTAACAGTTTTTACACAAATTATATTTTAAATTCCTTAATTAAAATCATTCACCCTCATAATTGTTTAACAAAATAATGATACTTAATAGTTTTTCATCTATAGAAATAGAAGATTGGGTGTAACTCATGTAACAAGTCGTAGTATTGGATATTTACTATTTGAGAACGTCATGAGGGTGAATATCACTTATTTTTTAAAAAAAAAAAAAACACATAGCGGAATTGTACATTTTCACTTGTCATTGGTCATAAGTCATATGTATCAGAATTATCGTATAATTTTATTTTTTGTTCATGAAGAAGTTATGTTTTAATTGTAATATTGATAAATTTTATTGATTATTTGCTTATAGGGAGATAAAATGAATAGTATGATAGTAATAGTATTTTAAGAAACTGTGTTTTTTTCCGTGTTTGAAAGTTAAAATGTTAGAATTGTTTTGCATTTCATAATAACTTTTATTTCATTGTATTGTTTATACTTGTAAAATTATGTTATATATAATTACAAGTTATAAGCGGTGTATAATTGGCTTTAATCACTTTTTTGTGAGGATCAAGCGCGCGCGCGCTCACACACACACACGCACATATACATATATACATATATATATATATATATCATTTATTACAGTTTTCTTTTATTTTTTTAATGTAATTTTACCTATTTAAAAATATTTATTTTATTTATATTATTTTAAGAAATATTAAAAATTAAATACCCATGGTGCTTACACCCTGTGCCTCGAGGCTTACGCCTCGTTGAGGCGTATGTAAAACGCCCCGCCTTACGCCCCCGCCTTTTAAGACACTGCACGTGATACGTACTACTATTATTATACAAATAGTATTTGATTTGATCCACCAATTATTTGTTTTTCCTGTTTACGACATTATTGTGCTGTCTCTTTCATTTTTATAATTATTCTAGCAAACTGGCCCGACATGATTTATTTAGTTAGTTTTTATAGTTTGTACATTTTGCAAATGATACCACGATTTTTTCCTTAGTGAGTCTGCATATTTTTTTCTTTTCATCTTATTTTCCCCTTAATTTCTCAATTATTGTTAAAATTTATTTTATTTTAGTTATGTCTGCCTCTTTTTATATTTACTAGGTTGACAATTCAAATATCCAACATGTCAAGTTTATAATTACAAGATTAAAAGGATATTTTATTATATTATACACATTTTTAATTTAGAACGACAAGATAGTCTATCTTTATTTCTTAAACTAGTCTATCTTTATTTCTTAAACTCCGTGTCTAGTCAGACGTAGACACTTAAATTGAGACAGAGGGAGTATATGCCAAATAAAGGAAATGAAAAGATGATTGAGACACTGCGGACATGTGAGGACTTAAAAAGTAAACATACAAGAGGTTGTATTAATGTTAAATTTCTGAAATGTCCACATGTTAGTCCTGGCTTAGAGTATAATTTCAGTTGTTTTTTGTACAACTTATAGTTGATGTGTTCCTCCATATTGGGCGTTTATATATAACACTAACAAACTATGCCCGTGCGATGCACGAGACCTAATATGATTATTTTAGTTACTCAAATTAGTTAGTCTTTATGATTTGTATATTTTGTAAAGGATAGCGCGATTCTCCTTAGTTAGTCTCCATGTTTTTCTTTTTGTCTTATTTTTTCCCTTAATTTCGGAATTGTTGTTAAAGTTTGTCTTATTTTAATTGTGTCCGCTTCTTTTTATATTTAGTAAGTTGACAATTCAAATATCGTACATGTCAATTCTATAATCACAAGATTCAAAGGATATTTTTATTATGTTATATACATTTTTAATTTAGAACCACAAGATAGTCTATCTTTAATTGTTAAATTTCGTATCTAGTCAAATTGGACACTTAAATTGAGGCAGAGAGAGTATATATCAAATGAAGGAAATTAAAAGGATAATTGAGACGCTACAGACATGTGAGAACTTAAAAAGTAAACACACAAGAGGTAGTATTAATGTTAAACTTTTAAAATGTACATATGTTAGTCTTGACTTAGAGTACAATTTCAACTACTTTTTGTACAATTTATTATTACCGTGTTTGTTCACTTGGGCGTTTATTGTTAAAAAAATAAAAAAAAATTCAATGTTCTTGCTACACTATGTACATCTATTCTAAGGTGGATCTTTTATCAACTGACCAAGTTGCCCTTGGTCCTCCTATCTCTTCGCTCTTCTACACGGTAGAAAAATAATTACTATAGTTACTCATGATACACGTGATACGTCCTACTATTATTATGCAAATAGTATTTGATTTGATCCACCAATTATTTGTTTTTCCTGTTTACGACATTATTGTGCTGGCTCTTTCATTTTTATAATTAATCCAGCAAACTAGCCCGACATGATTAATTTAATTAATTTTTATAGTTTGTATATTTTGCAAATGATACCACGATTCACCTTAGTGATTCTGCATATTTATTTTCTTTTCATCTTATTTTCCTCTTAATTTCTCAATTGTTGTTAAAATTTATGGTATTTTAGTTATGTCTGCCTCTTTTTATATTTAGTAAGTTGACAATTCAAATATCCAACATGTCAAGTTTAAAATCACATGATTCAAAGGATATTTTAATATATTATACACATTTTTAATTTAGAACGACAAGATAGTCTATCTTTATTTCTTAAACTCTGTGTCTAGTCAAACGTAGACACTTAAATTGAGACAGAGGGAGTATATGCCAAATAAAAGAAATAAAAAGATGATTGAGACACTGCGGACATGTAGGGACTTAAAAAGTAAACACACAAGAGGTTGTATTAATGTTAAACTTCTGAAATGTCCACATGTTAGTCCTGACTTAGAGTATAATTTTAGTTATTTTTTGTACAACTTATTGTTGATGTGTTCCTCCACCTTGGGCGTTTATATATAAGACTAGCAAACTATGCTCGTGCGATGCACGAGACCCAATATGATTAATTTAAGTATTCAAATTAGTTAGTCTTTATGATTTGTATATTTTGCAAAGAATACCGCGATTCTCCTTAGTCAGTCTCTATTTTTTTTTTTTTGTCTTATTTTTTCCCTTAATTTCTCAATTGTTGTTAAAGTTTGTCTTATTTTAGTTATGTCCGTCTCTTTTTATATTTAGTAAGTTGACAATTCAAATATCTTACATGCCAATTTTATAATCACAAGATTCAAAGGATATTTTTATTATATTATACAAATTTTTAATTTAGAACCACAAGATAGTCTACCTTTATTTCTTAAACTCCGTGTCTAGTTAAACGTAGACACTTAAATTGAGACACAGAGCGTATATGCCAAATAAAGGAAATAAAAGGATGACTGAGACACTGCGGACATGTGGGGACTTAAAAAGTAAACACACAAGAGGTTGTATTAATGTTAAACTTCTGAAATGTCCACATGTTAGTCCTGGCTTAGAGTATAATTTCAGTTGCGTTTTGTACAACTTATTGTTGATGTATTCCTCCACCTTGGGCGTTTATATATAAGACTTGCAAACTTTGCCCGTGCGATAAACGAGATCCAATATGATTAATTTAATTATTCAAATTAGTTAGTCTTTATGATTTGTATATTTTGCAAAGGATACCGCGATTCTCCTTAGTGAGTCTCCATTTTCTTTTCTTTTTGTCTTATTTTTTCCCTTAATTTCTCAATTGTTATTAAAATTTGTCTTATTTTAGTTGTGTCCGCCTCTTTTTATATTTAGTAAGTTGACAATTCAAACATCCTACATGCCAATTTTATAATCACAAGATTCAAAGGATATCTTAATTATATTATACAAATTTTTAATTTAGAACCACAAGATAGTCTATCTTTATTTCTTAAACTCCGTGTCTAGTCAAACGTGGACACTTAAATGGAGAAAGTATATGCCAAATGAAGGAAATGAAAGGATAATTAAGATGCTACGGACATGTGGGAACTTTAAAATTAAACATACAAGAGGTAGTATTAGTGTTAAACTTTTAAAATGTACAGATGTTAGTCCTGACTTAGAGTACAATTTCAGTTACTTTTTGTAATACTTATTATTGCTGTGTTCGTTCAATTTGGCATTTGTTGTTAAAAAAATTAAAAAATATTCACTGTTCTCACTGCACTATGTACATCTATTCTATGGTGGATCTTTTATCAACTGACCAAATTGCCCTTGGTCCTCCTAGCTCTTCACTCTTCTACACAGTAGAAAAATAATTACTATAGTTACTCATGATACACGTGATCATTTTTTTAAAAGGCAGTGTCAGGACTCGCCCCGGGGCTCGCCTCAGGCAAGGCAGTGGCCAAACACCCTAGGGCTAACGTGCGGGGCTTAGTTCCTATGAGGCTTACGCCCTAAGCGCCCAATCGTACCCCCTAAACACGCCTAACGCCCAACGCCCAGGGCTCGCCTAACAGTTTTTACACAAATTATATTTTAAATTCCTTAATTAAAATCATTCACCCTCATAATTGTTTAACAAAATAATGATACTTAATAGTTTTTCATCTATAGAAATAGAAGATTGGGTGTAACTCATGTAACAAGTCGTAGTATTGGATATTTACTATTTGAGAACGTCATGAGGGTGAATATCACTTATTTTTTAAAAAAAAAAAAAACACATAGCGGAATTGTACATTTTCACTTGTCATTGGTCATAAGTCATATGTATCAGAATTATCGTATAATTTTATTTTTTGTTCATGAAGAAGTTATGTTTTAATTGTAATATTGATAAATTTTATTGATTATTTGCTTATAGGGAGATAAAATGAATAGTATGATAGTAATAGTATTTTAAGAAACTGTGTTTTTTTCCGTGTTTGAAAGTTAAAATGTTAGAATTGTTTTGCATTTCATAATAACTTTTATTTCATTGTATTGTTTATACTTGTAAAATTATGTTATATATAATTACAAGTTATAAGCGGTGTATAATTGGCTTTAATCACTTTTTTGTGAGGATCAAGCGCGCGCGCGCTCACACACACACACGCACATATACATATATACATATATATATATATATATATCATTTATTACAGTTTTCTTTTATTTTTTTAATGTAATTTTACCTATTTAAAAATATTTATTTTATTTATATTATTTTAAGAAATATTAAAAATTAAATACCCATGGTGCTTACACCCTGTGCCTCGAGGCTTACGCCTCGTTGAGGCGTATGTAAAACGCCCCGCCTTACGCCCCCGCCTTTTAAGACACTGCACGTGATACGTACTACTATTATTATACAAATAGTATTTGATTTGATCCACCAATTATTTGTTTTTCCTGTTTACGACATTATTGTGCTGTCTCTTTCATTTTTATAATTATTCTAGCAAACTGGCCCGACATGATTTATTTAGTTAGTTTTTATAGTTTGTACATTTTGCAAATGATACCACGATTTTTTCCTTAGTGAGTCTGCATATTTTTTTCTTTTCATCTTATTTTCCCCTTAATTTCTCAATTATTGTTAAAATTTATTTTATTTTAGTTATGTCTGCCTCTTTTTATATTTACTAGGTTGACAATTCAAATATCCAACATGTCAAGTTTATAATTACAAGATTAAAAGGATATTTTATTATATTATACACATTTTTAATTTAGAACGACAAGATAGTCTATCTTTATTTCTTAAACTAGTCTATCTTTATTTCTTAAACTCCGTGTCTAGTCAGACGTAGACACTTAAATTGAGACAGAGGGAGTATATGCCAAATAAAGGAAATGAAAAGATGATTGAGACACTGCGGACATGTGAGGACTTAAAAAGTAAACATACAAGAGGTTGTATTAATGTTAAATTTCTGAAATGTCCACATGTTAGTCCTGGCTTAGAGTATAATTTCAGTTGTTTTTTGTACAACTTATAGTTGATGTGTTCCTCCATATTGGGCGTTTATATATAACACTAACAAACTATGCCCGTGCGATGCACGAGACCTAATATGATTATTTTAGTTACTCAAATTAGTTAGTCTTTATGATTTGTATATTTTGTAAAGGATAGCGCGATTCTCCTTAGTTAGTCTCCATGTTTTTCTTTTTGTCTTATTTTTTCCCTTAATTTCGGAATTGTTGTTAAAGTTTGTCTTATTTTAATTGTGTCCGCTTCTTTTTATATTTAGTAAGTTGACAATTCAAATATCGTACATGTCAATTCTATAATCACAAGATTCAAAGGATATTTTTATTATGTTATATACATTTTTAATTTAGAACCACAAGATAGTCTATCTTTAATTGTTAAATTTCGTATCTAGTCAAATTGGACACTTAAATTGAGGCAGAGAGAGTATATATCAAATGAAGGAAATTAAAAGGATAATTGAGACGCTACAGACATGTGAGAACTTAAAAAGTAAACACACAAGAGGTAGTATTAATGTTAAACTTTTAAAATGTACATATGTTAGTCTTGACTTAGAGTACAATTTCAACTACTTTTTGTACAATTTATTATTACCGTGTTTGTTCACTTGGGCGTTTATTGTTAAAAAAATAAAAAAAAATTCAATGTTCTTGCTACACTATGTACATCTATTCTAAGGTGGATCTTTTATCAACTGACCAAGTTGCCCTTGGTCCTCCTATCTCTTCGCTCTTCTACACGGTAGAAAAATAATTACTATAGTTACTCATGATACACGTGATACGTCCTACTATTATTATGCAAATAGTATTTGATTTGATCCACCAATTATTTGTTTTTCCTGTTTACGACATTATTGTGCTGGCTCTTTCATTTTTATAATTAATCCAGCAAACTAGCCCGACATGATTAATTTAATTAATTTTTATAGTTTGTATATTTTGCAAATGATACCACGATTCACCTTAGTGATTCTGCATATTTATTTTCTTTTCATCTTATTTTCCTCTTAATTTCTCAATTGTTGTTAAAATTTATGGTATTTTAGTTATGTCTGCCTCTTTTTATATTTAGTAAGTTGACAATTCAAATATCCAACATGTCAAGTTTAAAATCACATGATTCAAAGGATATTTTAATATATTATACACATTTTTAATTTAGAACGACAAGATAGTCTATCTTTATTTCTTAAACTCTGTGTCTAGTCAAACGTAGACACTTAAATTGAGACAGAGGGAGTATATGCCAAATAAAAGAAATAAAAAGATGATTGAGACACTGCGGACATGTAGGGACTTAAAAAGTAAACACACAAGAGGTTGTATTAATGTGAAACTTCTGAAATGTCCACATGTTAGTCCTGGCTTAGAGTATAATTTTAGTTGTTTTTTGTACAACTTATTATTGGTGTGTTCCTCCACCTTGGCCGTTTATATATAAGACTAGCAAACTATGCCCGTGCGATGCATGAGACCCAATATGATTAATTTAAATACGGAAAAGGGCCTAAAATACCCTCGAACTATTGAAAATGGAGCAAAAATACCCTCCATCCACCTTTCAGCCCCCAAATACCCTTATCATCCACCTATTGGGTCTAAAATACCCTTATCACCACCTATTGGGTCTAAAATACCCTTATCACTAACAGAATCTTTTCATTAAACACGTGTCATTTTTCTATTGGTTGGATTATAAAATTAATTAAACTAATTAACTTTTGCAATATTGACCAGATAGTGCCCCCCACCCCCCGACCCGACCCCTCCCCGGTGAATTTTTTTTTTTTTTTTGAAAAAAAAGTTGACATTTTTTTTTGCACCCCACCCCGCACCCCCCCCCCTACCCCCCCCCCCCCCGACGCAAAAAAAAATAATATTTTTGAAAAAAAAAGTTTTGACGTTTTTTTTTGGGTTTTTTTAGCTGGGAGGGGAGGGGGCGTAGGGTGCGGGGTTTGGGGGTGGGGGGAGGGGGAGGGTACGAGGTGGAAAAAAAGTCAACTTTTTTTTTTAGCTGGGAGGGGGGGGGGGGGAGGTGTAGGGTGCGGGGTGGGGTGCAAAAAAAAATATTGTTACGCTTCTCAACTTCCTAGTAAAAAGCACAAGTACTGTGAAATGTCTTGATAAATTAAAATGTCTAATGTAATTGAGTTACCAAAAAAAAAATATCTCACCCTAAAAAACATGGTATATTTTCAACCAAAAATCTAAAAGGCACAAGTGTAGACTACAATATTTTTTTTGCACCCCACCCCGCACCCTACACCTCCCCCGCACCCCCCCCCCTCCCACCCCCCAAAAATCTAAAAGGCACAAGTTGACTTTTTTTCCACCCCGCACCCTCCCCCTACGCCCCCCTCCCCTCCCAGCTAAAAAAACCCAAAAAAAACGTCAAAACTTTTTTTTTTCAAAAATATTAATTTTTTTTAGTCGGGGGGGGGGGGGTAGGGGGTGGGGGGCACTTGGGTTATCTGGTCAATTAGTTTAATTAATTTTATAAGTCAACCAATAAAAAAATGCCACGTGTTTGACCATAATATTCTGTTAGTAATAGGGGTATTTTAGACCCAATAGGTGGATGGTAAGGGTATTTGGGGGCTGAAAGGTGGATGGAGGGTATTTTTGCTCCATTTTCAATAGTTCGAGGGTATTTTAGGCCCTTTTCCGATTTAATTATTCAAATTAGTTAGTGTTTATGATTTGTATATTTTGCAAAGAATATCGCGATTCTCCTTAGTAAGTCTCTATTTTTCTTTTTGTCTTATTTTTTCCCTTAATTTCTCAATTGTTGTTAAAGTTTGTCTTATTTTAGTTATGTCCGCCTCTTTTTATATTTAGTAAGTTGACAGTTCAAATATCCTACATGTCAATTTTATAATCACAAGATTCAAAGGATATTTTTATTATATTATACAAATATTTAATTTAGAACCACAAGATAGTCTACCTTTATTTCTTAAACTCCGTGTCTAGTTAAACGTAGACACTTAAATTGAGACACAGAGTGTATATGCCAAATAAAGGAAATAAAAGGATGACTGAGACAATGCAGACATGTGGAGACTTAAAAAGTAAACACACAAGAGGTTGTTTTAATGTTAAACTTCTGAAATGTCCACATGTTAGTCGTGACTTAGAGTATAATTTCAGTTGCTTTTTGTACAGCTTATTGTTGATGTATTCCTCCACCCTGGGCGTTTATATATAAGACTAGCAAACTATGCCCGTGCGATGCACGAGACCCAATATGATTAATTTAATTATTCAAATTAGTTAGTCTTTATGATTTGTATATTTTTCAAAGGATACCGCGATTCTCCTTAGTGAGTCTCCATTTTCTTTTCTTTTTGTCTTATTTTTTCCCTTAATTTCTCAATTGTTATTAAAATTTGTCTTATTTTAGTTGTGTCCGCCTCTTTTTATATTTAGTAAGTTGACAATTCAAACATCCTACATGCCAATTTTATAATCACAAGATTCAAAGGATATCTTAATTATATTATACAAATTTTTAATTTAGAACCACAAGATAGTCTATCTTTATTTCTTAAACTCCGTGTCTAGTCAAACGTGGACACTTAAACGTGGACACTTAAACTCTTTATTTCTTTATTTCTTAATCACTTTTTAGTAGTATTTCATTTATTTACAGTTTTCTTTTATTTTTTATGTAATAAAAGAAATAAAAAGATGATTGAGACACTGCGGACATGTAGGGACTTAAAAAGTAAACACACAAGAGGTTGTATTAATGTGAAACTTCTGAAATGTCCACATGTTAGTCCTGGCTTAGAGTATAATTTTAGTTGTTTTTTGTACAACTTATTATTGGTGTGTTCCTCCACCTTGGCCGTTTATATATAAGACTAGCAAACTATGCCCGTGCGATGCACGAGACCCAATATGATTAATTTAATTATTCAAATTAGTTAGTCTTTATGATTTGTATATTTTGCAAAGGATACCGCGATTCTCCTTAGTGAGTCTCCATTTTTTTTTTCTTTTTGTCTTATTTTTTCCCTTAATTTCTCAATTGTTGTTAAAGTTTGTCTTATTTTAGTTGTGTCCGCCTCTTTTTATACTTAGTAAGTTGACAATTCAAATATCCTACATGTCAATTTTATAATCACAAGATTCAAAGGATATTTTTTTTATATTATACACATTTTTAATTTAGAACTACAAGATAGTCTATCTTTATTTCTTAATCTCCGTGTCTAGTCAAACGTGGACACTTAAATTGAGACAGAGAGAGTATATGCCAAATGAAGGAAATGAAAGGATAATTGAGACGCTATCGACATGTTGGAACTTAAAAAGTAAACACACAAGAGGTAGTGTTAATGTTAAACTTTTAAAATGTACACATGTTAGTCCTGACTTAGAGTACAATTTCAGTTACTTTTTGTACAACTTATTATTGCTGTGTTCGTTCACTTGGGCGTTTGTTGTTAAAACAATTAAAAAAAATTCTCTTGTTTTGGTTATATTCGCCTCTTTTTATATTTAGTAAGTTGACAATTCAAATATCTTACATGTCAAGTTTATAACCACAAGATTCAAAGGATATTTTATTATATTATTCACATTTTTAATTTAGAACCACAAAATTTAAAAGTCTATCTTTATTTCTTAAACTCCATATCTAGTCAAACGTAGACACTTAAATTGAGACAAAGGGAATACGTACCAAATGAAGGAAATGAAAGGACAATTAAGACATTGCGGACCCGTGCGGACTTAAAAAAGAATTAATATTCAACTTCTGGAATGTACACATGTTAGTCTCTGCTTAGAGCACAATTTTAGTTGTTGTTTGTACAACTTATTGTTGTTGTGTTCGTCCATCTTGGACGTTTATATATAAGAAGAAGAAAAATATAGAATAGAAAAATAGACATATATTTTTAGTAATGTGGCTAAGTAGTAGGAGACGAAAGGAGTACTTCATTTTTATTAATTTTTAAAGAACGTGAAAAGTCAAGTATAGTAATGGGACCAAGTAATATGGGACGAAGGGAGTACTTCATCTATTAATTTTTAAAGAACGTGAAAAGTCAAGTAATGTGGCCAATTAATATGGAACATAGGGACGGAAGGAATACTTCATTTATTAATTCTTAAATAACGTGAAAAGACAAAAGTGAACAAGTATAAAAGCACTGAAGAAATAAATATTTGTCGGAGAATTAAAATTGAAGTGCATATACGTATACATGAGAAAAGAATAAATATTCAGCAAGAACGTGAAAAAGTAAAAAATGAACAAGTGAAAGTGCACGGAGGAAATAAATATGTGTCGGAGAATTAAAATTAAAGTGCATACGTGTATACACGAGAAGAGTATAAGTATTCAATACTATGACATATAATTCTTAAAGAACGTGAAAAGTGAATAAGTAAAAGTGCACGGAGGAAATAAATTTCTGTAGAAAAATTAAAATTGAACTGCACATGTCTATACATGAGAAGAGAATAAATATTCAGCAAGAACGTGGAAAGTCAAAAGTGAATAAGTAAAAGTGCACGGAGAAAATAAATATGTCGGAGAATTAAAATTGAAGTGCATATGTTTATACATGAGAAGGGAATAAATATTAAGTACTACGACATATGTCTACGTGGGATAAAATGTTACACCTCGGATTTTCGCACGTTAAAGTCGCATCATGAGTTAGTCAACATAAGTTCAAAAAGAAATTATGTTGAGGATAAAAGGGATTGAGTTTATTAATAAAAATGGTTATAAGAGTCTATAAATAATATTAGCCAGTGGCGAAAGATTTGGAGGGTGAATGAATCAAAGTAGCATGAGTTTCGTTAAAAGTCGGCAAGTTGGGAATACGATAACTTGTACTTTTGGGTGATATTTGGAGTGATACACATGCTAAGCAAGTAATTATATGAAGTATTTGAATTGTATAATAGTCTCTTTTTAAGTTTGGAAGTCAAACGAGTTGTAATACGAAAGTCGACAAAGGGCGTCGCAAGTTAAATTTGTAAATTTCACTGAAATTTGGGTCAGATGTCTCGGAGCTTTTCTCTCAATATACTTGGAGTTACGGGGTGATTCACCTATCCAATCGAAGATCTATGAGTCTAGTTTCCAGCGGATTTTACCGTTTGTAAATACGAT
Organism: Lycium barbarum; assembly: GCF_019175385.1. Classification (NCBI taxonomy): domain Eukaryota; kingdom Viridiplantae; phylum Streptophyta; class Magnoliopsida; order Solanales; family Solanaceae; genus Lycium; species Lycium barbarum. The sequence continues at coordinate 129,718,039 of NC_083343.1, forward strand.
ATCGGAGTAGAGAGAAATTCGCATTTCCGTCCAAGGATGTGAACTATCACGGGACAGAAAAGCCCAAGGTCGGTGGCAACATAACTTTACTTGTATAAAAGGAAAATTAACTTATCATAGCTACCTCTAAGAATTATTTATGAATAATAACTATCTTATTTTTTATTTAATTTTTGTAGCTTTATTTTTCCAAAATTATATTTCATAACTGGTCCAGTAACTTTTGAAATACATGTACCTCTCTATTCTCTCTCACTACACATTTAAAATTTATCATCTTCTCCAAACCCTAAAAAAATTCTCTCTCCTTTCTCCCCTTCCCCTCACTACCGCCTCTCTCCCTCCCTTTCTCTATCTCCGGCCTCTCTTCTCCTTCCCCTTCCCCTCGCGTACCCCTCCCTCCCTTCTCTATCTACACCAACCACGCCGCCGTCAACACCACCACCACCACCACTATTACTGCCATCTCCATCTCTAAACTCGAAAAAAACCTTAAGGTTCTAGTTCTTCAGATCTGAACTCCATATACTTCATGTATTAATGATTTTTTGTGGTGGTTCAGTATGGGTTTTGGAGTGGAGGAGGACAGTGGTGGATCGAAGAAAGGTGGCGGAGGAAGGAGGAGTTTTTTTCCAGTTGTTGTGGTGGTTCAGTAGGGTTTTTGGAGTAGAGCATGATGGTGGATCGGAAGAAAGGCAACGGAGGAAGGAGGAGGGTTTTTCCAGTTGTTGTGGTGGTTCGGTAGGGTTTGTGGTTGTGGTGGTTGTATTTTTTTTCGTTATAATGTATTTTTTTGTATTCGCTTTGTATTTCGAAGGAGGAAATGTATATTCGTCATTTTTTTAGAGTATTTCAATGTACTGTTTCAGTATATTTTTGTATATTTCAGTGTACTATTTCAGTATATTTCGCTATATTTTAATGTATTTCTAATTTACGAAACAGTTTCTGATACATTTCATTGTATTACATTGTATATACGCATACTACAATTTTATATTTCTTAAACAATCAACCATATTTCATTGTATTCCAGTATATATTTTTCTGTATTTGGAAGTATTTCTAAAAGTTTGGAATGAAGTAATTTGGAGAGAGAAACTGATAACGTCCAAATACACTCCTCAAAGAGAAAGTGTACACGGTCGTATGCAATATATTTACCCAACTATGAGTCGGGGTCGATCCCACAGGGAACAATATGCTAGGCGATTAAGAAAGTAAGGAACTTTCACCAACTACGCTAAAGCCAAACGATGGATAATATTTAGGTTTTTGAGAAATTTATGACTAATGCGAAAGTATATAAACTAACCTAGAAAGCAAGTAAATTGATCAATGGCCACAAGCATGGATACAAAGGAAATTACACTCAAGTAACGATCCAATATATTTTATGATATTACAACTAAGAGCGGGTCTATGTTAATAGATAATGATTTCTAAAATCTCATTGAAAGTTTCTCAACCAAATCAATGAATTTCACTCTAAGCTTTTCCAAGCCTTAGAGTGTGATATTAGGCACAATCAATCTAACCTCAAGTAACTATCCTCTTCCGAGCTCAAGTTATTAGATGAGTTTAATGACCCAAATTCTTGTTAATTAATCTTTCCCAACCTAGATTTCCTTTTCCAAGCTCAATCTAAGTAAATGGGTGAGTCCTAGGGTTAGCTAATCCCTTTGGAAACATTCAAGAACGAGATTAATTAAATCAACAAAGACCCACTTCAATAGCAATAAGAACCATTCAATACATAAGCATAACAAGAGATTCAATCCAAACTTTAATCAAGAATATTTTCATAAACAAGATTCAAGTATTGAAATGAAATACTACACACTTAGATATACAATACAAAACAAGAGATTGAAGAAATGAATTAAAGGTTTAAGAAATGCTCAACCAAATCTTCAAATCTTCAACCCCAAAGTGTGGTGTAGATGAACCCTAGCCTCCAAGCTTGCAAAATGGCAAAAGATGAAAATGATATACCCCAAATCTCTCTTTTGTAGCTGCCCTCTATTTTTCCAAGTCCAAAAAATGTCAAAATCTGCCCCCATATTTCTGTTTTTGCAATTCTGCCCGTTTTTGCAAAACTGTCCACTTTTGACAGTTTTGCAAATCTGTCCCGTTTTTGCAAAACTGTCCAGTTTTGACAGTTTTGCAAAAATGTCCAGTTTGACCTCTTTTTGACTTTCTTTTCACTTGGTTTCTTCCGATCACTCATTTCAGCTACTTGGCTTGTTTTGCTCTATTTTGTTCTATTTTGGTCCATTTTGATCCATTTTGCTCTTTTATGCTCTCCGGGCATCTTTTCCTACAAAACAACATAAAAACACAAAAAGTAACAACAAAAGTGCTTAAGGAGTCACAAAAGCTTAAGGAATTAGCGTCGAATATCGCGTAATTTCACGACTGATCAGAAACGTGAGTTGTTATGGAACTTTAGCCGTTATGCGTGATACATGGTTGATTTAATTTGACTTACCATTTAAAATGAAAGAAGAGAATATGTTCCATAAATACAACCTATTTTTACTGTGCCAAATTTTGTATTTTCGTGTATTTCAAAAACGCGAAATACAACCGAATACAACAAAAACCAGCAAAAAACTTTTGAATGGAGTGATTTTGATAGAGAGACGTTAGCTGTAATGGAAATTCATGAGGTTTGCGTGAATCATGGAACCATTAATACAAATTACCATATAATTTGAAAAAGATTTTTATTGCCATAAATGTAGCCTTTTTTTACTCAACAGCCGCGCTGTATTTCGCTGTATTTCAAAAACGCGAGATACAACTGAAATACAGCCAAAAGCAGCTACGAATTGTAAATTTTCAACTTGTAGCTATAACTTGTTAGAAGCTATTAAAAGGTAGTTATTTGTCCAAGTTTTACTATATACAAACGCCCCAAATCAGATTGGAACCTCATTTCTCTTCAAAGAACAAACCCTAAACACTCCCTATGCTCTCTAAAACATTTCTCCATCAATCATAAGCAAATCCAAAGGCTAATTAAGTAACTTTAACGTGAGGAATCACGTGGTAATCGTAGAATCGTCGTTTTTTCGATGTTTCGCTTTTCCAAAGAAATCTTCAACTTGAAAATATCTCTGTTTTGGATTGATTCTGGGAATCTAAGGTATGTTTTATCCTCTTAATTATCTCCTTATGATTCTCCAAGTATTTAATCTAAGAAATTTGGAGGAAATCCCATGTATATGAACCATATGAACTAGTATGGATGAAATTGATTGGTTGAGCTGATTTATGTGGTTTACATGTATTTTCTTGGAGCTGTGAAGGTATGGATGGATTGATAAGGAAGAGTAGGAGTAAAGGAGAAGAAAAATGGTAGTCTTGAATGAAGAAATTGAACTACAGATGACCCTACGAACTTACGCCTGCAAGTTGTTCGACGAAATGTCTCATTGAGTATTTCCATAAGCTATGAACTTGGAATTGATCCCATATTGATCGTATGATGTAGGAAATCATTCGTAAGACGTTCGAGAACTCGGTAAAATGTATATAACTCCATCGACGAGGTATGTAGGGCTTTCTATTCTCTTTGTGGCATGACTAGATTTCAAATGACCTTTCATTGAAAAGTTGTTCCGCTAACTTGGATTGATTGCGTTCCATGATAATTGAGCTGACACATACTAATATATGGATTGTACCAAATTATGGTCCACGTCTCCTTTTGGTTATCGATTAAAAAACTTTCCGTTCAACTTGTGTTGATTATGTCCCAAAATGGTTAAGCTTACCCTTTTCTCATTATTAACTTGTATTGAAGTACCTTTCACATTTCGTATCCCTCTTGTTTATCGAAAGAAGAATGATATTAGTTATGGTACTCTTCACATCAAAAGTTGAGTTGATTGTACTTCCTTTAATTGAGTTAATCATTATTTTCTTGTCTATTGCTCCAAGGTGACAAACCTCTCGTTAGCACACTCTTTCCGATAAAAGTTGTGTCGATCATATTTCATAAGAGTTTGGCTAACTTTGGCTTCGTGAATAATTCATAGCAAGATGTTTCCTTATACTTTTACTTCTTTGGCCTAATGATTAAATAATGATAAACGTAGCGACAATAATGATAGTAGGTGGATAACGACGATAGGTCACCCCGACTCTTTCCATGATATTTCTTCTGAGGCCAGTCTTTCATTGCACTTATATATATGCATATATTTTCATTACCGAGCCGCGCTATAGTCGGCCGGGTAGGCACTTATATGTGCACCTAGACATGTTTCTTTCTTTACCGAGCCGTGTTGTAGGCGGCCGGGTAGGCACGTAGCTGTGCACCTAGATGTATTTCTTTCTTTACCGAGCCGTGTTGTATGCGGCCGGGTAGGAACGTAGCTGTGCATTACCACTGATCAGTTGGGCAGAGATGATGTTATGATGATGAGCTCACCCTACAGAGGGATTTATTATTGTTATATGATATGATATGATATATGCCTCCACAGTGAGGAATGATTTTACGGGCATGCATTTACATTTATGTCATGATTATGGCCGCCCTCAGTGGCCTCGTTTAGAGTTTCAGGTTGTCTCTACATCTTTTCCCATGTTATTTGTATCTCTTATGCTTATGTTATGTTTATGCTTACTTTCTTACATACTCGGTACATCTTTCGTACTGATGCATTTTATGCGCTATGATCATGCCCATAGGTACGGTAGACGGATTGTTATACCTTTCTCAGTAGGATACCAAAGTTCAGCAGGGATGTTCGCACTCCATTCTCTGGAGTTGCTGGTCAGAGTCAATAAATAGGATGCATGCATATATATATAGAGAGAGAGAGTATGGCTATGGGTACGTCGGGGCCACTGTCCCGACCAATTGATGTATATTAGTGCTCTTAGAGGCTTACAAACTATCAGTCAGTGTACAGGTATTGTGTTTGGCCTTGTCGGCCTTCTGACTACTTGTCTTTCTTGGTTGTGGCATTGTTGGCCCTTGTAATGCATATATGTGTTGTTGGGCCTTTTCTGCTTGCAGGTTGTTATGATATACTTCTTACTATTGTTATTCAGCGGCCTCGTCGACCTATGATTCACGTTACAGAGTTTAGATATGACAGTTGGTTCGCTCGGCCCTTCGGGTGCCGGCCACACTCCCAAGGTTGGGGTGTGACATAAAAAAATAGCTGGTAAAGTGTACAACTTATATAGCTTATGGTACAAACATTCATTGCGTGTACAAATTTTCAAGCTTTTGGTACAAGTTAGTGATGCTGTGTTAGTCCTCCTTAGCCGTTTATATATAATACTCCCTCTGTTTCAATTTATGTGAATTCACCTGCTGTTTTGACAAATTTGTCAAATTTTTAATGCTCTATATAAATATGATGTATTTTCTCAAAACTTAGGTGTTCTGTGGTAGAAAAGAATGCCTACCAAAATAAAATGTAAGTTCTATAAAATAGTAATAAGACTAGCATGTAGAATCATATTGGAGCGGATGTTGAGCCGCTAAAGTTCAACACATCCACGAAGTTTATGTCTTAGAGATGCGAATGCTAAGTTGAAATGTGTAATCATACAGTTGTGAATTAGGGATGCCAAACTCTGTTCATGCCCATTTGACATGTCCTACCCGTTCAAGTTTAATTACACATTCCCTTGTTACATATCTCCTTATCATCAGATAAATATATGCCAACAACCAAAAGGTCCAAAAAACTCAAAGTAATTAACGCCAATTAATAAAAGGTAAAGACAAGAAAAAACAAGAAACAACTTAAAGGGCATGGTATTATTGTTACAATTTGCTGACAAACACTAATATGATGATATTTAGGCTCTCTTTGTAACTAAATCAATGGCACATCCCAATGGCTAAGCTGCTGCAGCAGGGTAATTCTTGTATACTGTAATGTCTTTGTATGGATCTAGGCCTGTTGAGGAAAGAAAAAGTTTTAAGTACAATAAAAGAAATTAAAATGTGAAAGAGGCTCATCGGTATCATAAGAATTAAATTCCTTGACAAAGTAATCGAAACATTCCATTTAATTTGCTCTATATATAATTCATACTATATATTTGACAAGATTAATAGCTTGTTGACCGGATTTTGAGAGGTCAAAAGTGCTACTCCCTCCGTTCACTTTTATTTGTCCACTTGGACTTTTCACACTATTTAAAAAAATAATAAATAAAGCGCATAATTTATCAATTGACCCATATTAATTGGTGCATATTTTTATTGGATTTGAAAAAATGATTTAAAGTGAGTAGTTAATACTATGGGTAAAATAGAAAGAAAAAAGTTGTCTTATCTTGATATGTGAAAAATGACTAGTAAAAATAAAGATCTATTTTTGAAATAGTGGACAAGTAAAAGTGAACAAAGGAAGTAATGTTTTTAAAAAAAAAGTGTTTATATAAAAAAAGTGAGGTGAAACTTTAAGGTGAAGCACTTTTTGAAAACTTTTAGGAGAAGCAATTTTGGGGAGGGCTTTTTTTAGAAGCTAAAAAAAAAAGTACTTTTCCCCAAATGTATTTTAAAAAAAATACTTTTGAAAAATATACTTAGAAACACTTCTTGAAAGTTTGGCCAAATCTAGTTGCCGCTCAAAAGTAATTTTTAGATTGATTAGCCAAACACAAAATGTTTTTCATTAAAAATACTTTTTTGAAAAACACCTTTTAAAATAACGTTTTTCAAAAAAATAGATTTTAAAAGCTTGGTCAAATAGGCCAAAGAGGTACGAAATATATACTTACCAAATCCATCGACAAGCAAAGTGTATTGATATACCAAGTCCATGCACAATTATGGACTATCTCTATCTTCAGGCTTTAGTTTTTTAAATGAGAATTTTACATTGTAGGCCAATTATGGCAAAATATTTACCCGTTTTAGCCCATATTTTTTTTAATTACCTGCCATAGTCATTTTTTTCCTCTTCAGTTTTACTAGTCTTATACATTATTATATACTTTTATACAAGGTTTATACATTGTCTACGGTAGATGTATAAAGTTATATATTGTTGTATAATATTGTATACTAGTCTTATACATTATTTTACACTTTTATATAAGGTGTATACAATATCTACAGTAGGTGTATAAAGTTGTATATTATTGTATAAAGGTAAATATTCAAGTTGGGGCATGAAATGTTGGGTTGTAGGTTTGTAATTTAAAATATGGGCTATGAATATGTAATTTTGACCCGTAAATTTTTTATAGTGAAATTTTCCCCTTTTAAAAACTATTCCTTAGAGGGGAAATTTCACATATACACAATTTATGGGTCAAAATTACATATTCATAGCCCATATTTAAATTACAAACCTACAGCCCAATATTTCATGGCCCAACTTGAATATTTAACTTTATACAATAATATACAACATTATACACCTGAAGTAGACAATGTATCTGTAGACACGTGATTTTTGACCCTCCTCGGGGTGTTTCACCTTCTAGCGTCTAAATATTTCTTTTAATTTTAATTTTGATGTGTCGATTATTCTATTTTTATTTAGTAGGTTTATTTACAGAAAATGAAAATCAAGGAAAAGGGGTCAAAAATTTACTATTTTTAGCATACAAGTTTTGTGTTTTAAAGAAAGAAAAATTACAAAAAAAAAATTGTTCCTTTTATTTTAGTATTTTTAGTTAATCACTTTTGAGTTTTTCTCTATAATTATTTAGATTGTCTTATTTCTGGTTTAAATTTAGTTGATTAATATATTTATCGTAGTATTTTTATTTATTCCTTTAATGAAAAGTGAAATTAAATCAAAAACATAACCAATAGTGTATTGTCACTTGGCAAAATTTCACTCTTCCACACAAAAACCACAATCCATTTTGGGAAGAAATATTCTATTCTTCTTTCCCAAAATATTTTTTACACACATGGACATTTTGGAAAAAAAAAAAAGAATGAGCACACTCAAAACCGTATACCTAGATACACTATAAATAACTAAAGATAGAGACCTAAAAAAAAAAAAAAAAACAGCCGCAATGCTCATACCGTAGCAGCTAGAGATAAACATAGCCACCGTGAACCACTCGAGAAGCATCCCCCGTCATTGATTCGTTATCACAGGCTATTTCTCCAGCTTCCTCATTTGCTGCTCAACCATTTAAACCACCAAATAATCCATAAACTCCTACATTAACACCAACTGAAAAGGGAAAAAAAAAAAAAAAAACCTTCAACCTCCATTAACTAACCATGTGCACCCGACACTAACAGCCACTAAAAGCGCCACCTTTGCTCCACCTTTTCTTTGCCATTACTTACCATGAGGACGAGACTAAAATAAAAGATTTTGGGGCTTTATTTGTTTGCTAGCCTTGAAAATTATATTAACTGTTTTGTTGGGTATTAGTTCTTTTGTTTATTATAATAAGAGTAGAAATGGTAATATTCATATGGTGTGTTTATCTTATGTTCTACGTGTAGCTAATTTTTGGAAATAAATCATATTGTTCCATCTTGCTTATCAAATCTAGAAAAAAGAAAAAATAGAAAAGCGCTCAGATTTAAAAGACAAACTAATTATTTCAACGGTAGACTCTTTAGGCGCGTCTTCAAATGTGTTGACCATGTGGACAGATCCGTTCCTTAATTAAATGCATATAATTAAAGAAAAGATGTGGGTCATCCCGCTCCTTGACCCTCTAATAATAATTGTGTTCACCATGTGGACGGACCCGTTCCTTGGTTAAATGCATATAATTAAAGAAAAGTCATGTCGGTCCTCCCGCTCCTTGACCCTCTAATAATAATTGTGTTGACCATGTGGACAGACCCGTTCCTTGGTCAAATGCATAGAATTAAAGAAAAGTCATGGGCCATCCCGCTCCTTGACTCTCTAATAATAATTTGTGTTGACCATGCGGACAGACCCGTTCCTAGGTTAAATGCATGTAATTAAAGTAAAGTCATGTGGGCGACCCCGCTCCTTGACACTCTGATAATGAAAGACCTTGTGTGCATACACGCTCCTAAGTTTAAACAGTTAAAACACGTTTTATCCAAGAATTAATTATAACCAAGTATAAGCCGATAAAAGCGACCGTGCTAGAACAACGGGACTCGGGGAATGCCTAATATCTTCTCTCCGTTCAACAGAATTCCTTACCCGATCTTTTGTTTTCACAGACCAATAATAAAAGAGTCATTTCCTTTTGATTAGGGATTCAACAAGGTGACTTGGAACACCAAAACCCAATTCCAAGTGACGACTCTGTAAATAAATAATCCCTTTTCAAAATCGTCACTTTAAATGGAAAAATCCTTTTAAACAATAAAAACCAGTGTGCCTCCATTGCGCGGGGCCCAAAAAGGGGTGTGGCAGTATCAACCTTGTATAAAAGTGTATAATAATGTATAAGAGGTTTTCATACACGCTTTTACACTAGATATATATGATTATACAAATTTGTACAAGAAGTATATAACACTTTCAACTAGTATGAAATAAATTTCGTGGGATATTTATTAATTATAAACAGAAGCAGAAACATAAAATTCAAACATAGAAATCCAACAGTGGCACCAAACTAAGAAAAAGTGGCTGAAGTACGTAGAAACAACAAAAAAAAGTTAGCTACAACGGGTAATTAATTTATCTAAAGTGATATGCAGTGCTATTTTCCCTTCTTTATATGTATATTTTTGTTTAAAGTATAATTTTAGTTTTTTGAGAGAGAGTTGTTTTAATCAATTAATTGTATTTTTTTTTTTCAATTGGCCATATAGTTAATTGGCTAAAGCTCTTCTCACTTTTTCGATAAAGTTCTTGTAACTTTCACCTTAAAATATTAAATATTTTTAAGAAATAGTCATAATCTACCATCAATGAAAAAAAAAAAAAAGGGGGGGGGGGACCCCTAAAAATTTGGGGGCCTAAAGTCTTTGCCTTAGCAGCTTTGCCCATGAGCTGGCATTGGCACTCTGGTGCATGCGATTCACGACCATCGTGCAAGGTCTTGAGCTCGAGCAGCGCATGGCCAAAGCGTAGAAACTATTTTTTAGGCTTTTATAGATAATAAGCAGAGATGTAGCCAGAAATTTACCTGAACGGCGATATCATAGAAAAATGAGAAAGCATGCAGCGTATCGAATCCATAACCATCTCCACCATTCCACGCACCATTGAATGTGCAATTGTCATACTTGCATGGTGCGGGTAATGTTAAGTGCCTCCCTAGCTAATTTCTGACATTCCCACACGCTAGTACCATTTGCTGGAGCCTGTACTCTGTATTCCACTCCGTATGAGTAGTACCCTTTAAAATAAAATAATTTTGTTATTTAATTACAAAACTTGTCCATTGTTAGTTCCCTGTTTTTTAGTAGTGATGGTTGTACAAAACAATCTACCTCCATTAGAGGTAGAGATTGATGTTATCGAGATAATTGAAATGATACTAGATACTTCAATAAAATTAATATATAGGGGGTGCTCAAGAGGCAGCTCAATTGGTAAGAGACGTCCTCTTCGGGGGAACAAAGGTGCTTGGGGACGCGGGTTCGAGCCTCCCTTGGGGTCTGCATGGCCTGGTTAAACAAGGGTATAAATGGTCGAATACTGAGTGACTGAGTACGGACAATACCGAGTAGTGGGTCCCCTGAGGTGGGTCGTCACAAAAGGCGTCTTTTTAGGCGAAGGCATCCCCACGGGGTCCCACCCTTACTCAGAAATTGTCCATGCTGGGTACTGCCAGCTCGACCATTTATACCCTTGTTTACCCAGGCCATGCAGACCCCAAGGGAGGCTCGAACCCGGAACCTCAGCATCATTTCAACCCCGAGAGGTTCGCCTCTACCAATTGAGCTGAAGCACTTGCTTGAGGCCACCCAAACCTTGGGGCCCCAAAATTGTTACTACTAATTATTTGAATGGCCAAATTGTTCTTTGTTAATAAATATGAATCTTGTAGAAGAATAAAACACTATAATTGTTGTTAAAAGAAAAAGGTAGACTGAAAAGGACAACTTAAAGGAGGAGATAATTAGCCTTTTAAGTGTAAGGAAATATGTACTTTTCTGGCAAATCACATTTCCTTTTTTAGTTCATGTCTTCCATAGGCCTATCAATCAAGTTTCGCTTTAGGCTACAAATATCATTGAGCCGCCCCTGCTAATACTATCTGTGAATAAAGGGTCCTTAATACGCCTTTTGCGGTTCTAGAGAGTTACGCAATGCTTCAGGAAACTAAACTCAATGGCAGACTTTAGGATGAAGATATTTCGCGCATTATAAAAAATATATTGCTTTCGACAACAATTTATATTAAATCATAGACAAATATTTTGTGTAGTATGTGTATAAATACCATCATAGCTTGCAAAACACAAGGATTACTATCAATTTTTGTAGTCTTGAATATCTCTGCGCGACCTGCTAGTTCCCATAGTTCAAATAATTGCATACATACATCACAAACGATCCAAATACATAATCAATGCTTCGCCGGGTCTTAAATATTGTATATTAATATTAATTTCAGATCGCTGAATATGAATCCATAAACTTCAAATCATAGATGCGTCTCGATACAAACCTGTGTACATATAAGTAATAATGTCTTTTGATAAGATGTTTTTGCAGAACGGAGGGTTCTCCATCAGGATTTTCAGGAGCCTTTTCAAACTGTTCCTTTGAGATTGCATATGCCATTTGGACTGAACCACCTCCCAAATCAATTGTTGTTGTTGTTGTTGTATTTTTATAGCTTTTACTCAAGTTTCCTAATAGATAATTCATTGCGGCCTGCATGTATATTTAATAAACACCAAAATGATAAAATTAGAACTCGACTTGACATATTTTACTCTTTTCAATTCATGTGACACTCTTTGACAGGGCACAAAATTTAATAAAGAAATGAAACTTTTGAATTTGTTGTCTGAAACAAGCCTTAAACATTGTGTAGTTACAAAATCATCACATCGACGGCAAAATGAGAATTCTAAAGTTGAGTTGTTTCTAAAATTAAAAATGTGACAATCTTTTTGCAATACACTAAAAATAAAAGTGTCACATAAATTGAGATAGAAATAGTTGTTTTTATTTTGGTTAGAATCTTCCAAGGCCTTTGGGATTATAACCTTAATATGCTAGATTTAGTTGCACTACAAGAAAAACGCCTATTAGCGACCAACATTTAGCGACGAGTTAAAAATATGGTCCTTAAAAGAATACTTCTAAGGACCAGATATTTTGCTGGTCCCTAACTCTCAACGAAGGGAGCTGGTCCTAATATGATCAATAACTAGTCCCTAATGCCAAAAACCAAGCGGGTTTATGCCCAACGTAAGATTTGGCTACTAAAAAGAATAAAAATAAAAAATAAATAGTAGGTGATATAATTTTAAAATATAACTCCATCTCCCAAAAACCCTTAACCTGACTTCATCAAGAAAATGAATACGTCAAAGAAACCACCAAGAGAAGTTGAAGTCTAGCCGGAGACAATTACCGGCGGTCCTTCTGGCAGCGCTACCATCTTTCAACCTGGTTGTCTGCCGGAAAAACGATTAGTGGTGAGCTTAGTTATCTATGACCGCCATCAGTTGTCTGTTCAAAACTCTCTCCACTAGTAGATTTACATGCTTGTGTCGTTTCTCCGTTGCTAGACCTAGCCAGGAAATAACTCTGGTAACCTTTGGATTTTTTGACCAATTAGGTTTCTATTTTTTATTGTTTGGGATTTTTTTTTCTCACCTATTTATATTCTCTAGTGTGTAGACTTGACCATGAGCCCGAGAACTCTCCGAAGGTCGATTTTCTGGAGTTTGTGGATGCTAAGTGATTTTTCATGCGCTCCCCTGTTTCATCATTTCCCGACGATTAAGGTCCCTCTCTTCCTCTTTTAATGTGAGTATGCTCAGTGTTGTGTTTGTACTCTATGATTGCATTGTTTCAAGCTATTGTCGATTTATTTTTTATTTTGTAATTGATGTTTCGGTTTATGTGGGAACATGATTAGTGAGTAAGTCTGAGTTTTTTCAAATAATCGAATTAGGCCTTGTGTAAATTATGTAGTCTTTTTAGCTACTGCATAATGCTTTGTGGGAGCTGGTGTTGTAACGCCCTCTACTATTTTTGTCTTTGATTATTTTCTCTTGGTGTAATTTTGCATAAGATTTTTGAGTTCTGTATAACTGATAAAAAGAGTTTTTGTAATCTAATTATTAGTTAGATACCTCTAGAACTTCAAAGATACACGTAGCTATGAACTTGCTTTCTGACCAAATCCGAGAAGAAATGGTTGTTCTTTCCTTCACTGTATTTCAGGTGAAAATCAAATTATTCTTTTGGAAGTAAATTTGCCTTTACCTCTGATAGCTACCTTGCGAAGTCATGAATTTTTTTAAGTTACTTTGAGTTGAGATCTTAGAAAACTTAAGTGATGCTCTTTGTCAAGCTTCAAACGCATGTGTGTTTACAACTAATTTATCATACCAGGCTACTAACTGAGGAATCTCACAGCAATATCATGGATGTATTTCAAATGACAGGCAACTTCAAATTATTTCAACAATGCCGTGAACTTTTATGCGTTGTGTTAAAGCTCTTACTTTTGTTCTCTTGCTTTTAGATTTCCTCAAGTAACTCTGTTACTTTATTTCTTATGTGGACAATGCATGGGGATTAAAGGGTATTTTTTTTCCCTGTTGTTCTAATCCAAGCACAATTATTGTCTCAGTGCAACCTTAATTTGTTGATTGAGTACTGATGGAGAGAAAAAAAACTTATGTTGTGTTGTGGGTCATTAGTTGTTAAGTAAACTAAATGTGATATAGTACCCATCTTAGTGGATAATTTTCAGTGATAATGAAGAATAGATGTTGTATTGATTGCTGATGTGTGAAAAGGTTTAATTTTTTGATGTATATTTCACCTAGAGGCACTCTACACAAACTTTATGCATTTAGCTATTTTCTACCTAGAGGAAGTTTCCACTTATTCAATGAGATGATTCCTCGTGTGTTTAGATGGACAAACTGACTGCTTTATGTACTCCTAAAAGTTTGAAATGCTTAGTGTCTATAAGTTCTTCTGAAAGATAATTCCTCTATCTTTATAAATTAAAAAAAAAAAAAGGATAATTCTCTATGATCTACTGAAATTTTATTTAAGGAAATTTATAGATATAACCTTTTTGATTTCTTGCTAGGCCATGGTTCTAGTGAACAACATTCAAGACTTCTTAAAAGGCCTCCTGATATGGCTTGCAAACCAGAAAGAAATCTCCAGAAGTCACCTGTTGTAAGTATATAATGTGTATTATTTTGTCTTTTAAGTCACTAAACAAGAGAATGTTGGTCCACCTTGTTTTTACTCATGTGAAAGTCCATTACAATAGCTCATTAACATAATGTTTTCATAAAGAAAATATAATATTATTCAGGCATAGTAAGTCATGTCTGATTTTATTTTTCCGGTACACCATTAAAGCGGTCCCGGAAGACATTCTTTGGAAACTCAAGAAACTTATACGTTTCCGAGTCCGCATATGTCTATCAGCTGAAGATGATGATATGAGAAGCTTTTGGGTATCACCGCTTTTACTTTTTGAACATATGCTGTTCTTAAATTTGTTTTCCTTGGCTAACTTACTTGTTTATGAGGGGAGACCTTTTTTGGTAATACTAGTTTGGTATGAGTAGATTTTAGAATTAGTAAGTTTTTCAGATAGGCAATGTCTTGTAAAGGGAAATAGTCGTTTAAGAATATCAGAGTTTGATTGTTTTTATGCTGGCTGTCAATCAATCACAACCCTCCTCTATCCATATTTTGGATCGACTATTCTTTTTCGTCGGTGGAGTCGATATCATGAAAATATTAGCATGAAATAACAGTATAATAAGATTAAGTCCATAAAATCATTGAACAAATCTTACCTTAAGCAAAGTAAGTCCATCCAAATCTACAGGCTCCATATTGAACTCCACATCTAAAGAAAACCTACTCCAACAACAACTATGCCTCAATCCCAAACAAATTGGATCTGCTATATGAATTTTTACTTCTTCATTTAAGCTCATTTCATAACATGTTCATACTAAATTAAAAAAAAAAAGTGAAAAATAAGCAATATATATATAAAAAAAAATACGAATAATAATATTAGAAGTTGTCTAACAAGTTTAAAACATGTACTGAACTACTCCCTCCGTTCTAACTGAATTTTTTTCATCAAAGTCAAAGCAAAGACGATTTTTCTTTCCTTTGAGGATTCCGGATAAAGATACAATTTTACGAAAATTTGATTAAAAAAAGTCTGATCCATGTTTTATTTCTCGAGATTCACGAATTTTGATTAACATTTTAAAATGTACTTTTTCATCATATTGACATGAGAAAAAATTGCAACTTAGAGTACTTTTTATAATGTTTTTGAATATCTAAATTTTAATTCTAAAATATTAAGTTGATTTACTCCAATTTACTTCAAATAATAGTTAAATTAACTCTCAATAAGTGAAAAGTGTCACAAAAATTGGAAGTTAGAACAGAGGGAGCAGTAGATATCACAAACTAGCCAATTCATGATGAAATCCTGACCCAAACCCGGATTGAGATTTTCATCAAATAGACGAAATGGGTCGGGTCGAGTACCTGATGACGTTTTCGCCTCCATAGCAAAAGCTGAAAGTCCACGCTTTCAGTGTTGACACCAACTGATGGGAAGTATACGGCTACTATTTTTCTAAATGGGCCAAAACATAATGGATTGGGCTTTTATTTTGCTATGTCTACCACCATTTACAGGCCCAGTATAATAATTGACCTACAGTACTTTTCGCGTGGCTTAAGTTCACATCGTTTAGCAAAAATTTATATTTTTGTATCATAATATCTCACAAGTTGTGTCGGATAGGGAAATTTTTTCAAAACTTAATATAAAAATGGACCAAAACACATAAAACTCCACAAAAATAGGCACGTTGTTCAACTCAAAAAGGATAAAGAACATATATCACAGAAAGCATAACTCCAGTTTCTGAAAACTACAACAAAATCTGAAAATCCTACACAACTTATGTTGCATAACTTAATTCCCACAGATATGCCGATCGAAGAAAAAATTCAGTTTCCAAAGATAAATGCTACAAAACTTATGCTGAGCGACGAATTTTTTTTTGTTTTCAAAGATAAATGTTATAGAACTTATGCCAAGTGAAGCATGTCTAGATATTTCCATTAAATTAGCCGCAGAGACAAAAATTAAAGATCACATATATGAGAAGCAAAAATTAAAGACCAGTGCATTTGAAGGACAATCCGTGCAAAAACTTCTTCCCCTTGTGTTTGATGTCCATAAAATACCTGTCGTTGTTTGGTTAGTGAGTGTTTCTTTTTCTTGGTAAAGAGGAAATTGCATAAATTAAAGAGTGGAAATTAAGAGTTATTACAAGTCGGAACGGATCCATTAGATACTGTCTCTAAGAAGTCTTTGCTAATAAAAAAGTAAATAAAGGGAGGTGCTTTGTCCCAAAAAACATCTTCTTCCCTGACTGTTACATTTGAACGCAATGTTCTTCCATGATTAGCTAGGTGGTGCGCAATCAGTGGCGGAGCTAGGAATTTTGTCAAGGATGTTCGAATTCATATAATCTGTATATTAAGGGTGTTCAATATGTAATATATGTCTGTAATACGTAATAATTGACATGCTTTTCCGGTATAATTTTTCGGTAACCGAACACCCTTGCCGGGCTGTGGCTCCGCCACTGTGCGCAACTAAGTTCGCTTAGTAGATATAGTGTACTGGTGATTTGTTTTTAGTACTAAAGATTCATTATAATGTCTTTTAATTGGTGGTGCAAAATGTGAAGTTAAAACTTTAGATAGTTATCACTTATTAAGGTAAATGACTTCTGTTCACGAGCAAGAAAAGTAAAAAAAATTCATTTTGGTGGAAGTATTTTCTGAAACAAAATTATTTCTGACTAAACTTCCTGACGCTTTGTCATACCAAACTAAGGGTGTCAAGTGGGCCGGGCTAGCCCGAACCTGGTCCGGTAAACCCGGCCCACCACCGGCCCGACCCAAGCCCACTAATAGGTGTAAGGGGCTGGGCTAGGTGGGTTTTATTAGGAGGATGGGCCGGACAAGGTGGACAGCCCACCAGCCCGGCCCACCATAAGCCCGGGTGATGGCCCACCGGGGCACCGGCCCGGCCCACTTCAAATTAAAAAAAAAAAAAGATAAGTATTACATTTATTACTAATAATAAGTATTTTAAAAACATTGTATCCCAATAAAATAGTTGTAGCTATAATTGTGGGATTCTTAAAATTTTGGAAGCAAATATATGAAATATTTATTAATTATTCAAACCATAGTTAGAATCTTACTTTAGTTAATTAAAACTTAACCATTAATTTTAACTCATGTAATGTGTCTCTTATTCAAGTAAGAACTTGAGAAAAATGGAGACAATAAAAATGAAGAGGAATCGAATTCGTTAATATTTAATTGCTACTAAATGAAAAATAATTTACCTCTGAAATTGCTGATGCGTGAAATAAATCAAATACCCCTTTTAAGTTACTATCTTGCCGTTGGCTTACACAAGTTCAAAAATATTTCAATAGGTTATACAGTATACTATATAATAATATAAACTATTAGTTATATATATAATAATATATTAATATAATCTTATTAGTTTCAAATATTTTATATATAATAATAATTAAATATTTTTTAGCATATTGAAATGTCTCCACCGATGATGGAGACGTGACAATCTGCACATGACATTAGGACTTAGGATCAGATGAGATAATTAAATTAAGAACTTTGGTTTAGTATCAAAACTCATGTGCATTGTTCCCATTTAGATGAGTAGGAAATTTAGAGAAAGAGGAGAGTAGGGAATTGTGAGATAATATGGAGAAGAATGAATGGTATTTATAGTTTGAAAATAGGGCCAAAGTATAATTTAAGGAACTTGAAGGTTAAAATAAAGTTGACAACAATTAGATTTTAAAGTATTAAACTTAATAAATTTTAGCATTAGAATTTTTTTTAAAAATAATTAAAATCCGGCTCGGCCCACTAACTAAAACCCGGCCCACTAACTAAAACCCAGCCCGACCCACTAACGGGCCCGGTTAGCCCGACGTGTAGCCCCTATCCGAGGTGGGCTGGGCCGGACACCCTTTCCCTCTCCAAGCCCGGCCCCCAGCCCGACCCACTTAACTTACGGCCCGGCCCCGACCCGGCCCCTTGTGGCCCACATTTAAATAGCCCGGCCCGGCCCGGCCCACTTGACACCCCTGTACCAAACACTCCCATTAGGTAAGATGTATCTTAGATAATATTTTGTTAGTAAATTTTAAATAGAAGTTGATTTAAGATTTTAAGTTGGTGACTATGAGTATAATGTCACGTAGATACTCATCCACACCAGGTGTTTATACCAAACAGTATAAACTCACTATATTTAAGTGATTTGATGAGATAAGAATGCACGTTAATAAATCATTTAAGTGCAAATGGTCTACTTACAAACCATGTCATGCTTGGTGTAAACACCGAGTGCGGTTGATTTTTTATCATTCACACTACTAAAAAATCTCTATTTTCCCACTGATTTTTCATTGAAAAATGTTCAGTGGCTATTTCCCACTGAATGTCGGTGGGAAAAACTTAAATAGTAATGTTTTCACACGGAAAAAAGTAGGAAGCTTCCCAGCGTTTTAGTGGGAATTTGTTTCCCACCACGCGTTTTCCCAGTGGGCTGGTTCGATGGGAATGAAGTGGGAAAATCATGTTTATAGCACAAATTCCCCATGTTGATGGGAAAAACATCTTTTTCGTTACACACTCATTATTTCCTCTCTTTTGTTCCTTTTGCGCCCTTCTTTTGCTTGGCCAAATCAAGTCATGTCAATGTTTTCTTCAATGCAAAAGTCCAAACGTAAACCAAGTGATCAGAGATACAGATATTTTGTTCCTTATGTGGGGTGATAAAAGGGACCAAAGGATGACATGCTGCAATAAGTTTAGACAAGTCTAGCTAGATAACAAGAATCACTAAATGTTGGACCATTAACACATCAATATTATCCTTAGCCGGAGAGAAGATAAGCCTATTTGGACCATTAACACGTCAGGGAAATTTTCTTTGGGATCTTCTTGGGAAATCTTGAGACAAAAGAGGACCCCTAGTGAAGCTCTTAGCAGGATCTGGCATAAAAATGTTCCCTTTAAAATGTCCTTTCTTACCTGGAGAGCTGTACATGATAGATTACCAACAAATGCAAAGATTGAAAGGCTAGGTATCTATAGTGAACTTAGATGCTACTGCTGTGAGGACCAGTCTGATTCTACTAGGAAAGAGGGGGTGGATCACCTGTTTTCTATAGATGAACATGCTAGAAAGGTTTGGAACATTTTGGCAGGTGCCTTGGGGATCCAATACAGAAGTTTGCCTCTCAAAATTATTCTACAAAATTGGTGGAATCTCAAGACTTCAAATCCTGCCTCTTATTATCTGTTGGGAAATATGGAGGTCTAGGTGTAGATGCAAGTATGATGAAATCAAACCTTCAATCCAAGTCACAAAAACTAACATTCTCTTCTTTGTATTGCAGATTACACAAAAATTATTCAAAAGAGCTTGGATAGGGAATACCTGGTCAAGTCTGTACAAAACCATGGAAGCTGCTACTCATCAGAAAGTTTCAATACCAGTGAACTGGATCAAACCCACCACTAGGACTATGAAACTCAATAGTGATGGAAGCTGTATAGAGGGGCAATGTGGGGGGGGGGGGGGGGGGACTGGTCAGAGATCACAATGGGAAACTAATTTTTGCCTACACTATAAACATGGGAACTGGCACAAGTAACACTGTTGAGGTTGCTACACTACTATATGGTTTGAAGTGGTGTGCCAGCAAAGGATTTGGAATAGTTTTGGGGGAGACTGATTCTCTACTGCTTGCAAAGTGCATAAAAGGGGAATGAAAATCACCCTGGAAGATTGCCACAGAAGTAGAAGACATTCAGAGGCTAGTTGAAGTTCATGGATTCAACGTCAGTCATTGTTTTAGAGAAGCCAACAAACCTGCTGATAAACTGGCTGGCTTGAGTCACAACACGGTTGGAATCCAAACTTTCAACTCTTTTTCTGAGTTGCCCAAACAGTTTAGGGGATTAATAAACTTAGATACTTGAAACATGCCAAGCTTCAGGATAAAACCTGTCAAGCCTGCTCTTTTTGTTTTTAATCCGCCTTAGTGGATAGAGCTTCTTAGATAGAGTCATAGCACCCCTGTCAACTGCTTTGACTACGCATTCTTTTGGGAGCTAACTTAGACTTCAATCATCCTAGACAGCCTCTTCTCAATGATCATGTAAAAGTTTGGAATGTCAAACTCAATATATACTTTTTGCACATCAATGATCAAAGGAGACAATTTAATAAAAAAATAAAAAAAAAGAATCACTAAATGTTTTTTTTTTCAGAATAAACTTTTAAAATATGATTTAGTTATATATTGAAATGATCTTTTTGATATTTTTTCCCACGCATAATGAACAGTGGAATAGAGAAGGTCCAATTGAACAATATGAGTTCAGTAGAACTTTCAACTCGTGATATTACGATTTTTTTTTTTAATTTTCAAATTGTGACAGCTTGACTATTTGGTGCTGTATTTGAGAGACAAATTGTGCACAATTTGGATGTTGGAAAAGATATTAAATAAAAGTTCAAAACCCCTCAAAGAAATGCCCATTAATATCAAGCAATTGAATACAAGATTGAAAAAACAAAGCAAAGGGCATGAAATTATTGTTACAATTGACTGACATAACACTAAGATGGTGATATTATGGTCTTCTTTGAAGAAGAAGAAACTAAATCAATGGCACATCCCAATGGCCATGCTGCCCCAACAAGGTAATTTTTGTATTGGACATCATGCATCACTGTTATGTCTTTGTATGGATTTAGTCCTGTCCAAAGATTCACAAGAAAAAAAGAAGGTAAGTACTTATATATGGAGGAAAAAAAAAAGCCAAGCAACAAATTAGCTTCTAGTTGTCTTTATAGGAAATACAAGTCAAAGTATATTGATAGTATAAAATATTCACACTTTAGGAAGCCAGCGCTTATTTCTTAGGACAAAGGAGGCTCAGTGTATATAAGTTAAATCTGATATACTAAACAACTAATAAATTAAAATAATTTTACAAGTTTCCGAAAGTGGTAGAGAAAATACTTACCAAATCCATCGACAAGCAATGTGTACTCATATACCAAGTCCATGCATAAGTATGGGATATTTCTATCTTGAGTGTTTGGAAATACAGTTTTTACATCTGCTGCTTTTGTCTGGCAAGCAACTTTAGCTGCATTTAAGTATTGAATTGGCTTTGCTATAGCAGATGGAAATTTTTTATCAACAATGCCAACCTACAAATGCAAAATGAACCCCAAATCGAGAATTATAAATTGTAGACAAAAATTGATGATATATACCAAAGTAATATTAATCGTATAATAAGAAGTATAAACATCACAACAATGGCAACCACTTTACGTACATCTGAGTGTCGAGTAAGTTGGGGTCGGTTATGTAAATTTTCACTATTGATGTTGTTCTATTTGTACTTCATAACTATATAGCAAGACGGCGAACCGTTGTTCAGTGGCGCTCTTGACTGAGATATTCTAAGAATGAATGCACATATTTATTAGTTACTATGTGATATTTTCCCGATGAACCAAGAAGCCATGAACTAGAACAGAAGTGACAAGAACGAGAATACAGGTGGTACATGGCTCTCGTCATCTCGTACCCTAATCATGTATTGGGTAATTAAGTCCCGCAACGAGCTCGACCCTCGTGTTTAGTTATCAACATTGAATTTGGAACTCTGGACAAACTGCGGTGTTACCACCTAAAACTTTGTCTAGAACCGGATGTCCAATCGTGTAGGTAGGCTCACTCTAACCACTGCAACGATATTCTCTTTACCCACTTCCTTGTCAATATATTTAATTATTACCTATATTATTGTTATTTTTTTTTCCCTAATGTTTTGTTGGTTTATTGTATATAAAGAGAACTTTTATTTTTACCTGAGCACCAATGTCATAGAAAAATGATGAGGCATGAACAGCCTTTTGTCCGGCACCACCACCACCATTCCACACCCCATTGAATGTGCAATCCTTGTTCTTGCATTGTTCATTGATGTTAAGGGCCTGCTTAGTTAAATTCCTGCATTTCTTCAAGCTACTACCTCTTTTTGGTGCTTTTACTTTGTAGTCCACTCCTCCATATGAATAGTACCCTTCAGAAAAAAAAAATGTTGTTATATTAGCATTTGACCTTCATGTTTTGAATAAGAAATATTACTAGTAGTAAGTCACTATTAGGGTCACAAGTAGTCTATGATACAATTCTTACATAGAAATGTTTAGGTCTTACAAGTTAGTGTGAAATTTATTTATACGACCTTTATAGTTTCATGAGTTCATCTATGAGTTTAAGTTCTACGTATATAAAATTTTCAAGCTATCAGTATCAGGTGAAGTTGAGTTACAATAACAAGTTCTTCATAAGTGCAAGCTTGATATGGTACTAGAAAATAGATAAATAATTGTGTAAATTAATTAGCACAATGAATCTGTTATTACTTAAAATGTTTTCATTATTGTAAAGATTAAAGGCAAAAAGTCATTAGAGATTAGAGATATAATATATACCATCATATCCTTCCAATGCGCAAGGATTAGTCTCATTTCTTGAAGCCTTGAAAATCTCTGCTCGACCTGCTAGTTGCCCATAGTTCAAATAACTGCATACATGCATCATAAAAGTACAAAACATTATCAATATCTTGGGTGAAAAAAGTATGTTATGATCCATTATACTCACCCTTAATCAGAGGTCTGGGTTTTGAGTGCTGGAAACAAATAAAAAAAATCTAGCAATTCGGTGTGCTTTTCCTATTAATGGCAAGTCTTTTTACATACTGAATTCTGAATCCATATTTTTATAGACAAATAAATTTTTTAGTGAAGTTATGCAGAACTTGAGCCCAAATTATTTGATTTTATCGAACCGTATTATCACTGTGGCCCCACCTGTAAAGCGAGTACCAAACAACCAGGTGGAAAACCAAAATATATATATAAGGATATGACAAACCTGTGTACATAGAGGTTATAATCTGTTCCCAGGAGATGTTTTTCTTGAACATAGGGTTCTCCATCAACATTTTGAGGAGCATTTGCAAATTGTTCCTTTGAGATGGCATATGCCATTTGGACTGAACCACCTCCAAGATCAATTGTTGCTGTTGTACTTTTATAATTTTTACCCAAATTTCCCAGTAGATAATTCATTGCGACCTATTAATAAATAACAATATATATCAAAATAAAAAATAAAAAATTAATTAGGAAATATCTTCAATTTGGGATAGCTACTTAATAAAAGATTTTCCACTCAATTGAGATCTCTCACTTATCATTATTTGATGTTTACTTTTAAATTGGAATTATTTATTAAACAAAAACTAAAATGAGAGTTACGTGTTACTTCCTCTATCCTAATTTATGTTATACACTTTCTTTTTTAGTATGTTCAAAAAAGAATGACACCTTTTTATATTTAGAAATAATTTAACTTCAACTTCCCTTCTACCCGTAATAAAATGATTTAGAGCCAGACAAATATTTGTCTTATTTTATAACACAATTTTCAAAAGTCTTTCTTTATTTCTTAAATTTCGTGCTTAGTCAAACTATATCACATAGATTAGTGCAGAGAGAGTATTATATAATATTCTGAGGCCTCTGAGTATCTTAAGGGACAAAAAGGAAAAGTCAAAAATCTTTACACATAATATACACACATATATTCGTCAACTATTTTTAATTTATGCAGGTTGAATGACTGTCTATTTAACTAGGTTAATTCTTTAAAGAAAAGAAAGAAATAATAAATTATTTATTTATTTATTTGTAACTTACCCACATGTAAGAGCCTTCTTGAGTGCCATCAAGAATAGTAACCCATTGATCTTTGCTATGGAAGGTGCTTTCATTCTTGACTAAATCTCTCACCTTTATAAATTGAAAAGGACAAAAAAGTTTTATTAATTAATTAGTAAAGTGGATTAAATCTTTTTATTATAATGAAATAAATTTCTTCAAGGCAATAATATTAATGTATGATGAAAACATATATATACCGCTTGTAGAATTTTTTCAGCTGCATCCCCTTTTAACATCCTAAGACCTGCTGTTGCCTGTATCATTATACACACAAGAAAAAATTAAAAGAGCAGCCAAAAGCATTATTAAACGTAAAACAATTCTAAATGACAGAGAAATATTAAATAACCAACTTGCATTGTGCTAATCTGAGAAAAAGAAAAGTGCTTTCAGATTTGGACCATATGCCTTTATTTTATGATAATAGAATTGTATATTACGCTAATAGGATTTAACTTATATATGTGTTGTTAATGCACAGAGTTATTATATTAGCTATTAGCATTATTTAACTTCTTGTAGCCAGTTGCTTGATTTATTTCCTAGGTAACTAATTCCACTTGTTATGAACATTTTTTTTATTTTATTTTTAAAATTCTTTTTATTTCTGTTGCAACTTATGGATATTTAGACAACGACGGTCTAAATATCTTTATGAGGAAACTGGAATTTTGGAAAAATGTTAGATCACAGTCTAAAATTATTTTGAAAGTTATTTAATAACACGGAATGCTTTGTGCACTTGCCCTTTTTTTATTCAAAAACATTAAATCACATTCTAACATTTTGTCAGTAGATTAAACATATGTGAGAAAAGAATTAGACTTGACTCTAACGTTATGCTGAAAGGTAATTTTCATGGTCTAAATTTACGCAGCTTTTAAAGATAAAGACAAAATCTAAATAGCAACATAACAAAGGAATATTTACATAAAGTAATTGCTACCTTCTAAATGATCTGATAGTATAAAAATATTTCTCAATTTATAAAAATTAAATTCATGTCAATTAACATATGATAATCAAATATGTATACTGACCCCAAGTTCCAAGGGTGTTTCAGATTGCAATTCTTTAGGAACAGCACCTTCAGCTCCCTCTAGAAGTGGCTCCAGTGAGTTGGCTGCAGCTTTGGGATCTTCTGCATATGAACTTAGACCTGGATTTGTCTGCAAAATAAATCAAGAAGTAGCTTATAATTAATTGATATGGGATTGTAACAATCCTCGTGTCCAAGCTAGACATTTGGATTTTGGATCGTAGAAAAATATACATTGGTGGCCTAACATATATAGGATAGCCTACGTATATGGTTATAATAGCATGTAAGTAAAATAAACGTTAAGCATAATTCTGGGTTACTTAAAGACAAATTCTTATTTTCTGGATTACTAATTCTAAAGACAAATTCTTATTTTCTAGATTACTAATTCTAATTTATGTGAACAATCACTTTTAGTTATCTTTTAAGTAACTTAGTAATGTAAAAATACTTTAAACTTATAATTTTATGTTTCTAGTTATAATCTAGAGTTATTAATTGGCTACATATACTATCAGTTTAAAAGAAAGTTTTACACTATCAGTCACCTAAAAAAATAACCATAACGAACTATTCAGAATTAGTGGAACTAACTAACCAAAAGTATGAAGCAAACTCTTACAAATTAGATTGAATTAATAGTCCTATAAAAAATGTATATAGTGTTTGTAACTTAAATTCAGAGGATTAAGCTAACAAAAGCGAATTTTACTCCGTAAGATAATGTGAAAAAATATGGGAAAATATATATTACCGCCATGAAAAACTCGATATTGTTGCCAATAGGAAGAAGTTCCATTTTCTCATTAAAACGAAAAACATGAACTCTGCTTCCAGTACTTCCAGCATCAAATATTACTGCATAATGTTCTGATTCATGGCTCAATAAATGCCTCCTCAAAGGTATTTGGGCATTGACACTAGCAGAGAAAAAACTAAGGGAAAAGAGCAAAAATATGATATGAAAATGACTATTTTGGTTCAACATTTTGCCCTTCACCCCAATTTGAAGATCTTCTGCAAAAGCAAAGCACGCAAGTTATAAAGAGAAAAATAGATAAAATCTATGCATTGATGGTGTAAAATTATTAACATATTCAAATTATGTAAAAGATAATTACAGGTCACTTTCTTTAGTATGAATGATATATAAAATTGATCTTATGTAGTTAATCTGCTAGAACAAGTTAAATTACGTTGATGATGTGAAATTCTCCATGTACTCGGTAAATTTAACTTAGAGACAATATATTTATACTACCAGAAAATTGTTAATTCCCAACTGATATCTCGACAGAATCTGGCTCTTCAGTAAGGGGTTTCCAACGAAAAAGTTGTTGAAAACGTTAGCGATGGGCCAATTTCGACGGAATCCAATGAAAATTTCCGTAAGACATTAACGATTTTCTGATACAACACCTAGGGCTACTGCATGAATTTGTAGTTTATACATGACTTGAAGAGAGAGAGAGAGGGGGGCTAAAAAAATACTATATAATCTTTTTTTTATATGGCTAAGGCGTTACCCGACATGTGTAATGGTAAGAATTAGTAGGTATCTAAGGAAATTAATTGAAGCGAGCATGACCCATACACCACCATCACCAGTTAACAGAGAGGGAAAGAGAGATACCTTACTATGCTTGTGAGGTGAGGATGATGAAGCAAATGGTAATCTTGTGCCCTTATATAGCCTCACATAACTAACTCAAAGAAGACTTACTGATCATGGAAACATGTGATATTAATATTACTATTATAAAAAATATTAATCTATGATTTGATGCGACAATTATTTTTTCCCCGTTTAAGACTTTATCATCTTCTCTGTCCACTGAGATCAAACCTTTCATTTTATATCTATATTTTATTAATATTTAAGTATAATTGATCTGTCATTTGAATGAGACCAAAACTTTGATTTAATAGAGGAAAAGATACCCATTGTCTGAAATTATTGTATTAGTGACCCATACACGTTTAATATAAAATATTAGTACACCAGCTTATTGCTTTATCGTTTTATTTGTTTTCCTCCTGCCATGGATCACATGGCATGATTATATTGTTTTCTTTATTAGATTCGCATCAAAAGTTTGAGTATATGCTATTAGAATTTAAGTTATATATATATTGACGGTGCAAATAATTTTTATATTATTTAATGCAATTTAACCAACTTGTTAAGTTATTATATATATATAGGGGCGTTCATGGTTTGGTTTGGATAATGTTCCTCTAAAAGGAAATAAAATTAATTGAGTCAGTTTTTCAAATTAAACCAAATTAATTAAGTTGGTTTTTCATTGCTTCGTTTTTTGTCAATTTTGTCGATTTTTTTGAAAAAATATATGACAATATACTTCCAACAGTAAGTTATATTCCAGCATAACGCTATCAAATCAATTATTCATTAAAAAGGAAGACCAATCCAAATGAGACAATTTTTTTGAAAGATATTTTATACAGTACTGAAGGTAAGAAAATGAGACAATTGAGCTCCATATTGGAGTAGTCCTCAATAATTTCTAAAAGGATCGATTTCTTTCTTTAAAAGGAGGGGGGTGGGGGGGGGGGGGGGGGGTCATTCATATTTAGCTAATACCTTCAATATTATTTTTTATTTATTTAAAATTATTTTCCATGTTCACTAAACGAGCAATCCAAATTCGCATTGTGGATGATTCACTTAAGAAAAATCGTTTTCTAGTAGAAATTTTTCTACTTCTAAAGCTCAAACCTAAACCTTTTAATTAAGGGAGACCAAAAACATACTTTTTTTATTAATTGATTGTTAAATATTTTAAGTCATATATAGCAGATTCCACCAGCAAAATTTACCAATAACTAGGGACTAAAAGTGTTATAATCCCAAAGGGTCCAAACGTCCTGGCATTAACATAGTTACAATTGGATGACTTATAAAACACTACAATATGATGAAACTCCGTTCTTCTTTGAAGATGAACAAGCTATATTAGTTGCACATCCCATTGGCCATACCGCTCCAACTAGGTAATTTTTGTATTAATGTCTTTTCTTTGGGCCTGTCCAAATTCCCCAATGATACACGAGGAAAGAAAAAAACAGGTAAGCATTGGAAAAATAGCCAGGCACCAAATTAGCTAGCCTCTATTTGATTTAATGGTATAATATTAGAGTACTTATAAGATACAAGGAAATATTAATCTCAGGATGAAATGGGGGATTAATATTTTATTATGTTTGGTTGAATTTTATTTCGGAAATTAACAATGCCAGGATAGTTATACTAAAATTGTCGTAATGTTTTTTTATCACCTTCAACGTAGGATGACATCCCGAGATCACTAATTCTGGGATAAAACCCTAAAATGACCAAGATGCCTTCCTCCAAAGCATTTCCCTAGAATTCATTAAAAAATCTAAGGATAAAAAATCTATCGTATATTCGATGTTTAGTCGAACGAACCTTTCATCTACCAATAAAAATATATCCATTAAATAATTTTGTCATTAAAATATTGATATAACTTGTTCCCCCAGTCAAATAATTCTTAAATGTTTTAAAGAGCAAAAGTTATGGGGTATTTAATATGAGAACTTGTAATATATATATATATATATATATAGGAGTTTGGGGGGGAGGGGGGGGGGGGGAGGGGGTTGTTAATGTATTAACTCAAAAAAAGTTAATGTATTAACTCAAAAAAATATACTTATAGACCGAGAGAGGCATCTTTTTATGGTTGTGGGCTGAAGATGGTAAAACAAATAGGGAGATTTGTAAATAAGGAAAAGTATCTCTATATTTTGTAATATAGAGTATTAACTAGTATTATTAAGTCCTTTGCCCAAACAATGACGTATATATACATAAGAGTAGGGTATATTTATAAAATATGACGATACTTTTCAGTTTACAAAATGTATCAATAAATTTTTTACAAAACATATATGAAAATTGTCGCTCAAGGCTTAAATTTTGTGTATGAAATGTGTGCATCTCACTCAAGGCTTAAAAATTTTGCTCAAAATATAGTGTATGAAAACTGTATGAAATATGTATATCTCGCTTAAGGTTTAGAATTCTCACATTTTTCGTGTATGAAAACTATCTAAAAAAGGTACGAAATATGTATAGACCTGTATAAAATTTGTATAAAGTTCATGTTAGGTTTTTAAAAATTTAATATAACTACTGCAACATTGTACACAACTTTCATACAAATTTAATACAATTTTAAATTCGCTTCGAAATTCGGATTTTAATACAACTACAACAACATGATATACAACTTTCATACAATATTAATACAAAATTTTCTTCTAGTTTAATGGATAGAGAGAGAAAGTAGATCAGAAAAAGGAGGCGTAAAATCAACAATGGATTCTTGCTGCTAGAAAAAGCTCCTTGAGGGAAGCCATGCTGAAATTCCTAGATTTAATCGTCATCTAATGTACTAAGCTTTTGTTGGTGTCACACCCTCATCTTGATAGGGCATGACGGGCACCCGACTCTCATCAGAGTCGAGCGAACCCTTAGACATTCGCTCTATTAAAACCTGTCATTTCAAAAAAAAAACTTTTAAGAACGTAAAATTTTTCCAAATAGAAATCATTATGTCTATAACGGTTATGAAAACTTTCAATCAATAAGTACTTTAGACCAATCTAAATCATCTAAAATGCATTCTCTTTTAAAATCCATAAATGACTCAACTGATATCACTTTGTCGACATCTCGACCAACATATATACCACAGGACACTGTCTGCAGAAGTCTCTAAGGAGTAAACTAAACACTATGAGTCAGGACAGGGCCCTGACATACCCATAATCATACGTATCTATACATGACTCAGCACAGCTCCAAAATGAGGTGGAACTTGCAAATCCCAGCTGACGTCCAAGCATCCTAGCTATATACTTAACCTGCCAAACAATCTGGGGCTGCGGGCATGAACGCAGCGTCCCCAGGCAAAAGGACGTCAGCACGGACAATGTACTGAGTATGTAAGGTGGTAACAAATCATAATCATAATTTGATTTAGGAGAGAAGAAATCACAATCTAACTCAATACCTGCAGCCTTCATTGGAAGAAACATAAACATATACACGAAGTCTCCAAAACAATCTTTAAGTAAATAATGCAATCTAACACACATGCCGCTTCCGACATATTAACAGAATGGTCCCCTCGGACAGCCGCTTCCGGCTAGTATCACAATAGTCCCTTCGGACGGCCGCTTCCGGCATAATAATATTGGCCCCTTCGGGCAGCCGCTTCCGGCTTAATAATGATGGCCCCTTCGGGCAGCCGCTTCCGGCTCAATATCACAATCATGTCAATACAAATTTAATCCACAAATATCAATACAAGAGATGATGCTATGGAATGTAAACATAAATAGTAAATGAAATGAAATAGTAAAATCTCGCACCCCCTTCGGAGTGGTTTTGAAAATCAAACTTTATGTTCCCTTTAGTATAAAACTAATTTCATCGAAATCATTAGTAAAACCATATACACAACTCAACTAGCACCTTATGGGTGTTCCCTTCAGAACAAAATAGGAGTACAATATCAATAAACCATCACGAGGAACATATAGACCTTACTCGTCTAAGAATGGAGTCATATGGAGTACATATAGAACGAATAGCACAAGAATCATGCCAAAGAAAGAAAAGTTTGCCTTACATACCTTTAGCGCTTATTCGCGAATCTTTTTCGCCTCGTCGCTCTTTTAGCCTATTTATATAAAGTAACGTTGTCGTTAGTAACTACATTTTCTGGTTCACAATTCCATAGCCCATTCCTTATAGAACTTATCCGTTAGTTCACATATTTTCGTTTTAAGGCTTTCTATTATCTAAAGACTTGACGAAAATCGGGCAGCACCTCCCCTATATATTCGCCTATCCCGAATTTCCAATTACTCTCCTGTTGACACAGAAATACCAACAACAATATATATGCACAACCATATCTTCAATTCTTTTTAATTCAACAAGAACAACAACATATCAAAACAGCCCCCAACTATAACATAAAGATGCCCGAAATTCTACCGAACACCTACAATACACCAAGCAGCCCATATACACTTCTTATACCTTATTTCATGCAATCTTTTCAGCAAATTTAATGAAATACTACAGCAGCTACACCACAACTACATCATCTATCCATATGCAAGTAAACCACATTATTATCATTATAATCCCTACAACAACCCACAACAAATTTAACTCCAACTCTAACCATTAAATTCCTTCATTCTCATCACATAATCCATGATAACAACAACAATAATCATATGAACATAATCATACCCTCAATCCTTTCAATTCAGCAACGATAACAACATGTCCATAAAACAACACAACTTTAAATTTAACCATTTAATCCCTCCATAATGCTACCAAAATCAATTCATCATTCTTACTCAAAACATCCCCCTTACACGGCTCAATTTATAATTCAACATCAATATACATAACCTTTTACTTTTAACACATAATTCACAACAATAATAACAACAACCACAATCAAACCAATTTCTAACTTAAACAACTTCAATTCTGTCCATTTCAACACCAACACTTAATCATGAAATTTTCTTACTTCCAATTCCACTTTATACAATTTTAATCTTTCCATTACCACACCATTAATCCAACTATACCATAAAGTGAGAAGATCTTACCTTAATTTAATCGGAGCAAATTCTACACTCGCTTGCACCAATTGCACCGCCTCTTCTTTCTTCAATTTAAATCCTAACTTGCCGCTTCCTTTGGGACATTTAAATCACCTTGGAGATTTAATCATTTTTTTTTAACAAGGCTGGCCGTGAACAGTGGCGGCAGTGAATAGTGCGCCACCGTGAATAGTGGTGCCGTGAACAGTGCGCCGCCGTGAACAGTGGCGGGGTGAACAGTGGCGCGTGAACAGTGCATCCGTGACTCTCTCTCTCTCTCTCTCTTTAAGTTTGAGAGCTCCTCTCTCTATCTCTAGGGTTTAATGTTGTGGAGAAGATGAAATGGATTATAACTATGTAATTAGTCATCCATTTTACTTATATATGTTGCCTTATAGAGTGACACATGTCCCACTTATAGCATGGGCCAATCAAATTTGGCCATGCCATGGGTGGGGCCCACGACCACTAACACTTAATTCATGACTAATTAAACTTTTAATCTCATTTAATAATCTAATCATGGTATATTAATCCCAACTTTCCATTAATATTTTTACACTAAGTAAAATTTATAAACAATTCATGTTCTCATAAAAACCGGGAATTAAAGATTTCTACTTCGTGCCCGAAAATGATCCCGTCTTTAACTTGAGTCGATTCTTTTGCGAATAACTCGACGTATAAAAATACGGGATATAACAGTTGGTTCCATCAATAACATTCGATCACCATCAACAATGCTTCTAGCCATATTCTGAACCATATCCAACATGATGCCTTGGGCTGCCTAATTCTATCACAATACCATCAAGTCTAGACAACTCAAAGAATACCTCTAGACTAACAAAAACACAATCTGCCACTATGTTATTGCTTAATCTCACCCCTAAATCTTTACTACCAGTTCCGCTCTTACCAATGACAACCTCTGCAGAGTGTCTTACGAACTCTCCACTCCGACCCACCAAAATCGGCCTTAAAAGATGACCCAACAAACATAATCAAACCAGATTTGTGGCGTGAAGAAGAAGGGGGAAGGAAAGGGCTTTTCCAAATCTGTGGCGTGAAGGAGAAGGGGAAGGATTGCTCTTTTTATTTTCCAAAGGTGGCTCTGGTCTGGATGAAACAGAGAACGGGGGAAAGGGCAAGGGAAAGGCTGCCCTTTTAAATTTTTAGATATGATATATTTTGTAATTTTGTACTTATATTTTGTAAATAAGGAAAAGTATCCCTATATTTTGTAATATAGAGTATTAACTAGTATTATTAAGTCATTTGTCCAAACAGATACTATATCTTTCCCCTTATATAGCCTCACAAAAATAACCCAAAGAAGAGTTACTCATGATACACGTGATATGTACTACTATTATTATACAAATAGTATTTGATTTGATCTACCAATTATTTGTTTTTCGTGTCTAAGGCATTATTGTGTTGTCTCTTGCAATGAGATGAAAGCTTTCATTTAATTATATCTATGAAAGTGACCCATTTTCTGAAATTTTGCATTGGTGACTCATCCATTTAACATTCTCGTTTATTATATTAAAAAAAGAAAAATATAACTAGCATATGTTATTTGACAATCTTATTATATGTGCGCAGCCCACGATTTTAATTTCTTTTTATCCTTCTTCCCATGCCAGCCTTCTTTTTGCTTTAGCAAAATCAACCAAAAAGGGTGACAAATCAGGAATTGGGGTTAAATTCATAGATAATCACTCAACTTTATTTCTATAAATAATGTTGTCACACCCCTTTTTGCACCCCCGCGCTATAAACGCGCAAGTTTTTATTATTAAAAGATTTTTCCATTTGAAGTGACGGTTTTGAAAAAGGATTATTTTATTTACAGAGTCGCCACTTGGAATTGAGTTTTGGTGCTCCAAGCCACCTTATGAATCCCTAATCAAAAGGAAATGACTCTTTTATTATGGTCTACGAAAACAGAAGACCGGGTAAGGAATTCTGGTGACCGGGGAGAAGGTGTTAGGCATTCCCCGAGTCCCGGGGTTTTAGCACGGTTGCTTTATCGACTTATACTTAGCTTAAATTAATCTTTGAATATATTATGTATTTGAGCCTTGATTTGCTCGTACTTTTATTGTTGAACATTTATTGGTCTTAAACCGGATGCG
The DNA here is from genome assembly GCF_019175385.1 of Lycium barbarum. Taxonomy (NCBI): domain Eukaryota; kingdom Viridiplantae; phylum Streptophyta; class Magnoliopsida; order Solanales; family Solanaceae; genus Lycium; species Lycium barbarum. The sequence continues at coordinate 129,751,963 of NC_083343.1, forward strand.
TAACCGCATTCCGAATCTTTTAAGCGTCTCAAAGTAAGATGCATAAATGCATTCTTATTCGAAACAAAATTAATTATTAAAACGAGTTCGGCCAAGGTGCGTAACCGCATCCTTGAGTTATAAAAGAAAACGTCTCGAAATAAGATGCGTAACCGCATTCTTAATCGAAACAAACGTCTTGAAACGTGCCTAAAGCTCATCTAGCGTTAAAGGCAATTATTTGTCTATGAAATCCGAGACTTAATATTTGGATAATTTTCACTCTTTTGACAACGGGTTTTGAATAAATCGCAACCCATCTCGCTCCCTTACAAAAGGTTTTACCACTCTTTTCTTTTATACTTGACAACGAGATTTGAAACAGTTCGCACCTCATCTCGCGCATCTCACAATTAATTAATTAATTAATTAGTTGGACCCTTAAATTTTATCTAGGCCCATTATTATACGACCTAATTTTCCTACACCGAACAAATAAAACTACTGTAATAAGAGAATATATTTATATATTAATGCCAAATCTAATTGTTATCACTGCAAAACACAAGCCCAAAGAATCTAGCAATATCCATACAGGCATTTAAAATAGACATAGACTCTTAAAACAGTAGCTAACAAAGTGATTAAAGTAATACTCGTGTTCAATTTGGAATCTGCAAGACCGACATTAAGGACATAACCAATTGAAGAAAATAAATTTTGTAACTCCCAAACCACTACAAAATAGCCAAAAGCAAACAATAACTTGTTAAGTTTACTTAAACAATATAGACACACAATAATACTTCTTTAAAACATGACAATTGACAATGAATAAACTTATAAAGATTTGCACTATTCTTTGAAACCCAACAAGAAAGAACTCATGCCTTGACCGGATATTAATGAGGCACATCTTTAAGCAATGAAGGTTTTTTAGTCTTGAACAAAAATAAAATAAAATATCCCATCTCATTTTTTAAACTTAGATTACGTATGGTCAATTTTTTTTTTTAAATCAAAACATCAGACCACACCACCAACCAATCTGTCGCATCAAATAAAATCACGCATGTTGATAAATTTACCAAAATTAAACAAGGAGATTGAAAAAATGGGACCTTGAGTAAAGCTTTCTCAATGTATTGATAAGAACCTTCAGATGATTTACAATTCTATTTGGAAAGGGGGACATATACCGGTTCTTGACAGGAACCCCGAAGCAAAGACGAAAACCTCGACTAATAGCTTGAGTCGAAATACTCTCATTACGCGGCACCTCTATCCCATGAATGAAGAATAAAGAGGACTCGTTTTTTTTGGTTTATTTAAGAGATGGAGATCTATTAAGTCCAAAAATATAGGTGCATGCTATGGCTGATGATTATGTATCTGTGTGTGTGTTTCTAGGTGTAGTGTGGAAATGGAAGTGACGGCTGAGTATAGTGTCCAGGGTCTTAGTCTCTATCTTTAGCTATTTATAGTGTGTGTAGGTATAGGGTTTTGAGTGTGCTCACTCTTTTCCGTTTCCCCAAAATGCTCATGTGTAAAAAAATATCTTGGGAAGGAAAAATGGAATATTCCTTCCCAAAATGGATTGTGCTTTTTGTGTGGAAGAGTGAAATTTTGTCAAGTGGCAATATACTATTAGTTCTATTGTTAATTTAAAAAATACTACTCCTAATTTAAAAGCAAGATTAAAAATACTCAGTTACTTGATACTCTTTTATTACAATCTTTAACTTGGAAATTAACTAAAAATAGATTAAAAAAAATGTATTTTTTTTCTTCCTTTTTGTACTAAAAAAAAATGCAACTAAACATATATCCTAAACTGTGACTCTATTTTTGTGATTTTCGAATATTCAAATAAGACCTACTAAACAAAAATAAAACCGAACAAAAATGTCCAAACCATATTTAAAGGAAAATTTAGATACTAGAAGGTGAAACACCATGGGGAGGGTCAAAAATCACGTATGTACGAATGTCATTAAACTATTTACTTTTTTGTAGCAAAAACAAAACATTCGACTTTATTGAAGTATTAGGAAAGTCAATATATTATTTTTTTAATCAAAAAGTCACTCAACTTTATTTAAGTATCACATAAGGTCATTACGAGGAAATAAAAGAGACATTTTTATGATATTTAGATAAAGTTATATGACTTTCTTGTTACAACAATAATTATTTAGTAAGTAGATGTAATTCTTAGGCAAAATTGAATATTTTTTTTTCGTTAAATAATTTAGTAACTTTTTGTGATATTTGAGCAAAGTTGAGCGATTTTATGTTATTAAACATAGCTGTATGACTTTAATTAGTTGAAAACAGTGAAAGTTGCATGTGACAATTGTGAACTTGTGATGTTATATGGTTTTGTTTTCTAACATAAAATCGCTCAACTTTGCTCAAATATCACAAAAAGTTACAAATTTATTTAACGAAAAAATTATTCATATTTTGAAAAAAGCGAAAGTTGCGACCGACTACATGAAGGTAGTATGTTAGCACACTTCCCATTTTTTTAAAATTCCTTAAATGCCCTTACTAATTTTTTACCAACTCATTAAAAGTGAAGACGTTTTTGTCATTTCAACCAAAATTCCCCAAATTCATTTCCCTCCCATCTGAGCATAGCCTTATTCGAAAATAGCACGTGAGATAGGAACTCAAAGATTTGAAACTCATCGAAGCAAAATGCTAACCTACTACCTTCATTCAGTTGGTTAGCAAGTGTACATATATACGGGATATTTACGGAAGAAATTATATGTTACTACTTTCCACTATTATAACTAGATTTCTACATATACTTACCCCAGCATGACTAGTTGAGGAGGACTAGTGATTTGCATTTTATGAATTCGAAATTCTAGAACAATAACTTCAATTGTATACATATTTAATGAATTTTCTTAACATATATATAAGGTCTAGGCCATAATTAGTTGATTCGATTGAACTCATAGCTTACGTTGTGGATCGGCCCTAATGACTAGTCAATGTGAATTGCCAATTCCCATCTCTGTCAAATAGTGTCGGAGCTAGCAACACCCTGGCCCGTCCCTCTCGTGGCCAATCCAACCATGGGTTCATGGGTTCGGCAGAACCGACTGCTTCGTGGTCGGTTCTTATATATCACTACTAGAAAAACTCGAATTACATGAGGATTTTACCTGGGAACTTTTTCCTTTTTCATGCGAAAATTCATAAATTCTTAATTTCTAGAATATTTACCTGTGGATATGATTTCCCCAGGTAAATCTGCTAGTAAATTTAGCGCCAAAATATTACTTGGGCATTTATTTGGGGAAAAAATCCCCAAGTATCACTTTCCAAGGTAATTCCGCAGGTAAACAACAAAAAATATAAAAAAAATTATTTCCTTTGAGAAATAGTAGGAAAATCCCCATGTAATAGTACTTGCGGATTTACCTAAGAATTATTTCTTGGGGATTTACCTGGTGATTATATTATCTGGAAAATTACTTGGGGAATTTATTCCTGCGAATTTATATGGGGATTATTACTTGGGAATGTACCTGAGGATTTTATTATCTGCGGAATTACTTCGGGATTTTGTTGCTACGATTTTAGATGGGGATTATTTCTTAGGGATTTATTTAGGGATTATATTACCTACAGAATTACCTAGGGATTTTCTTGCTGCCATTTTTGCTGAAGATTATTTTTAGGGAAGTTACCTAGGAATTTTATTACCTGCGAAATTACTTAGGAATTTTGTTGTTGCGATTTTAGCTAGGTATTATTTCTTGGGAATTGACCCATGGATTGTATTACCTAGGGAATTACCTATGGATTTTGTTGCTATGATTTAGATAAATATAGTTAAAATGTTGATCCCGCGATGTGATATATGGTTTGGATTGAGTATTACAAGTCATTAAGCATTATAATGGGTTACTACTTTTTGTTTCGAGCAAATTCAATAAGAAAATAATTGTCATAATTTTTTTAATAATTAAGAATTTACTATGACTAACATAAAAGGATATAACAACGTTACGATACAATACAATTTAACATTTTTCAGCTGATATCATCATAAAATATACTCTCTCTATTTCAATTTATGTGAACCCATTTGACTGGGGCACAAATTTTAAAAAGAAGAAAAGACTTTTAAGCTTGTGGTATAAAATGAGTCACATATATTCACGTGGCTATAAATCATTGCATAAAGGTAAATTATTTTCAAATATAGAAAGGAGTCATTCTTTTTTACACGAAATAATTAAAAAATAGGTTCACATAAATTGAAATTGAGAGAGTACTAAATATGTATTATTGAACAATTTAAGTTTAATTATTAAGAAGAGAACAAATAAGTTACATTTGTTATTAACATATATGATGTAACAAATATTTAACTATCTATTCAACTCATGTTATTTTTTCACTTATATTTGAAATTATGGAATTCAATTATAGTATGTTACTGACACTTATCAAGTGAAATTATGATTCTATTTCCAAACATTATTTCTTGATTTAACTTATTGGTTACATTATTGAAATGACTTATAGCCTGTTCGGCTAACCTTCTAAAATTAGCTTATTTGAAAAGTATTTTTTTTTCAAAAGTGTTTTTCAAAAAATATTTTTGGTGAGAAGCAGTGTGTGTTTGGCCAATTAATTTAATAAGTACTTTTGACCAGCAATTAATATTTACCCAAGTTTTAAAAAGTGCTTGTAAGTGCACTTTTTTAAAAGTGTTTTTCAAAAAAGTGATTTTGGGATTTATTTTTCTTTTGCTTTTTCCAAAAACACTTAATTTCTTCAAAAAGTTTGGCCAAACACTTCACTTTTTAAAAAATAAACACTTTTGGCCTTTCAAAAGCTAGGCCAAAACTATTTTTATTTTTACCAATTACATAACCATGTAACGTGTTTAATCCTTGTTAATTAAGGCACTTTTCATCTAAGAAATGAATTAAATTTGTGATAACATCCAAATCCACTCCTCAAAGAGAAAGTGTACACAGTCGTCGCAATATAATTTACCCAACTATGAGTCAAGGTCGATCCCACAGGGAACAATATACTAGGCGATTTAAACAAGTAAGGAATTATCACCAACTAAGCTAAGCCAAACACTTTTTCAATATTTGGTTTTTTGATTAAAAAACTAACAAAGATAAAACTAACTAGAAAGCAGGTAAAATGATCAATGACCACAAGTTTAGATACAAAGGAAATTACGCTCAAGTAACGATCCAATGTATTTCACTATTTTACAACTAAGAGCGGGTTTATGTTAATAGATAATGATTTCTAAAATCTCATTGAAAGTCTTCCAACCAAATCAATGAATTTCACCCTAAGCTTTTCCAAGCCTTAGAGTGTGATATTAGGCACAATCAATTTAACCTCAAGTAATTATCCTCTTCCGAGCTCAAGTTATTAGATGGGTTTAATGACTCAAATTATTGTTAATTAATCTTTCCCAACCTAGATTTCCTCTTTCAAGCTCAATCAAAGTAAATGGGCGAGTCTTAGGGTTAGCTAATCCCTTAAGAATCATTCAAAACGAGATTAATTAAAACAACAAAGACCCACTTCAATAGTAATAAAAATCATTCAATACATAAGCATAACAAGAGATTTAATCCAACACTTGATAATGAATAATATCATAAACAAGATTCAAGTGAAAGAAGAAAATACTACACATTTAAATATTCAATACAAAACAAGGAATTGAAGAAAGGTTTAAGAAATATATCTCATTAAAATGCTCCAATCTTCTCCTCCAATGGTGTAGATGAAACCCTAGCTCTCCAAGCTTGAAATATGGCCAAAGATGATAATGATATGCCCCAAGTCTCTCTTTTGTAGCTCCTCCAATTTCCCAATTCAAAATATGACAAAATAAACCCCAAAGTTTCAGTTTTACAAATCTGTCCCGTTTTTGCAAAACTGTCCAGTTTTGACAGTTTTGCAAAACTGTCCAGTTTGGTCTCTTTTTGACTTTGTTTTCACTTGGTTTCTTCCGATCACTTCTAAATCACATATAACTGAATAGAGCACCAATATTATACAAAAATACACCTGCGTGCGCAACGTGCGTCTCGCAGGTTGTATCGCATGTTCAACCTACGGTTCGCAGGTT